>NW_008360317.1:4454435-4503076 GCF_000622305.1 Nannospalax galili | reverse complement strand
GGAGAGGAGAGAGAGAGAGAGAGAGAGAGAGAGAGAGAGAGGAGAGAGACATCACCCTGGGCCCAGGAGAGCTATGGCAGGGTTTGTTGGTAGAATGTTCAGAAGCCCTTTGTGGGCCATGAACTCATAGACACAGATCCCCCAGATCCCCCAGATGGACTCATGGAAAGAAATACAGAGACTCCAAGGATCCAGCACTGTGTGTCCAGACCTTACAGATGCCCTACAGTCACCCCCACAAGCATCTCATACACTTCACAGAAGCCCATAAGATACCCTGTGCACAGCCACACAGACACTTTAACAGATACCACCAGTCTCTCCCCACCCCAAACATTTCAAAATACAACCATAGTGCCCTAGGAGACATCTCCAACACACATCCTTCACAGATCCCCTATGTCTCAGGTTCAGGTGCAGCTCCTAATTTCTTCAGGTACACACACACACACACACACACACACACACACACACACACACACACACGCACACACACACCGAGTCACCCAAATGTATCCTTAATGCGCACCCAGGTACAGACACAATGCCTTCTCCACAGCAGTACCCCCACCAGTCAAGCAAGCATGTTCCCATGTAGGGGCCACTTGGGGCTTCACAGAAGCACTCCCTTTAAACACACAGGAACATAGACAGACACTTCCGGTGTGACACACTCAGATGAAAATGCAGACACACAGACATCATGCTCCGTTCTATAAAATGATATTTCAGACAACTTTCCAGCTAGAATCTAGAAATCAATAAAATCCATTTATCGTGAACAACTAAATTATGGTACAGTACTCTAGTCACAGGAAGATGGAACAAAAAGCCTTCAAATGAGATCAGGAGATGCAATGCCCTGCCGCTCTGCTAGGCTGTGTAGAAGTGACCAGAATAGGCATCTCCTTTGCCAGGCTTTCAAAGAAAAAGGACCAAAAATAATGTGGTCTCTGAGAACGCTGTTCCAGGAAATAGTCCACTGTGACACTTATGAGGTAGAGGGTCCCCAGCCTACCCTCTGAGACAGCTGGCTCCCTGCTGACTAGCAGGGCTGGGGCTCTGAAGAGCTCTGTAGCTGGTTATCCCTACAATCCAAAAATTACAGAAAAAAAAGAAATGCTTTTTTAAAATCCTCAAGATGTTCTTGGAAAATAGATCCTCCCGAAGAGAGTTTAGAATGGTGGATGGCAGGAGGAGGAGGAGACAGACATAGGAGATCAAAAAGAAAACCAAGAAGACAGATAAAGGGATTGGAATGCAAGAAATAGCCCTGCCCAGCTGGGAGCCATCTGGGAGCCATGAAGGATGGAGAAAATGTTGCTGAGTTTCTAGCAAGAGGGCACAGCTTATCATGAGAGGAGGTTACTGCTTTGCAGAACTGGAGAGAAGCCAGATTTTCTGGCTACTTAAAAAAAAATCTAGTGTTTTCCCTCGGGTTTAGCTTGCAGTGCATTTGCTCCAATCTACAGTGGGCTAGCCAAGGCACCCTGATTTTAGGGACTGTCAGATGGCATCCAGGGGTTCAGAGAAACAGAATATACTTTGTTAATGTAAAAACAGATCATAAGTAAAGATACTTGGATTTTGCCTTACATAGAGGTTGCTATTAGCTTTTCATCAGTATGGACAAAATGCCTGAAAGAAACAACTTAAGGGAGGATTTCTTTTGGCCCATGGGTTCAAGGTTCAGCCCATAGTTGCTTAGCCCCTTAGGCTTGGGCAGACAGAGTATTATGGAGGCTGCATGTGTTGAGGGGTTTCTTCACTTCCTGGCAGACATCAATCTGAGTGACAGGAAAAAGCCAGAGCTAAAGTACCCTGAAGAATGCCCCCCCCACACACACACCTACTTCCTCTAGCCAGGTCTCACTTTTTAAAATTCCCACAACCTCCATGATAACAGCAACAGCTAAGGACCAAACATTCCAAACATGAGCCTGTGGGAGACATTTCATATTTCAACTATGACAGGTCATTTAAATGCTTTATATAAGCCCATAAGGAAAATCAATGACAGGATAAGCTGTAAATTGTTTTAATAGGGTATTTCTATTTTGATAAATGCGCAACATAAATTGTATTTGTTGGTGGCGGTTTGTCTGAGGGGAAAGAAAGAAATTATAAAGTCAGTGGGCATGCTGCACTAGTTAAGGACTTTAAGCAGCCACTCGTTTGTCCCACAGTTAACTGAAGGAAAGCCAGTTTGGAACCAAGATCATCATATGTCATCTGCCAAAATTTACTTCCTCTTCTCTTTCCATCATGACTCTAAATGTCTCCACCGTCACCTTCACGGCCTATGCCAGAAACGTCACCCCAGCTTGCCTATCTCCTACGCCCAGATACTGACCACCAATTTCTGACTATTTTAACTTTCAAAGAACTTTAGACTATGGCCTCCTCCCCTCCTCTGTCCTTGTCATAGCCACGAAATTTTAACTAGCCTCTCTTGCCCCAATTTTTGATCCCTGTATATCGCTATTCTTATTTTCATTTGGGTGGTTGGGGGAAAAAATACAGTCTTGTGTTCATTCATCAAACATTGACTGAGTCTCTACTATGGCAGCTCTTTGCCCTAAGTGCTTGCAACAGCTCACTGAATGAAACAGAGATCTTTTCCCCTATGGAGTTACAGTCTAGTAGGAGCAAAACAAATGTAATAAGTTATAAATGATATTTTAGAACCTGATAAATGATGTGAAAAAATGAAGCAAAGAGATTTAAAGCATTTGGCATACATGTGTGTGCAGTGTGTATACACTGGTGCACATGCCCACATGTGCAGATTTCAGTGGGGCAACTGGATAAGTCCCACTGAGAGGTTCATAGGATCAAAGGAATAGGGAAGGGAGTCACATGAGCACCTAGGGGAAGAGCATCCTTGCTGAGAGAAGAACCAGAGAAGGCCTTCAGGTAGGACATGTCTGGAAGGCTCGAGGAGTGGCAGGCATGCTAGAGTGGTTACAGCAGGATAGTTGACCTGCAAGAGTGGAGAACATGAAATCAGAACACCAGGCAAGGTCAAGGAGATCAGGATGGATGGGGGCCTTATGGTAGTGCACCTCTCCAGAGTTCTGAGCTCTGGTTTCTGTACTGACTTCTGTTATGGTGGTGGTGACTCAAACCAAGGGGTAGAAGACGAGATGGTGGGAGGTGATGGTGTCTCTCCTGCTTAAAATCTTTCAGTGACTCCTCTTAGCTTCTAGATGAAATCTCAACCCTTCAGTATGATCCACAAAACATGCCAAGATGGAGACTGATTCATTTTCCCAGTCCATTTTTTAATGATGCTTGCACACCCCAGTAGCTCCTATGCTCTGAAGCAGGTGGGCTTCTAACAAGCATCTGCTACCATCATCTCCCCATATATCTGCATCGGTGGCTTCCTTTGCCTGTCTATAGTCCCTTTCTGGGCCATCACTGAGCATCTTTTTTTTAGGCACACCTTCCTCTCTTCTCCATACCATGCATCCTCAATGCAATTTGGACATACCTGTCCAGAATGCATTTTTCACAGTCTCTCTCTGTTGCCGGCCTAGAACTCCTAGAGTGGAGGAACTACTATATTTATTTATGAATCCCTAGTAGACTTTGGATGAATAGATGGATGGATGGCTGGCTAGATAAATGGATGAAAATTGATGGAGGTAAATAGATGGTTTATGAAGGGCAGCAGGAAAGATGGAAGGTGAATGGTGGGTGGGCAGATGCTAGTTCTTTTATCAGATCTTGAATTCAAGGGATTTTATTTTTAGTTTGTAATTAGTTAAGCATTATAAAATGCTCAAACCTAACAATATAGCATTAACTTCTCTGTTACTGAAGGAGTTTGGGCAGGGAACTATTTGTAAGCACAGGTACTCATCAACTGCACATGATGGATGTTTTTAAACTGATAAAAGTTATTTGGTAAGTGATATTTTATTTGTCTATTGATCAAATATAATTTCAGAAATGTTTAATTTTGTATGCACTTTTCAATTAGCAGTTTATACTGTAGCCTTAATTTCCACTGGACACCCCTTTCCCTTCTAACCTCTGTCACATGTATCATGCAATTGAAAGTGGTTGATTTGTATCTGGTAAAGTATGAGGAGAAATCTTTCTAAAAATGAGGACTATTTTTGCCTTTTTTTCTAACGTTGTCCATGGTGAGTTGGAGTTTTAGAGCTTTTTCTTACATTGATAAAAGTTTCAGCATACCACCTATACCTGTTATACCCAGAACAGGCTTTTTACCCTCTTCCTACTGTTCCAGAAGGCAGATCCTGACAATGAGAGGCTGGCTTCTTGTCAGCTCTTTGATGACCAAACTCAGAGGCAAACACTCTCTGAAGGTGTCATTTCTTCATCAAGACTTTGTTCCACAAAAATACTCAATAAGCTATATGGGAAAATAAACAAACAAGAGCACATTTCCTTAGAGATATCTGGACTTGAACATTATTACTTCAAGCTTGGAATAAGAATCATATACTCAGAGGTTTAAATAATAGATACAAAACCTTTTAAAGGGGAAAAGTCTCAGGTAGGCATTCAGTCTAGGTAAAGTCCTCTCTGTCATATCCTTAAGGTGACTATTCCAAATTGACTTGATCCTTTTAGGAAGAGACAGTTCCTTTCTCACAAGGTGATTCCTTCAAAATGTGATAACCATACCCAGAAGAGATTACAAACTTTGGCCATCCTAATCTCCGTGGGATGACTCCATGGGTAAAGGCATTGCTGACAAGACTGATGACCTGAGTTCAATCCCTGAGACCCACTTGATGAAAGGAAAGAACTGACTCTCGCAAGTTGTCCTCTGACCTCTACATATGTGTCATGGCTTATGTGCCGTACACACACAAACACACACACACACACACACACACACACACACACAAGTGTAAAAAGAATGTTACATTAGGAATCCTAATGGATTTGGTCTTCTCCACAGCATACCTGAAAGCTAAAAGGCAGTGAAGCAATCTCAAGAATCTGAAAAAATCACCGCCAATTCTATACTCAAACTATTCTTGAAGTGTAGGGGTAGAATAAAGTATTTACAAAGATCGACAATTTCAAAATCATACCTCCCAAGAGCCACTGCAGGATTCTCTCTAGAAAGTGACAGAGGAGGGCTGGGAAGATTGCTCAGAGGGCAAGCACTTGCCACTCAAGTGTGATGACCTGAGCTTGGATCCCCAGAACCCGCATGAAGCCAGATGTGATAGCACACACCTGCAATCCCAAGAACTCCTACAGCAAAATGCGAGGAGAATCCCTGGACCCAGCATGCACAGCAGTAAGCAACAAGAGACCCTGTCTCAAACAAGGAAGAGGACGAGGACTGTGTCCAAGGCTGTACTCTGCCTCTACATGCACGTTTTGGCACACATGCACTTGTATTCATGCACACACATATCCTTTATACACACAAAGATAAAAAAGGAAGGAAGAAAGGGAGCGAGAGAGGGAGAGAGAGAAGGGGAGAGAGAGAGAGAGAGAGACCATAGGAAGCAGGAGATGCAAGAAGGGAGAAGAGTTGGCACCCCAGAGCATCCATGGAGGACCCAAGGTGACAGCTGCGTTCCAGGCTTGTGGGAGCACTTCAGAAAATGGCTCAGTGGAATGAATATTTTATGTGACTGACTGACTGGGGAGGAGCTTTAGAGGCTGGTGAAGAGGCTAAGTACACAGAAATCAAACAAAAGCAGAGTCTAAACTTAACACCATCCACTGAGAAATCAAGAACAGTCAGGGCAAACACATGCTCCAAAGACATGGAGTAAACACTTAACAATCAATCATTTGAAGGCAGAAGATAGCAAGGCCTCTGGGGATGGAAATGGGGGATAAGTCAAGTTTTTTCTTTTTGAGGTACTAGAGTTTGAACCTGGGATCTTGTGCATGCTGAGCAAGCACTCAACCACTGAGTTACACCCTCAGCCTCTTTTACTTTTTGAGTCAGTATCTCACTAAGTTTTCCAGGCTGGCCTTGTACTGAATCTATAGCCCAAGCAGGTCTTGAACTTTCAGTCTTCCTACCTCAGCCTCCTGAACAGCTACGATTCTAGGTCTGTGCCACCAAGCCCTACTGAGGCAAGCTTCTTAAGATTGTAGTAAATGGATATAAGTTCAAAGAACTAAAAATGTTTAAAAAATAAAAGGAAATGAAAAAGAAACAAAACACATTTTCCTCAAAAGCTGGAGTCTTCAAGTGTTTGTTACAATTGTCGTCTTTCTTTCTACACTATTAGTATTTCTAGTTTTCCCCACTGTCCTTCCTATGATTTCATTCCTGGGCTTCATTCTGATGTTCTCTTCTCCACAGTGCTGAGTGTTCCTCACTGAACAACACTAGGAATTCCACAGACCCCAAGGCCTGCTCACTGGCAAGCCACACATTCCTCAGCCTTCACTTACAAAAAGATGCTTACAACCTAAATCTAGAGCTTTCATCATTTCTAAATTTTATTCTTTTTCTAAAAATTCTCCTCCTATTTGGGTAAAAGAATTTGAAATGCTGATATCAAGCAGATCAGCCATCTCAGCATTGTATCATCAAGAAATTAGTTATTAGTATTGTATATGTCCATGCAAGTCCTAGATCAGAATGTTGGTGGGGTACTACAGCTTACCACTCCCAACCCCTGGTGGAGTTTACCCCCTGGCATTCAGTCCAGGTTATCTTTCACTTGCTTAAACAATGTAATACAAGTATAGCTTGTGGTGGGAGCAGGGAACTAGAAGAATACTGGTAACAATGGTTCTAGGAATCCTTGTCCTGCTGATGAGTCCCAGCAGGACAAGCCATAAAATCATTCCGTTGCATTTGGGTAAACAAGAATGAAGGTTAGAGCCTTGCCCAAAAATGATCAGGCCCTTTCCCTAGCACATGCATATCATTCACATATACTTAAACATAAAAAGGAAAGAATATGTAACACAAGTATTCACACTGTGTTACACATCATTAGTCCTTCCCCAGCCATGGAGCAGGTTTCTAGATGCCCACACCCTTGTGGGATATGGAAATGGGTTCTCAGACATGGTGCACAGGGCCCACACAGAGCAACTTTGACAGGACATCATAGGGGTTCCTGGGAAGGGATGGGGACTTGAGGTCCCAGGTATAGTGACAGTCTCCTCCAGTCTACATCCTCAGGGATTCATGCTTGTGCTTGGAGAATGTTACATTAACTTTTGACAAGCTGAAGGATCATGTTCAAATTGAATGCTTGGCTGATGACACAGATGTACTCAAATTCATTAAGTTCCCACCATGGAGAAGGATTGTTCAAATCTCTCCAGATCACTATCACAGTACATAAAAACACTGGGAGAAATTTCTAAATCTCCCCCATTGATTCCATCAAAAGACAGCAGCATTTATCTTAAATCCTGGAAAGGTTACCCACTTCATACCTGAAAGAAGTTAAAAAATAAATTGCAAAGGGACTGGGAGTAAAGCTCAGTGTCTGTTTGTTTTCTGTTTTCTGTTACTGTGATAAAACACTCTGATAAAATCAACTTAGGAAAGAAAGGGTTTATTTTAGCTCAGAAGTCCAGCAAACAGTTCATCACTGCAAGGAAGTCAAGGCAGCAGGAACTTGAAGCAACTAGTCACAACCAGTCAAGAGCAAAAGAGCGTGCATGCATGTACACTTGCTTGTACTCAGTTCACTCTCCACTCTTATACAACCAGGGTCCAGCTAATGAAATGGTATCACCCATCTTTAGGCTGGATCTTCCCACATCAATTAACAGAATCAAGGTAATTCCCTATAGACACGTCCACAGATCAACCTGATGTAGAGAGTCCCTCACTGCAACTCTCTTCTCAGATGATTCTGGATTGTGTCAAGTTGACAATTAAAACTAACTAACCATCATACTCAGTCAAGCAGCACTTACTTAGCATGGACAAAGCCCTGGGTTCTATCCCCAATATTCAGAGAGAGAGAGAGAGAGAGAGAGAATATCTTATTGAAAATTAAGAAAATATTGATAGATAATACAGACATTATCATCAGAATGGGAAATTATGTTGCAGTGAAGTCCTGACTTTGGAGACTTTGTGTCTGTCAATTCATGCAAAAACATTCATTCTACCTTTCCAAGCAGTAATTTCAAAGAATTTAAAGATGTTTCTTAGAGATTAACTCTTGAAATATGAACACACATTTCAAAACAATTAACTTTGATCTCTGATCAGCATCACCATTTCCTTAATCTCATCAAGCCTCTAAGTTTGGCTAGGTTTTTTTTTTTTTCTGATCCATTTTCTGTTTCCAAAATCTCCTCCACAAAATTAAATGTGCCTCAGAATGGAAGGTCACAACCTGCAACCAGACTTTTCCCCTAAACCTGTGCTTTTAACCATGGACACAGCCCGGACATCGCTTGGGAGCATGTTGGAAATGCAGAGTCTCAGAAGATTCTCTAGAGATAACTTCTCAGGGGGTAGAAACATATAAACTTAATACTTGAGAAGTAGTCAAAACCACTTAATAATTTAATGAAAGAAGTAAACTCTCGTGTGAATAATTAATTAAAAAGGACAGAGGGCTCCCGCTCGGGGCTCAGTGTACTGGAGCCGCTGTCGCTGAGTCCGAACCTGGCTGCCCGCTGCCGCGTGCCCCGACACCGCCCATCGTCCACTCCGGGTCCCTTTTGGTTCCAAGTCCAGGATGGCAAGCCTCAGGGATCAGCTGATTGTGAACCTTCTTATGGAAGAACAGACCCCCCAGAACAAGATTACAGTGGTTGGGGTTGGTGCTGTCGGCATAGCCTGTGCTATCATTATCTTAATGAAGGACTTGGCAGATGAACTTGCGCTTGATGTCATGGAGGACAAACTGAAGGGTGAGATGATGGATCTCCAGCATGGCAACCTCTTCCTTAAAACACCAAAAATTGTCTCTGGCAAAGACTACAGTGCGACTGCCAATTCCAAGCTGGGGCGCGGCAGCAGGAGGGGCAGAGTCGTCTCAATTTGGTCCAGCCTAATGTGAACATCTTCAAGTTCATCATCCCTAATGTTGTGAAGTACAGTCCCAACTGCAAGTTGCTTGTCGTTTCAAATCCAGTGGATATCTTGACCTATGTGCCTTGGAAGATAAGTGGCTTTCCCAAAACCGAGTTATTGGAAGTGGTTGCAATCTGGATTCAGCCCGGTTCCGTTACCTGATGGGAGAAAGGCTGGGTGTTCACCCACTGAGCTGTCACGGATGGGTCCTCAGGGAGCACGAAGACTCGAGTGTGCTCGTGTGGAGCGGCATGAACATCGCTGGCGTCACCCCGAAGACTCTGAATCCAGAACTGGGCACCGATGCAGATAAGGAACAGTGGAAGGATGTTCACAAACAGGTGGTTGACAGTGACTATGAGGTGGTCAAACTGAAAGGTTATACTTCCTGTGCCATTGGACTCTCTGTGGCAGATCTGGTGGAGCGCATAATGAAGAATCTTAGGCCGGTGCACCCAATTTCCACCATGATTAATGGTCTCTATGAAATAAAGGATGAGGTCTTCCTCAGTGTGCCCTGTGTCCTGCGACAGAACGGGATCTCAGACGTGGTGAAGTTGACTGACTCCAGAAGAGGGGGCCCACCTGAAGAAGAATCCAGAAGGAGCTGCAGTTTTAGTCTCCTGACATCACAGCCTCCACTGTCCAGGCTGCAGCCGGCTTTCTGCTAGAGACAGTACATGTTTTCCTTTTCACCTGAGCTGTGATTAATGAGGTTGTATTAAGAAGGTGTAGGAAAACATTGAGTTCCTAAAGGTAGAACCCCGACCACAGCTATATCCTGATGCTAAATGGTACTTGTATAGTTCTAAACTGGTTAGTGTGAAAAAGTTCTGCCATCTGAGACACCACTGCCAATTTGTATAAGATCCACTTCCCTGTAAACCAGATGTTTTACTGTGTGCTATCTGACTTCACCAAACATGCCTAGTCAAGTGTTTTCCAATTAGTCACATCCTGGGATCCAGTGTATAAATCCATTACAGCATGTCTTATGCAGAACTGTTCTAAAGGATCTTATTTTGTGTATTATTTAATGTATCAATGTACATTGCAATAGAATGTAAAAAGTAAAATCTGCATATGGATAATGCAATCAGCTACCAAGTGTCATGCTAACTAAAACACCAAATAAACCTTGAACAGTGAAGGAAAAAAAAAGACAGAGGATGAACACTTTATGATATGCCTAATGAAGTGGAAAAATAACTATAGGTTGCACATCCCTAATCTAAATTTTCAAAATCTGAAATGTTCCAAATTTCAAAGCAGTCGAGAGCTGATGTGATGTTACAAGTGGCAAATTTCACATCTGAAATCAAATGACAGACTGTTGCCAAATGCTGATGCATTGGCAGCAATGCATAAAATTACCATCAGTACCATCAGGCATGTGTATATGATGTGTAGGAAACACAAATGAACTTCACATTTAGTAAGTCCCATCCCCAAGATATCATATATATATGCAAATATTCAAAATATGGGAAAGTATAAAATAGAAACATTCATGCTTCAAGCATTTCAGAAAGGGGCTATTGACCTGTACGGGAGGAATTATTTGATATTGGACCTACTTGGGGAACACCAGGGCACTACCATGATGACCGGCAGTGTAAAAGCATTAGTCCATGGGCTTCAGTGGTGTATGGCCATTCCAGGTACTGGAATATTTTATTTGAAAAGCAGTTCTGAGACTTGGTGGACCATAGGACAACTTTGAACATTATTGTGGACAGGCATTAAGAATATTTTATGCTGAAATCCAGGCTGCTGAAGTTGGAACTAACTACTATTCACTAACATTAGCATGTTTTTCATCTTTTATGCCTTTATTTCCTCATTCTACGAAAGGGGATAATAGTGTTCCCCCAGTGAGGATTTTTTTAAGTCTTTGCTCCCTATGGAAGCTCATGGGGCTCAAAAAGAGCACCTTTACCTTTGGGTTGCACAAACATCTCACAAGAAAAGTAGAGCTGCTATGTTAACTGTGGCTCAGCTTTTCTGGAATCCAGAAAAGCTAGAGCTCAACTGGTGTGGCTCATTCAGAGAGGTCCCCATGGACAGCTTGGGAGGGCTTGGTGAAAAGGATCAATGCAAGCCAACTGGGGAGGGAGTGCAGCACTCTTGAACAACCAAAAGATCACCACCACAGGCAAGGTTCCTGACTGGAAGGGAACAGGATGTGGGAGGGTTGGTTGTTTTTATCATTTTGAGAGTTTTACGTTCTCTTTAGAACTTGGAAGAAAATGCCCCAAGTTGAGAACATGCCAAGTGTTGCCATTCACAATGCCATGACTACTCCAAATGGAAAGTTCATCCGCTGGAAAGTGCATGGAGATTGGGTCACTCAGGTAAAAAACAAACAAAAACGCAAGAGGTAAGCTACCTCTTGCAGGCTGCCCTCTCCTCTCTAGGGTATACAACTTGAACCATCAGATAAGAATCATCCATATTGCTTAATAAGTCACCACTGCTTCTCAGTCAACTTTGCAAGCCTAGCTGAAAACAAGATAAATAAATGTTAGGTAACATTCACAGAATGGTACAAGAATGATAATTGGCTGGTGGTGTAGGAAGCCAGTGAAAACAGCCCATGTGAATCTCCTGGTGGGATTGGGCCTTGCCTGGTGTCCTCAGGTCTGAAGCCTGGTGAGAATGGTCCTTGCCCAGTGTCTTGGGCTCTGAAGACAGTAGATGTGCTTCCCTTCCTCTCGTAGGCCTAAAAGCAACTCACATGATCAGAGTGTTTTAGGACTCATAGTGGGATTGTGTATATAGGACTGAGTCCTTGAGATTTCCATGGGTTTTGCATCCTGCTTACAACTACTAAATGAAATTTTTAAAGCCTATTATGGGCTAGAGGGATGGATCAGTGGTTAAGAGCACTGACATTCTTGCAGAGGACCTGGGTTCAAATCGTAACACCAAACACACCGGCTTACAACCATCCATAATTCTAACGCCCTCTTCTGACCTCTGTGGGCATTGTATGACATGGTTGCACTCACATTCATGCAGGCAATAAATACACTCATACACATAAAAATAATTTTTTAAAAGCCTATTAATCTTGCAGCTTGCCTTTGCTCTTCTAATATAATCATGGCTTGATCCAATTCATAACTTAAGGCTAAAGGCTTCCACTGGAGAAGAAGGTGGCCAGAAAAGAGAAATCAGACCCTACTAAATCTGGTTTCTGGCATCTGAGTTTGGCTCCCCCATCAGAGCCCTGCCCAAAGGCCCTGGATGCCCAACTGTCACACATTCATTCAAGATCTAGCTCTCAATCTTCAAAATTGGGGGGAAAATGAAGAGAAAAGGGTCTCACTCTTCCAGTATGATGCTCAGCATCCCTTCCAGGGATGATTATAAATATAAAGATGATTTCCAGGGAAAGATAAATGTTTTCTCTGTAAACTGCCTACAGCATTCAGATTTTCTTAGAACATGATGAACTGAGAAATAGAAGCTGCCTCGGGGTCTCAATGCCCAGGAATTGTTTGTTTGGGCATCAGACTCCATGTGAAGGGAGGAAACTGCTGAGCACTACACCAAGCCACCAAAGTGTCTGACAACAAAAATGGTTTGTTTGGTTATTTTTTTAGTGCTCCTATTCTTGGAAAAGAGGCTCCCTTCTCCATCCTGAGATCTTTGGAAGGAAAGCTATAAATACTGTTACAAACTGGTACTTGACCTGGTGGGTGATCTTCTTAATAATTAGCATTTTCTCACTCTTTGTTTGCAGCTAAACTACTATGATTCTATGAAAGCAGTCATTTCCAGCTCCAATCATGAGCCCACAGCTCTGGTAATAGGTACGGTGTCTATTCTTCTTTCTGGGCAAGGGTGTCCCACTGTTATGTTTCTTCACTGACAGGCATCCACAGCCTAATTCATGATGCAGCTCAGGAATGGACCTCCTCCACTGATTAGCTTGTTGTCAGTGTCATAAGGGTCACATCATAAGGCTGCTGGAGGGGTGGACAGCATGACTGGCTCTAGGCTTACACACTAAGAGTTTGATCAATATGCATTGAGTTGAACTATGAGCAAACTCCATCTAAAGCAATGCCAGGCTCCGGTCATTTGAGCACTTCACATACGATACATGATTTAGATGTGTGGGAAGTCAGTATGAAATAGTAGGTAATGGGGCATCTGCAATGAAGTGGGATGTGGGAATTTTTAGGAATTCAAAAGTCATAAAAATCCAACACCTAGACACATGTAGAGTTTCTGGCAAATGGACTTAGACCAAGTTATTCCAAAAAAAGGCCAGAGGAGAATTCAGCTCCAAATTCACCTCTCAGAGTTAGGGGTCCTTTTGATCTCTTATTGCTTTGATGTTGCTACAAGAAAATACCACAGATGGAAAATTATAAAGAAAATAGGTTGATTTGGCTTGTGATTCCAGAGCTAGAAAGTCCAAGTTCATGGAGACAGAATCTGGACAAAGCTTTCCTGCCTCAATCCATGGGCAAAGTCCTCCTGATTCCTCCCACACAGCCCAGTATACTGCATTGAAAATTAAGGTTCTAATTCATGAACTTGTGGGTGATACATTCTAACCTCAGTAACACAGCCCTCAGTAAGTCGTTAAGACTAGGCGCAGATTTGGTCAAATTGATCTTGGTTCTATGGAGTGAGTGGCTCTGCTATGTGCGGGGGAGTCATGGATTGAACTGAGGATATACAGTTTTACATTTGGATCGATGCTCAGAGGTCACAGTTGTCCAGATTTGAACCAAGAATTCAGTCTCTATGATAGGCCATTTCTTGAGTACCAGCCCTATGCCTGGCCCTGAAGCATTTCCTCTAACTGGAACATTTCCTTAAGGTGTCTGCCCTAAGAACCTTACACATGTCCTCTTCTTCAATATCCATAATAAAAGTATCGTTTACATCCCATCCCACTATTTTCCCCATCTTACAGATGAATCAGCTAACAGAATTTTTTTATGCTTTGGGGGCAATCAAACTCAAAATAAGTTAAGCAAAAGAGAGATTTTGGAGGATGGCAGGAGGGTCTGAATTGTCCCTCTGCACACTAACTAGTTCTCTCACATGGTAGAAAACCATGTCTCACAACATTTTGTCACTAACCAGTCCTGACTGACCTTAGACCTTGTTCTAGCCACTAATGGGAGTGGGCTCATAGGAACAGTTTGGCCCACTTCCATCACAATCATGATTTAATGAATCCAGGAAGAGTAGGATTATGATCTGGATTTGAAACACTTCCTTAGGAAGCTTTATATTAGGCTTGGTCTCCATCATGATGACATTACTGAGAGGAATTGGTTTACAAAGGTGCTAACTTCATCGATGGGATAATCCATTAGCTGTATGTGATATTAGGAAATGGGGCCAGGTTGAAGACACATTTTTTTTGAAACGGGGTCTCCCTGTAGCACCAGCTGGCCTGGAACTCACTATGTAGACCAGGTTGGTCTCAATCCACAGAGGTCTACCTGCCACTGCCTCCCAAGTGCTGGATTTAAAGGCATGAGTCACCATACCCCACCTTGAAGGCATATTTTTTTCCCTGGTCCCTTAATGTTTGTTTCCTGACCACCGTGAGGTGAGCAGTTCTCCTATACCATGCCCTTCCACCGTGATGCTTCTTCTTACCACAGACTTAAAAGCAATGGAGCCAGCCTACCATGGACTGAAACTGCAAGTTAAATGAATTCTTCCTCCCTTAAGTTGTTTTCTCAGCTATTCTGACACAGTGACAGAAAGCTAACCAACATGGAAAGGATATAAGAACCTGGCAGCACCTGTTCATACTGCAAGACACATACACAAGGGTGTGCTTTCCAGAAGTGGGGACTAGAGGGGCAATTTACTAATGAAAAAAAGTGGAAATTGACTACTGCACCAAATCACACAGAATGGAAGAGCATTCATACAGGGCTTTAAAGTATGTTTTCACACTTCTCAGTGGTTCTGTTTCAGGTAAAATAATCTGCAAGTCTTTATAAGATCATAGTCACACCAACTGACAGAATGGAAGACTAAGCACTGGAACTCACTCCATCCCCAAAGCTGTGATTTTAACTCTTGAGTAAAAGCAAGGACTTTGCTTAGAAATATAGTTTTAGGCTACTGTGGTTCTGATCTCAAATGTCTTCCCAAACTCCTGTGTTGAAGACTTGATTCCAAGTATAACAATGTTTAGATGTGGGCCTTGTCTTTGGAAGGTGACTGGATCATGAGGGCTTTAACCTCATCAGTGACTTCATCCATTTGGTGTATCTGTAGCTTAACTGGCTGCCATGAGAGGGTGGGAACCTTGAGAGATAAAAACAAGTCACTGAGGGCATCCCTTTGCAGGGTATATTTTGTCCCTGGCACCTTCCTCCTCTTTGCCTACTCACCACTAGGAGGTGAGCAGCTTTGTTTCACCATGTGCTCACTGCCATACTGCCTCAACACAGTCCAGAAATAATGGAGCCACTGACCATCAGTGGAAACCTCTGAAGCCATAAGCCAAAATTAATGTTCCCTCCTTTAAGTTGTATTAGATATTTTGTCACAGGAAAAGGAACCTGACCTAGTGTGCAGGTCCCATGCCAAAACTATGGAATCATAGTCTGCAACTAAATCAAGGGGTGATTTGCATGCATGTCAAAGAATGAGAAGTATTCTTTCACACAGTAATGTGCTAATTTTTAATAACTTACCCCTCAAAGACCTTCTCAGTTCTTCATATTCACTAAACTTTGTAATTATTTTGTTCTTGAGGACATATTGGAAAAAACCTATCCAAATTGTTCAGTGTTATCATGACCATATTTAATTTTCAAGTTGATACTGATCATGATTCATACAGGGACTTAAAGTAAGTTTTTACACTTCTCAGTGGTTCTGTTTCAGGTAAAATAATCTATGAGTCTTCATAAGATCTGGTTGCCTGAATTTTACCCTCAGAAATTTTCACTTAATTGGTTAGTGAAGAGGTTTTCAGAAGAATACCACTTTTAAGTGACTGTGCCTTCTAAATGCCTCCCCCCCCCACCTTCTCTTTTCCTCTACTCTACCAGAAACCCTACCCTTGACTTTAAGGGTTTGGAGTGAGCTTACCATGAGACACATTTGAAATGCATAAAATACTTAAAACCCTTTAATGCAACTCAGAAGTCAGCCACCCACATGATACCTGCCATTTCTTCTGATGCCTTTTGCCTAGCTAGGCCTGAGAAACTCTGAGCCTTTGGGAGAACTGTAATTCTAGTTTTCCTCCTTTTCATCCTTTGAAAACTAGTTCCACTTGCCACTGAACATCATGGAAAATCAATAAGGACTTGTGCCAGGGTCCCAGCCTCCTATGAAATACTATCTTGTTTCTTTCTTGTTAGAAATCTTCCCTGATACCCCTCTAACTCCCTAATTCATAGCCTCTGGTCGTGTCTTAAAGAAGTGTTCCCTTTATAAATTTCTGATTAATTGACATTTAAATGACCAAAGTGTTAGAAAGAGATGTGCAGTGATTAGATTTCTTGGAAACTTTCATTAGCCTTTCTTGGAACCAGAAAATCTGTTTTTCTAGAATGCTAGTGGTTATAAATTCTAAGAAGCTGGCTATAAATTCTAAGCCTTTGGAGACTGAAGCATATCAAAATTCATTATTTGTTTGGGAAGATCAAAGCCATGATCCCAGAACAAGGAACAATGAGTTCTAGCCCTGACTCAGCTACTAACACAATTGTGATGTTGGACCTCAGTTTTCTCTATAGTTAAATAAATAATGTGCTTTATATGTAATTTGAATGTGTCTCCAAAGATTCATGTACTGGAGACATGGTCCCAGATGTGGTAATATTAGGAGATTGCAGATTCTTTGAAGTGAGGCCTAATGGAAGGTAGTGGGGACATTTTCCTTGGAAGGGATTAGCATAGTTCTTCTGGGGTCTTGGCTAGTTCATGAGATAGCAGGTCATCAGAAAAAGAGTAGCACCCCCTCAAGGGCTGTCTCCCTGCTTGCTGTCTCCTCATGCTCCTGTCACTCCATGTGTTCTCTCTCACACACACACGTACTCCCACTGTGATAACATCCCTTCTACTGTAATGTACCCAAAGGACCCCTCATCACAGGCTGAAGAGGTGGGCCACCCGATCTTAGACCCCTTAACTATCTTAGCCTCCAAAACTATGATGCAACCTGTTTTTCTCCTGCTGGGCATGGTGCTTCACACCAGTAATCCCAGTACCCAAGATGCTGAAGCAGGAGAATCACATTCATGACCAACTTGGGCTACATAGCAAGATTCTGCAAATCTATATAGACAGACAGACAGACATGATAGATAGATAGAAATATATATATATATATATCTTCTAAGTACTAAGTTTCAGGTATTTTGTTAAAGGAACATAAATCAGACTAAACCAATATGAAAGCTACATAGAATTCTTAAGGAGCCTTCCAGCTCAGATTCTGTCTTCATTCTACTTTAGGAATCCTGTCCATCCCTCTGCTTTCTCACATCACAGAAAGGGAGGACATGGAAATTGCTTGCAGCTCTAAACTGTTATACTTTTATCAACTAAGTATCTCTGGAGAGCTAGATTTCCACATAAGAGAAGGAGTAACCCCAGATCAACATTCTAGTGGCTTTTTATTGGTATTTACAATTTGGCAGGCATGCCACTAAGATGAAGACACTGAAGCTCGCAGAGTCTGTAGGATAAAGCCTCTGGAAAGAGGTCCCTGTACTTGCCATTTCCAACTTGTCTCCTCTCATTCTCTCTAGGAACCATTCCAACCTAGTTTTGTCCCCACAATAACACCAAAATAATTTTTTTAAGGATCACAAATGTCCTTTGTGTTACTAATTCCACTGACCAGTTGTCATCTCATTTTCCCTTGGTATGGTGGCACACAACTTTAATCCCAGCACTTGGGAGGCAGAAGTCCATGGAAACCTGATTTCGAGGCCAGCCTGGTCTACATAATGAAGTTCAGATCAGTCAGGGCTGCATAGTAAGACCTTGTCTCAAAAACAAAACAATGGGAGGAATTAGAAGGGGACTGGGAGGCATGGAAATAATGCAAAGATAGTACTCATGAATGATATTCACACACACAAAATACCAAGCTCTTTTGCTTCTCTTTCCATCCCATGGATTCTTCCTTCTCTGACTGACCTGCTTGTTGCCTCTCCTTGAGGTAATATTGGAGCCTCCAGAGTTCAGTCCTGTGTTATCTTCTCCATCTTTGTGTCTTTCCCTTGGTGGTCCCCTCAATTACCACTGAGACTGTCACTTATGGATTCATATTTCTAGTTCATCCCCTTCTGGTATTTCTAACTGCCTTGGCTCACTAATGGATACTTCAACTTGGATAGTGTGCATCAATATAAAGTCCAAACCTGAATCAAATCTCCTTCACACCTATTCCACTATTTTCCCCATCTTCAGTTAGTACTAAGTCCATCTTTCTAGATGCTCAGGCCAAAAACTAATAGTCACCTTTGAATCTTCTCTCACAACCCCATCTAACCTGTTGGCTCAATGTGCCCAGTGCACTGGGAATCTGGTCACCTCTCACTGGGCTCATTTCTGCATTCCACAAGGAATTACTGTCTTCTCTTCCCTAGACCACTTCAAGAGCCTCTTGGCTAGTCTCCCTGCTTGCATCTTGCATGCTACATTCTACTTACCACATAGCATCCAGAGAGAACTGGTAAAATGAGGTATCACATTCCCTCAATTGCTGGGGAGCCCCCATTTCACTTAGCATGAAAGCCAAAGTCTTTGGGGTCCTGTGTGCTTGACCTCAAACTCTTCCCTCTCTGGTCATGTCTGCTTCCATTCTCATTCTGTTTCAGTCACGATTCCTTTGACCATATTTGGGACTGTGCTTCCTTCTTCCTAGAGGTTATCCATAAACATCCACATTGCTCAGTCCACCTTTCTCAGCTCGTCACTTCTCACTGAAGCTTACTTTGACACTTTATTGTGTATGGGAATTGCCCATCCTCCTGCTCCTACAGTTCCCAGCCTTCCTTGCCTTGGTCTTTCCTTGTTTAAATCCATAAATCTAATCACTTTTTGATACACTGTTTAATTGACCTATTATATCTGTTCTTTTGTCTGTTTGTCTGTCTTCTGTCAGAGCCAGGAATTCTTGACTGCCTTTTTCACTGTTAAGTTCCAAGTGCTTAGCTTGGAACATAGCACCTAATGGGTGCTTGATAAATATTTATTGAATGATGCATTTGTGAAGCCAGAACTGAGACTCACATCCATCTCTCACATCCACCTGCGGTACTCTGAAGCATCACACTCCAGTACAACCAGAGGACTGCAGCAACAAGCATGTCAACAAGCATTTTCCTCTCACATCATTGTTCTTACAGCTCCCCCATCCTCACAGTTCCCTGTGCTCGCTAATGGTTACAGTGTATGTCTGTTATTCATTGTATACCTGGCATCAGCACTGGTCACCACTTAGTGGCAGCCACACAGTCACAACCTTGTCAGGAAACAGCACAGACTGGTGATTCTTCCCATTCCTGAGACTCCCTTTGAGTGATTCTCATCACCCCCCTTTAGGCAAGAGACATTTCACAGCTCCTTAGGGAGCCTCCTTTATCTGCTCTTGGGTTTTAAAATTTGGCTTATGGACAACTTATTCCCAGATATACTTACCTCACAAAAGGGGAAAACTATAATAGCAGAAACCAACTGCCAGCAGTTAGAAATGCTTTCCTTTCTGTTATTTATTTGAGGCAGGAACACCTGGCTTCATTTTTATTATTAATGAATATGCAAAGGGAAGCATATCTTGGTCAGGGCCACAGGGAAAGCAAGGCTGGACCTTAGGTTTCTTGTCTCCTACAAACAAAACCATGGTTCCATTTGTGACCCTAGATCCTTGGGCTCCTGATATACTGAGTAAGTAATGGAGAAAAGGGAATAAAACATTGGGCAGGATGAAAAGGAGAGGCTCCATAATCCAGTATGAATCCAAGAAGTGAAGGGGGCATACGGTTACCTGGCTATGGGTTGCTGTGCACCTGTGACTGTGGACGCATCCGAATCAGCCTGATGCTGAACCACAGTGGAGAGTAGAATTAACCTTCCTCCAGGACCTGGTCCCAGATGCGCTAGGGATCTGACCAGGCATTGAGCTGCTCTGGGTTTCCATGGTGATTACTTAAACTTTTCATCATCCTTCCTGCAGACCTTGGAGAAGAGCTATGTGCTCAGGTTTCCATGGCAACCACTTAAACACGTATCCTTGTCTGGCTCTATTGGAAAAGAACTGCTAGAGATCATGCAAATGAACTGGCTGCGCTCCTTTACTTGGAAAAAAAAAAATCAAATAAAGTGACACACCTGCTTAGAAGTTTCAGATCTTTGTTCATAACAAGAAGGGTAAACGTGTCAAACTGCTGTTTGAGGCAGGTGTGCGCATGTCTTTGACAAAGTGCTCACCCAGAATCTCCTGCTAGTTCTGCGATCTTATGTAATTATCCACACTCTCCTCTTTCCCTCCCTCCCCTCTGCCTAGCAGCTGAAGAGCTACAAGTTCAAGGCTGTTTATCTTCCCACTTCCGGTTAAAGGAGGAAAGGAAGGACAGGGTTAGCTTCTCTCCTCAATGCAGGCCTTTACCACTGTAGAGAGAAAAACAGGGTTGTCACCTCATTTCACTGTCAATATATTGGCCAAAGGTAGTTAGAGACTTGGGTGACAGCCCTGAATAATGTGGAAATCTATGCTCAGTCTTTCAGAAATGATTCCACATTCTCTAGTGGAGCTCATAGAAGGACGGCAGGTGCTCTGAACATCAGGGCTAAAGGACAGAGCTCAGACAGTGAAAAACAACCAGGGTGCTCTCTCCATTTCCAGACATCTCTAAACTCCACTGCAGAGATGTGCCCCCAAGCTAGAGATCCCAAGGGGCAACAGTGTGCTAAAGTAACTGCAGACAAACCAAGTATTCACAACATGGTAGAAAATGGGTGCTAGCATGTAAAATGCTGCAGGTTTCCACTGAAAGTAGAGACTTCCCACTTCTCTGGAAGAATTAGAAGGTCTGTGGCAGAGTTGTACCTGACCAGGGTCTGCCCGGTAGAAGCACCTGCCCTTGAAAGTGAGCATGTACTTGACCTTGTGGAACTTTCCTGAATTGCATGCACTTTCTTCTTCCTGATTCTTGGGAAAGAGTTGGCCTTGTAACTTGTGATGAGAGGCACAGCACACAAACAACACCGATGGAGTAACAAACAATGAACAGAAACTCTTATTTGAGAAGATTATCCTTTGACCTTCTTTCCCCAATGCCCTTTCAGACACTTGAACATGGTGGAGGTGAGTGGCCTGGAGCAGCCAGGTGGAGGGGATCAGGAAGGTCCTGGTGAATGTAGTAAGGACCCCCTTCATGTATTTTCAGGTCAAAATCATGTTGGAAACCTATAGGAGGATACTGATTGCTTCTGCATGTTGCAACCATTTTGAAATCAATGGTTGAGGAAATTCAGAAATCAACTAATCATTTGGATAAATTATTTATCCAAGTAACTTTAGGACACAATTGTCTAGTTGGTTGATAGGGCTGATAGGTCACCTCATTGTGCCCCATTATAGGAGTCAGGTAGACTTATGTTCAAACTTTCTTTTTTATTATTGATTCCAAAATCATACAATATATTTAGATCATATTTAGACAGCCTCCCCCACAATCCCTTCCCCCCCATTTCATGTCCTCCATTTTATCAGTCCTTTTGTTTTTAATTTATTTTTAAATTTTTGTTTTTTAAAGGTCTATCAATTCCATTCCATGCCTCCCATGTGCTCCTGGGTTTGGGTTCATGCTCTGGGGCCTGGTCAACCTACCAGGTGTCACACCAGTAAGAATTCTCCCTTTCTCGGCATCCATCAGTTATCAATAGATAGTCAGCCATGGCTGGGGTTTCCTGCCCACCTCCCCCATCCATGCTGGACCCCTGTCTGGCTTGGGCTTGCACAAGTCTTGTGCCTGCTGTTGCAAGTACTGTGGGTTCATATGTGTAACTACCCTGTGGTGTCCAGACAACACAGTGTCTTTGTATTCATCTACCTCCTCTGGCTCTTACAATCTTTTACCTACCTCTTCCATAATGATCCTTGAGCCTTGGGAAAAGAAGGTATAATATGTGTCCCACTTAGGGTTGAGCACTCTGTAGTCTCTTATTCTCTGCATGTTGATCATATGTCAGTCTCTGTGTTAATTGCCATCTGCTGCAAGAAGAACCTTCTCTGGTGAGAGTTGAGAGATGTACCAACCTATAGGTATAGCAATAAGTTATTGTGAATCAGTTTTATATTTTTTGTTTAGCAAAATGATAGTAGTAGGCTCTCCCCTATGACCTGTGATTTGTCTAGCCACAGGTTCTCACCCTGATAATAGTGTCAGGTACGGACTCCCTTTTATGAAGCAGTACTTAAAGCCAATTACAGGGTGGTTGGTTACTCCCATAATATTTGTGCCACTATTGCACCACTGGGCATATCTTGCCAAGCCAGTAGCTTGCAGCGATCACAGCTGAGCAAGGCTGGTGATTACTTTTCTTTGTCAGTAGCATGCATAGCACCTTCCAGTACTATGAAAGCTAGCCAGCAGAGACATAGTTTCAAGGTCAATACCAGCTTGATTTCTCCTTATTTGTTCTGTGGTTCAGGTGTATAATGTCTTCAGTAACAGGGTCTTACTGTCTGGTTCTTACAGTACAATGGCAATAGCCAGTACTGTTTGAGGATCTTTGGAATCTCTCTAGTCAACCACTAGAGAGCTTTGCATTTTCTAGTCTGTGGTGTCTATTAGGGCCTTTGAACTCCTGTTACAGGGTAGCTATATTTAAACTCTTTTTATATTACATATGTAATATTGAAAGAGGCTTCTGTATTTCTCGATGGTAAGTGTTCTATGCTCTCTACGTAAGGTTTCTTGCCGTAAGATAGAGAGGTAGGTATGCTTGAATCACTAACTTTATGTAAGGCTCAAGTAGAAGGATTGTTGGAGAGGCCATGGCACTGGTCAATAAAAGTTTCCTCCAAATGATATCACCTTCTTCATGTTACCCCTCCCCTCCCAGGTGTCTCTTAATGCCCCTTTTTAGAAAAGAAGTAGGGAGTCTTTCCCTAATCATGTCACTTTTATTTTCAGAATCTCTGGTGTTTAAACCCTAGGGATGAAAGAAAATACTTGTCATCGCTAAGAATAAATCTGGGACCTTTAAAAACCAGCAGGCTGTCAGGAAATTGACTGATCATATTAAGAAACTCTGTCTTGTTTTTCTGTGAATATTTTTTAGGATGCACTATGGGAACAACAAATGTCAAGCAAAAGCTGGAAGAGATAAGGAATGCTGGGAAAGATATCAGTACAAGGAAAGGCCAAGCAGCCCTTGCTTTACCCCAAAAGCCAGCAGAATGTAATCAAACAATTTTTTGCATCTATAAAGGAGTCAAAGTGTTTTCATTCTGCAAAAGAAAGAACTTGCTGCTGACAGGCGGAATGGATCGAATAATTAGAGTCTGGAATCCTTACCTGCCTGGGTAAGTTGTCCTTCTCTTACCCAGAGTGCCATTGAGGCAGCAAAGTAAATGAAAACAAGACTGGGGATTCCCTACCAGAATAATTTAAAAGTCTCCATCCATGCCAGGCGTGGTGGTACACGCCTTTAATCCCAGCACTCAGGAAGCAGAGGCAGGTGGATCTCTGTGAGTTCAAGGCCAGCCTGGTCTACATAGTTCCAGGGCAGCTGGGGCTACAGGGAGACCCTGTCTCAAAAAGTCCCCCCCCCGCAAAAAAAAGTCTCCATCCAAAATTAATCGCCCACACTAAGAGCCAGGAAATTTCTGTTTATAGCTTTTAAAACTTCATTGTAATACATGTGAAATGTAAATACCAGCAGGATGTGGTGGGAATGCCTGTGATGCCATGATTTAGGAAGATGAAGCAGAACTCTAAGTTCAAAGCCAACTTGAGGTACATAGAGAGACTATGTCTCAAAACAAAAGTAAACACCTCACAATGACTACAAAGACTGTGGAGCATCACTGACCCACTTGCAGTGACTTCCTCTCATCTGATGGCATCTTCCTTACAATGGACCATGAGAAGCTGCAGGGTGACTGAAGACTTTGATGTGCAATCAATGTATACTTAGTGTGCCTCACTCAAGTGACCCCCGAGTGTACACTATTCTCTGAAGGGGGCAGCTAACCCCACAGAATTAATGACTGTACCATCCCTGAGGTATAACAGACTTGACATAAGAGGGCAAGTGTAAAAGACATTAAAAATTAGAGAATATTGTGGAAAGCCTGGGATTAGAACCAAAGAGCATAGAGACTAAAGGTACACTTCTGTCATCCTTTCAGTAGATGACTGCCATATTCTTTAGAACAGGCCTGCACCTCTCATGATGGGCCTTTTTGAGAAAGTGCTCTATGAACATTTAAAAAACTCATTTTGTTTTTCTTCTTTTCATGTGTGTGTGTGTGTGTGTGTGTGTGTGTGTGTGTGTGTGTGTGTGGTATATGCATGTGTGTGTAAGAGCATGTGCATGCACAGGCATATATATCGAGGCCTGAGGATGACTTAGGAATCTTCCTCAATTGCTCTCCACCTTGTTCGTTGAAATAGTCTCTCAAGTGAACCCAGAGTTTACCAATATGGCTAATCTGTCTCTGTCTTCCAAGTTCTGGAATTACAGGCGGGCTGCCACTTCCACCCAGCATTTATGTGGGTTCTGAACTGTGGTCTTCATGCCTGCAGCTTGCACAGCATATACTTCATCCATTGAATCATCCCCTCAAACCTACATTCTTGATTATAATGCTTCTACCATTTTATTGAGCACCAACTTTGTACTGATATATGCAACTCATATATCATCTCTGGCCCTTGCATCAAGCCAACTTACAAAAGAAGCAACTGGAGTCCAAAGAAGTAATGGAAGAGTCAGGATTGTAGCAGATTCATTTCCCAGAAATGTGATGAAGATGGGAGGAGAGGAGGAAGTAGAGAATTGATCCTCCTCTTCTAGTAGTGGGAATGAGAGTAAGTCACAGAGGCTGTGCCCAGGCTCCTGGCTGGGCTACCCTTGCTAGCATCTGTGGGGACCCACAGGTGACCCTGTGTCCATCAGTGATACAGATGATAGCCAGGACCATGAGGTACAGTAGGCAAACACAGTGAATCCAATTGTGCCTCTGTGACTTCCTAGCCAGAGGGTTCCCCTGACCAACCATAGCAGCCTCAGATTACCCATCTATAATGGTGACAAGAGGCCCACCTTCAGAACAATGCAAGATACATAATAAAAATGAAAGCCAATTTTCTCCTTGATTCTGTTGTACTAGATTCCCATTGATCTAGTAATGGAGAACAATTCATTTACATTCTTGGTTAAAAACAGGCATGTGCTCTCCCCTTTAACCTCAGCCAGCCCTCTTTTCTCCCTGTCTCTTGACCCTACCAGAGCGCCCTACCTAGAGATCCTAGAAGGGCACTGAAATCCTTCAGAGCACTTAAAAATAGCCTTGTATTACAAAGCCCAGATTGTAATGCTGTTCACTCAGGCCTGCAGAAAGTGCCAGCATGTCATTGAATCCATGCCGGCCCCATTCAGGCTCACCCTTGCCTATTCCTTTTACACAGCTATTGTTAACTGCTAGAGAAGCAGAACCTAAGGCTTCATCTCACCCTGAGCTCTGTTGCTGAACCTGGTTATTATTTGATTCCGTCCTTTTATTGTGGGAGAGGTATACTTGTGTAATTTCAGAGGGAAACTTAAGCCTCCTCCAGGCTAAATAGAACTGCCAGATCCAGACCAAGTTTAGTTTGCATTTTTATTTAGAAATAACAAGCAGAATGGCTTTGTGCTCATCTGTTCTTTTCCTTCTAGAAAACCAACAGGTATGCTGAGAAGCCACACAGCTCCTGTGATATACATCCATATATCTTCTGAGGATAACAAAGTATTTTCCATGTCAACTGACAACACTGTCAAGGTCTGTCCCTTTTAGGTTTTGATGCATGCATTCTTTATACAAGTTTTATTTATTTATTTTGGTTTTCTTTTTAGATAAGGTCTCACACTAGCCCAGGATGGTCTGGAACTCACTAACTCCTACTTCACCCTCCCAAGTGCTGGGATTGTAAGTATGTGCCACAACAGTGACCTGAGGCCAGTTTTTTTTTTTTTTTAAATTTCATGTGTATGCATGTATTGCCTGCATGTAGGTAAGTGCACCTGTCTCGTGCAATGCCTGCAGAAGACAGAAGAGACTGTCAGATCCCCTGGAACTGGAGTTACAGACAGTTGTTAGTTGCCATGTGGGTGCTGGGATTCGAACCTGGGTCTTCTGCAAGATGAGCCATCTCTCCAGCCCCTGAGGCCAGTTTTAAACAAAGTGATTTGTCCTTTTATAATTACCTTTCCCCATCTCTGGCAATGTGGGGATCCTCTGCTTTGGCAAATGCTTATGCAGTGTTTACATATGTGTGTTTTCTTCGAGAGGTGTGTGCCCACATGTGTGCATACATGTGTGTGCACACACGTGTGTATACTGCATGTGTGTGCAGTAGTGTGGTTTGTGTGTGTGCATGTGTGTATGCATGTGTATGCATGTGAGTGTGTGTGTGTTTGTTGAGCATGTATCCCTTCCAGCATTTAGGCCTCTGCCTACATGCTGTCCAGATAGTGCCAATGTTCTCCATGTGCCTGGAGGATGCAGAAGGCAGCTGCAGATGCCTCCCTTTTTCACCAGTGGCTATCTCCTATTTTTCAATACACACAGGGCAAGCAAGTCTTTCTGAAGTATTAGCCATAAACCTTAGAATCTAAACATTTCTGACCCAGGACGAGGTAATGACATCTCAGTTCAATTTGTTTACGTTCTTCATCTCTATGCTAAAGGTCCTATCTGCCTCTAACTTTTGATTATCATGTGACTTCTGTAGTACACTATTTTTTAAGCAAAAGGAAGTCTTACTGGCTTTCTTCCTCCATTAATACATTTGCTTGTTCAGAGGCTATGTCAAGTTTATAGCCTCTATCTATTTACAATCTATTTATCTTCTTTACTGGGCTGTGTATAGCCACAGGGTGGGAATTTCACATATATCAGTGGAAAGTAGGAGATCAGTGTCATATAACCAGCCCACTGGCCCCCCACAGAATAAACAATTGATACTGTGGACAGAATTTTGTCCCCTCCCCAAGTTCATCTGTTCCTCTAAACCTATTCATTTAACTTCAATGCCTAGAATGTGGCTATATTAAGATACAGGACCTTTAAAGAAATAATTACTGTTAAATCAGGCCATTAGGATGGCCCTGAATCCAATAACTGGTATCCTTATTAAATAGAGGAGATTAGGACAAGCTCAGATCACAGAAAGGAAGCTGGCAAGACAAGAATTTGCCATCCACAAGGCCAGGAGACAGGTCTCACAAGAAAACAATCCCACTGACACCTTGATCTTGTGCCTCCAGTCTCCAGGCCTATGAGAAAATAAATGTCTATGGGTTAAGCCACCTAATAGAAATATTACTATGTCAACTCTAGAAACCAACATAACAGATTCACCCACTCTGTGATCACAAGGAACAGGCCTACTTCCTCCCTCCCTTCCTCCCTCCCTCCCCAACTCCTCCCTCCTTCCCTTCCTTCCTCCTTTCCCCCTTCTCCCTCCCTCCCTTCCTCCCTCCCTCCCCTTTCCTTCCCTTCCTTCCTTCCTTCTTTCTTTCCTTCCTTCCTTCCTTCAGCAAATCCACTGAGGGCTGACTATGTGAGGAAAAAGTATTCCAAATTCAGCAGACACATCAAAGAAAAGTCAAAAAGTCAATGTTTCTTGCTCTCGTGGAGATTGTGATGTGGCAGTAGAAGGTAGGCAGAAAATAATAAATAAATAAATAAATAAATAAATCAGTGGTGGCAAGTGCTATAAAAAACAATAAGGCAGACTGTGAGGAGAGGGAGAGACAGGAAAATTTAATCCCTGTTCTCTGTATGTTGGTTTAGGAATGTTTACTCTAAAATGACATTTTTAAAAAGCATATGGGGGGCTGAAGAGATGGCTCAGTGGTTAAGAGAACTGGCTACTCCTGAAAATGACCTAGGGTCAGTTCCCAGCACCCACATGGTGGCTAACGACTATCCATAACTCCAGTACCAGGGAATCTGATGCCTTCTTCTGGCCTCTGAGGGCATTACACCACCCAAGTGCACTTACATACATGTGAGCAAAACACTCATAAAATACATAAATCAAAGAAAAATTAAGCATATGAAAGAAATTCAGGGGAAAGCCATTTATCTGGAAAAAAAAAAAAAAAGATTTCTGCAAACAGAGAAAACACCTAGTGCTCCCTGAGGCAGGAACCAAATATATGAGACTGGAGTGGAGACAGGACAACGAGGGGGTGAGGGCCTGGGGAGGGTCTCACAGCCTGGGTAAAGGTTTTGCTTTCTTGTTATTTTGTTTCTTGGATGGGGACATAGGAGTGACATGATAGGTATTTCATCTTAACAGGAATTTTCTACTTTTGTGTTGTTAGTAAACTATAGGGAAGTCAAGACTGAGGCAAGGAGATGAATCTGGAGGTTTGGACAGCAGCTTTTGTGAGAGAGGACGCCAGCTTGCACAGGTGGAGCTGAGGAGAAGTGATCTGGATCTGATCAGCTCCTTAGCCACAATTCTAAACCTCAAGAAATTCTGACCCTTGGATCCTTCAATGAGATTGGACCAGATTCATTTGACAGCAGAACACATCCTCAACTAACTTGAGTTTATTTGTGGCCTTTAGCCCACTTAAAGTTAATATTCATGCTTGCTATCAAAATATTAATGTGCCTGATTATGGGGAAGCTGGTACAGTCTCATGTGAGTGTTGCCTTATATGACCTTTAAAATCTGAAACCTTCTGAATTCTGAAACATGGCTAGCTCAAAGAGTTTCAGACAAGAAATTGAGAGCAGGCATCTGAAGTAAGAGGCAAGAGGGTTTGGTGATGTATTAGAGAAGGTTCCAAAAACAAGAGAAAAACAAAAGTATAATAACATACTGAAACATATGGGATGCATCCAAAGCAGTGGTTGGTTAAGAGAGCAAGGTGTAGGTGTAATCACCTATAAACAAAGGCCTTAACTCAACAGCATAACTCTCCACATGAGGAGACCTGGAAAAGAAGAGCAAACTAAACCAAAACAGCCTAAAGGAAGGAAGTAACAAAGATTAGAATGGAAAGAAATAGAGTATAGAAAACAGTAGAAAGAATCAACAGAACCAAAAATTTGTTCTTTATGTACCAAATTAACAAATCCTGACCTAGACCAATCAAGGGTTAAAGGATACTCAAGTTGTTAAAATCAAGGATGGAAAAGAACACATTACTACTAACTTAAAAAAAATAAATAGGATTATAAGGTAATGCCACGAACAGTTGGAATGTCAACAAATTAAGCTACCTAGATAAAATGTACAAAGTCCTTAAAGGTACAAACTGTTAAAGCTGGCTCAAGAAGAAAAGACATCTATATCCGCAACAAGGAAAAAGACTGAGGTACTAACAAATTCACACAAAGAAACACTGGGTTCAAATGGCATCACTAGTAAATTATATCAAATGCTTAAAAGACTTCACACCAGTCTTTCACATGGAAAGAAAGAAAGAAAGAAAGAAAGAAAGAAAGAAAGAAAGAAAGAAAGAAAGAAAGAAAGAAAGAGAAAGGAGGGAGGGAGGGAAGGAAGAAAGGGGGGTAGGAGGGAGGGACAACACTACCCAACTCATTCTGTGAGTTTAGTATCCTATTGCCAAACTCAGATGAGGGTATTACAGCAATGCCAATGTTGCTGATGACAATTAATACAGAAATCCTCAGCAAGATACTAGCAAACTGATTCAGTAACAAGTAAAAAGAATTCTGCAATATGAGCATCCTAATTTGTTTTCTGTTGATGTGATGAAACACTGACCAAAAGCAACTTGGGTAGGAAAGGATTAATTCAGCTTACTAGTTGCATCTTGAGGGAAGCTAAGGCAAGAATCTGGAGGCAGGAACTGAAGCAGAGACCTCCAAGGAATGAATGCTATTTGCTAGCTTGCTTCCCCTGGTTTGCTCAGTTACCTTTCTTATACAGCCCAGGTTCATCTACCTATGAATGGCACCACCCAACAGTAAGCTGGGCCCTTAGACATCAATTAACAGTTAAGATAATGCCTCACAGACACAGACACAGGCCAATCTGGTAGAGGAAATTCCTCAATTAAGGCTCCCTCTTTTCAGGTGACTATAGCCTGTGCCAAGCTAAAAAAACTAATCAACACAATGACCACATAGGATTTATCCCAGGAATGTAAACATGGCTCAACATATGAAAATCAACATAACAAACCATATTAGCCGAATAAAGACAAAAGCTGACTGATTATTTCAACAGGTACACCAGTTGAAATGCAAAATTTATGCTCTGAAAACCACAAGATACTGTAGAAATGAACTACAAAAAAAGATATAACTTTCTAGAAAGATATTTCATTTTCAAAGATTATAAGATTTAATGTTATTATAATGTCAGTGCTTTGAAAATTGATCTACAGATTCAACGTGATCTCTACCAAAACTTCAGTTGCTTTTTTCTTGAAAAACTGAGAATTGATACTTAGATCCACAAGGGCCCTAAAATAGTCAAAACAATATTAGAGGGGGGAAAGAATAAAATTGAAGGGCACATACTTCCTAACTTTAAGACTTACTACAGAGCCATGGAAGTATGATACTCCCATAAAAATAAACACAGAGTGATGAGGAGTTAAGAAATAATTAAAAATCAAAAAATACACCCTTGTGGAATTATTGGGCTAACATTACAATACCTCAACAAAAAAGTCTGACTCTTAAATTTAGTTTTTAAAGTGGGCCCAAACTCAGAAGACATTCACTCCCCCAGATAGCTTTTTGGACTGTCTGTCTCCTGGAATTATGCTGTTGGAATTTTCCGGAACTCTGTCCCCCAAACTTTGTCCTTCAGTAAGGCTCCATCCATGATTTTATTCAAAATGGTTTCTCCAGCTTCAGTTGGGGAAGTACAAGTTTGGCTCCACTGTTATTTGACTGTCCTACCTTTCCATCCCTAGTTCTAGAATATCTCATTCATCCAAGGTCACCTGTCCTTCCCAGTCTCCACTGTGTGTAACGAAGATGGATGTACTATCTTTCACAGCTTTGATATATTAATTCTCAAGCATATCCACATTCATTCATTATCATTTTGGGTGGAGTACCAAATTGAGGCTGCCAAGGAGATGTGATCAGGTGCCCATGTCACAAGACCCAAGGGTACATGGTCATTGAGTTTACCAAAGTTAATTTAAAGTTGTTTGTCCAGATTCTGACTATTTTACAAAAATCACCCCTACAACCCTCACATTTACAATCATTTGATTTGACAAAAATGCAAAGGCAGCACTCCCCCAGTGGCACATATACTAACTCTGGAGTGTTACAAAGTTAGGATGGCCCCTGTGCAAGGATGATGTGCAAGTGCTTGAAGAATGCCAAGACATGGGGGCTGGAGAGCTCAGTGGTTAAGAGCCCTGGCTACTCTTGGAGAGGACCCAGGTTGGTTCCCAGCACCCACATGGCTGTTAACAATGGTCAGTAGCTCCAGGCCCTCTTCTGACTTCCCTGGGCATTGAATGCATGTGGTGTACCTATATGAATACAGGCAAACTCAAGCACACATTTTTTTTAAAGAATGCTAAGACAGCTGAATGGTGGAAGAACAACCTGTTCAAGTTTTCCTGAATTGCCTATTTACATGAAAAATGATGAAGGCTAGACCCTTATACCATATGCAAAAATTAATTCAAAATGGGTCACAGACCTAAAGATAAAGTGCTAACCTATAAAACTCAGAAGAAAGCATTAAGGTAAATCATCATTTTCTTTAGCCAGGCATGGTGACACATGCCTATAATCCAAGCAATTGAGAAGCAGAGGCAAAAGGATCAAGAGTTCAAGGCCAGCCTCTGCTACATAGCAAGTTCAAGATCAGCCTGGTCTACTTTCCGAGTGCAACTGATTATGACCAGTAATAATCAGATACATACAGATTAGGGATGCATGCACCAACATCTCAGTGTTAGCAAAAACAATGTCTCTTTCTGTAAGAAACAGTATATTTTAAAATGAAATGGATGTCTTTTTTTAAAGTTAAAAACTCATTAAATTTTATGTCTTACAGGGCTTATACTGAGTTCAATATGTATAACTGTATTAATTCAACAGCGAACCTAAAAATTTTATAGCCACTTTGAAAGAGATATATCTTTGCTCTGGAAACTGTTACTGAGTATGTTAAAGCTGTAATGAAATGCTTCTTCTTCTTCTCTTTTTTTTTTTTTTCAGAGCTGAGGACCAAACCCAGGGCCTTGCGCTTGCTAGGCAGTGCTCTACCACTGAGCTGAACCCCCAACCCCATGAAATGCTTCTTCTAAAAAAATTTTTTTTAATATTTTTTTAAAAAGTTCATGGTCTTAGATTAGGCATTGATTTCTAAGTTATGACACCAAAAGTGCAGGAAACAAAAGAAAACAAATTAAACTTTGTCAAAATTAGAAACATAATGCACTTCATAGGATATCATTAATACAATAAATAGACAACCTACATAATGGGAAGGGAGATTGTAAACCATGTATCTGATAAAGAACTTGCCTCTAGAATATAAAGAAATCTTAGTTTTTAGCAATACAAATACAACTAGTCCACTTTAAACATGGGTAAAGAATTTAAGTAGACATTTCTTTAAAAATGGCCGATAATGATATACAATGGTCAACATTATACTCACAGGGAAATGAAAACCAATACCTCAGTAAGATACCACTTCACACTCATTAGGATGGCTAAAATTAGAAACTAGACATCAATAAATGCTGACAAGACTGAGAAGAAATCAGAATCTCTATCTTCTGTCAGGAAGAAATGAAAATGATGAGAATGTGTGTGTGTGTGTGTGTGTGTGTGTGTGTGTGTGTGTGTGTATTAACATAGGTGTACTTTGAAGGCATCATGTTAAGTGAAAACCAGTCACAAAAAGCCACATATTGCCTTATTTCATTTGTATGAAATATCTAGAGGAAGCCAAGCCATAGAGGTAGAAAGTGGTTTGGGGAGGAGCTGAGGTGAGGGAGGAATAAGGAATGGCTGACAGTGAACATGGGGTATTTTATTTTATTTTTTACAAAAACTTTATTGAGAATTTCATACATGTATATAAGGTGTTTTGATCTAATCCATGCCCACTCCCTCCCCTCCAACATTCCCCCCTCTGAAGAGGTAACCCTAAAATCTTTTAAGGATTAGATACAAGCTCCCAAATACTTTTGACATTTTTGGCCTTTGGAACAGAGTATGTTGCTAACAGGCCCAAGGACATTTTGACTTTTAGCCCAGAAACTGGCTACATTTCTTTGGGGTCTTTTTACCCTAACTGCCTAGCCAATTCCTACCTCCTACTCTTATCACACCATCCTCTGAAGGGGTTACCCATATTGCCAGTAGGGAATAGCGACACAGACCACTCTGGCTCCTTCCATGCTGAACAGGGACGCAGGGTGAGGCAACTGGAGTACCCCTTCAGTGAGTCTAATTGCACTCCCCAAATTGCATAATTCTTGTCTCTAAGGGAAGAAGAAAGTCCTTGAATCACGAATAGATAGGAAGGGGAAGTAAAGGCATTACAAGTTCTAGACAGGGAACTAAAAAAAAGTCAGGGCAATTTTCAAATGTTCATATGAGAGTCCATTGGCATTTCTTTACAAGGGCTTGTTGTGCTCATTCATTAAAGGAGAGCCAAGCAGGGTCACTGGACCCTCACCTGAGTATCCAGCCACTCTTCCCAGCCAACTAGTCCAGCCTTGGATGACAAAAGAAAAATGAGGAAAAACCCAATAGAGGGATGCTTTTGATCATGGGGTATTTTAAGGGCTGGCAGAAATGCTCTGATATTAGGTAGTAGTTGTGGTTGAACAGCCCCATGGCTATGCTAAAGATTGCTGAACTGTACGTGTTAAAATGTGAAACGTAATATATTAATTATATTTTAATAAAGCAGCTTTTAAGGGGTGTAAGGCAAGAGAAGACTCAAGGGAGAAACCAAGATTTGGAGTCTAAACCAAAATTGAAGAGAAGGAATAGGTCAAGTGAGAGGGGTGTAAGACCAACTCAACAATGGATGGGGTGGACATATTCATCCTGAGCTTAGAGGAATTGCCAGGGCTAGAGAAATAAATTTGGGCATTATTAGCATTTAGATGGAATTTTAAGCCTCAGACTGGATATGATCACAAAAGGAGTCAGAGTGAGTGGAGGAGGAAAAAGACCATTTGAGGATTGAGTACTGGGCCCTGTGATGTACCAGGACTTTTCTCTGTAGGGGTCCAAGATGGCTCCTGGACAGTGAGTTTGTAATCCATCACACAGTTAGGATGAAGACAGATTTACAAAACTAGGTGTGGAGAGTACAGTCAGCAATATAGCTGGGGCTTGAATGCAAGCTATTCAGTCCTCTGAGCAAACTTAATTAAAATGGTGAGATTTATGAACTTTGGTGTTTGATTTATTTTGAAAATCAAATTCGTCTAAAAGCTTCATCCACAGTCACTGTGTGGGAGACTTCATGTTTTTAATGAGCTCTTTTTTTCCTCCTTCTTCTTCAAAACTTGCAGCACTCAGATAAGCATAATTTTGTATGTGGGGACATGTCTTCTACCCTATTTTTTTCCCAGTGCCTCTCCATTTTCTTCCAATCTCAACTCATGATTACAAGATTAGCATCTTGCCTGTGATGATTCAGGCATATTGAATAGCTTCCCAATGTGTATTTAAAATATATTGAAATCCTATCTTGGAAATATGGTGTGTAAGTTATTTTAGAATATATTATTCTTATCAAATAAAAACTAATCAAGCAGGAGCCAAGCAGCTAGATTTCTAGCATGCCTGAGCAGAGAGTTTTTATTCTTTGAATTGATTTTTCAGCCCAAATATTTTACTCCTTCAAATCATGGGGACATACAAACACTTCAGGAGTCTGTTGGTTCCTGGCATTCTCTAACGGAGAGTAAAGTGACAGATTCAGATTTCCTTTTTCACTTGGTATTTTCTATAAACGTAACACTGCAAACCACAAAGAGGGCTGTTTTGTGTCAACTGGAATTAGGAGGCAAGAAATGGGGGGGGGATAGCATAGTGTGCTAGCTAGTGTAAGGCATCCAGCGGCAACAAGCAAACCCCATGTTTTCTATAAGTTAAGACAACAGAGGTTTGTTTCTGTCTGTTTTAAGCTAGTACCAATGGTTCTGTGAGAGAGTGTTGCTTCTCCCATTCAAGGGCTGGCATCTCTCCAATCAGCAACCCCCCCTTGGGCTCTTAGAGTCCTCTTCATCCTCAAGTCATAAAGAACACAAAGAGGACACTGCAGCTTCCTCAAACTCCAGCCAGTTTTTCTCACAGTCCACACTGAGTTCACCACCACACTGGGTGAATGGGAATTGGCATGTGCCTTAGTTGAGCACCATCTTCCGAGCAACAGGTCTGCACATGGATAAGGAAGCATGAATTTGGGGAAGGGACACACAAAGCTTTAGAGACATACAACCTTGAGTTTAAGTTCAGAAACCATAAGCCAGGTGACCTTGGGTGAATTACTCAAGCCTTCTGAACTAATCAGCTAGCCCTTTTTTTGTTTTGTTTTGCTTTTGGTCTTTTTGAGACAGGGTCTCCCTGTAGCCCAAGCTGGCCTGGAACTCACTATGTAAACCAGGCTGGCCTTGAACTCACAGAGATCCGCCTGCCTCTGCCTCCCAAGTGCTGGGATCAAAGGTGTGTGCTACCACACCCAGCTTCAACTAGTTCTTTAAAAAAATTTTTTTTTAATTTTATTTTATGTGTATGAGTGTATTGCCTGCATATATGTAAGTGCACCAGTGTCATGCAGTGCCCATGGAGGTCAGAAGAGGGCATTGGATTCCCCTGGAACTGGAGTTACAGATGGTTGTTAACCTCCAGGTGGGTTCTAGGAATCGAGCCCAAGTCCTCTGCAAAAGCAGCCAGTACCCTTAGCCACTGAGCCATCTCTCGGACCCCTGACTTAGTTCTTTTACATATCCGTTTACTCTTCAAAATGGGAGAAAGACCCACCTTGTAGAGTAATTGTGCTTGTTAAAGGCAATGAATATGCCCTGCTCACTACAGAGTGAGTTTACCAGTTGAGACTATTTGGAGTGTGAGAGACACAGATCCAACTTCATAGGGTAAGCTCTAGAGAGGATCTAATAGCATCAGAAATCAGATCGCTTGATGACCTGGGCAGTTGGACTCAGAGATGGGAATCTGCCTGTGCTTCCCACATCTGTTCCTTGGTACACGTTGGCCTCAAGAGCTCCTACGGCAGAGAGTTCTCCCTTCAACTAGGAGGGGACAGGGATGTTCACAGCCCCACACTCAGATCCCAACTTGTTTCCTTAGCAGTGCTAGCCAGAAAATCTGAGGGAAGGACACAGATGGGCCAGACATGAGGGCTGTGTCCCTTTCCTGCAGTCAGAAGCAAACGACGTAGAAGAGGGAAACCAGAGAGTAAATAAGTTGATGAGGCTCAGTCTGTAGTTGTTGTTGTTTTCTTTTTAAAAGTTTATTAATTCTTTGAGAATTCCATACTATGTATTTTTATCATATTCACCCCCAATTCCTCCAACTCCTTCCAGCTCCCCCCACCTGCTCACCGTTTCCCAACTTCATGTCCTCTGCTTTTTGTTTTTTTCAAGTAACTTCCAGAGTCCAGTTTGTGTTACCCATATACTCATGGATGTGGATTTGTACAAGGCTACCCAGCCATTAGATTATAGTATTAAGATTCCAACCCAAGCAGACGAGCTCTTCACCACCATGTCTCAACCAACACCCTCACAAGTCTGTTCCCTATGTTCTCCAAATATCTGTCCAGTGACTGGGTTGGTGCACTTGTATTAAGAGCTGAGAACAGATGTGATTAACAAAGGTACCACAGATCAGACCCATTCCATCAGTTCCCTGTGAAGCAGGGTCCATGGAAAAGGAAGTGATTGGTCATCTTGTAGGAGAAGTAAAGCCCAGAAACTTGGAGCCACAAGTGTCCCCTCCCTTTGATCACCTTCAACATAACTGAAGGGACCAGGAATGTAGGTCTCATTGTCTCCTTCACAACAAAGAAGGATCCCTTTCAACATTTTGCCTTTCTGTGGGGTGGGCATGGGGCAGAGTTTAAACTTGGTCAAGTCAAACTAGACCCCATAACAGATAGCAGCGGGGAAACAGAGAACAAATGTTGAAAACCTGTTACTAGCTGAGTGTGTGGTACACACAGGTGGATGAAAAGGTTCAAGACTAGCTTGGGCTACATAGGAAAACCCTTTCTAAAACAAACAAACTAATTAATTTACTTATTAATTAAAAACTCTATTACTTTCTCCCAATTCCTCCACAGATCTGGGATCTGGAGACGCACAGCTGCTTGTTTACCGCCTCTTCCAAAGCCAGTGGCATTAAGGGAGAACTCACAACCTGTCTGTATCTCCCTGGACCTAGAGCCCTGTGTGTGGCCACTGATGCTATGGCTTTCCTTCACCTGAAACTGAGGTAGGGGGATGTCTGTCTTCTGGACTCCGTGTGCTCAGTGCTCTAGTGAATTCTAGAGGAGTCCAGTGCCATGGTCAACCTTCTCAGTGTTCTGTTACTCAAATCTTTGTGCAGGCTCTGGACCTGTAGCCCAGCATATAGTTATGCGGTATGCATATAGCATATAGCATATATTTGGTGAGATTCTCTTAACAGATTTCTTCCAGCATCACTGGAGTAACCTGTATTATCCAGGAGTCTGTGACTTCCCCTTAGCCCTACCCCATCCACCAACATTAACCCTATAGTAAGTGCAAGTTCACTATACCAGGCAGAAGCTAAGTCCAAAGGCAGAAGCCACACAGAGCCCTGGGGGTGTGGGGTGGGGAATTGTTGCCTCTGTCATACCCATGTCTCAGACCCCTATCCATAAAGCAAGCTAGCCTCACAAGGCAGATAATGAAGCAAGGCTGTATTGAGGGGCTCATGGGTGGCTTCTCCTGCCAGGAGCTTTAATGCCTTGCAACCAGAGTCTCCTCAATTCCTCTGCATATGAATGCACTTTGGTTTCCTTGGTGCTCCCCTACCAGGCTATGGCACCATTGCCTCCTTGGCAAAGAATCTAGTATTCCCTTTCCTTCCCATCCACCCTCTGCCCTGCTTGGGCTGAGCTGTCTGTTCTGACAGTATCCTCAGGTATGCAAAAGTTACCTTGTTCAACCCTGGAGCTTTGTAGGTGAGTAATCAGGGATCCATAAGCAGGGTATATATTGCCCTAGGATGCACAAGAACCAGAAGCATAGTAAAAACTGATCTCCTGCCTGTGGGGGGTGGGGGCAATCTTCAGGTTTCTCTCTGTACCCATCCCCCCCCTACTGAAATGAATCGAATGGGAGGGAGAGCCTTACTTTTAAAAATATTAGAAATAAGCTGGGCGTGGTGGCTCACGCCTGTAGTCCCAGCACTTGGGAGGCAGAGGCAGGCGGATCACTGTGAGTTCAAGGCCAGCCTGGTCTACATAGTGAGTTCCAGGGCAGCTGGGGCTTACAGGAAGACCCTGCTTCAAAAAGACAAAAAAATATATATATATTAGAAATTGGAGATATACATCTTAGTAGCCCTTTTTCTTAGCTTGCAAAAAGGCACCCTTCAGATGCCCTAAGAAGCTCAGTGGCCATGGAAAAATCCATCCACATCCTTTCTGTGGAGAAGGAATTCTCCCCTGCCCAGCCAGCATGGGTGATGAGGTGCTTGGCATATGCTTTGAGATGTGCAATGCCCTCTACATTCCAGAAACACAGACATTGTTAAAGCCAGCCTCTGGTGAAAATGTAGCCCATTCTTGTTCCTCTGTTACTCCTCCCCACTGTCAGCTTTTCGTCATGTTCAGCAATATTGAGAATTCAAAGTCAGTATATGTGGCCCAAGACAAGGATGCAGAAAAGCTTTAGAGTCTGTATGGGGCACGCTGGGCGCCAGGTGTGGGGTGCGCGGGTATCTGCTCCTGCGCTGCTTCCCTGCGTCTTCCATGGCTCTCTGCTGCTGAGGCTTTGCTCAGCTGTGTCACGCCCTAATTTCACCCATGCACTTTCCTCAAGATGCGAGTTCCACCGGCCGCTGGATCACGCGGGAGAGTGTGAGGGCGGCTAAAGCTGGGATCCGTGAGTCGGTGACTGAAAGACAGCTCTTCCCGGGAAGGCTGGATCATAGGCAGTGAGACAAGACTCAGCTCAGTCAGACTCAGTGTTAGCTCTTTATTCAATGGGTCTGCGTGGCTCCAAGCCTCAGTGTCCCAGAGTGATCCAGCTCCTTCAATTATTGAGGGGAATCAGGGAACTTTATACCATGGGGGTAGTGGTAAAAGCTTCAGCTGTGAGGTACTTTGGGGATGCCTCATTTGCGTGTGGAAATGGGCTCCCGCCAGGCTGCCAAACTGCTTGAAAATCACACAGGAAAGCCTAATGGTTACAGAGCTGGAGGCTACATTCTTGTGGCTGCTACTTCACAAAGGAGTCAGGAAAAATGCCGGGAAGACGCCCTGCTGTGAAAGGAGTCTCTACATATGGCTCCGAGCTCGTGAGCTATCCGGACATGAAGAAACTTCTACTTTACACAACAGAGGTCCCCAACAAGTCTGCACAGAATCTATCATAATCTGCATATTTCAGATGCTATCTGTCTCACAGTGGGAACTGGCTTCCTGAGACACAAATCAGGACAGATGTCTTTCCCAACGTCTTCTCTTAAATTGTGAATATAGGTATAAGAGGAGTCTTAATCCATTTGTTGTACTCAGAGGTCAAATCACATGTTAGGAATTAAAGTTGTATGGGGCTACAGAGAGGGCTCAATGGTTAAGAGCACTGGCTGCTCTTGCAGAGGACACAGGTTCAATTCCCAGCACCCACATGGTAGCTAACAACTGTCTGTAACTCCAGTTCCAGGGGATCCAATGTCCTCTTCTGACCTCCATGGGCATTTCATGACAAGGGTGCACTTACACACACCCAGGCAAAACACTCGTACACATAAAAAAATTCAATTTAAAAGTTTTTTGAAAAGGAATTAACACTGTAGGGTAGGAAACCCATTTATGGCATCAGAACTCCACAGAGAAGCCCAGAAATATGGCTCTGACCCTGATCATCCACTTCCTTCCTAACCTGCCCAGTGAGTCTGTGCAAGTAGTTCACCTGGCTCAGGAACCATTACAGCGTGATTAGTACAGCCAGGCTCAGAAGCATCTCCAGCTCTTCATTCAAGATGCCAAAACAGCCAGTTGAAAGCAGAAGCTTCCGTCAATCAAACTGCTGTTTGCTCTGCATGATAGCATTGTGTAGAACAAACAGCTGCTTGATTGATTTCTTTTGGAACGCAGTGACTGAAATTCTACCTGATGACAAACACAACCTCAATCTCTCGTGCTAACACTTGGGTGCCAGATCATGTCCCCCATCCTAGCCCACCCTGTCCCTGCTGTTACTCAGGAGCTGTGAAACCCGGAGTTGTCTTATCGGTAAAGCTGGAGCTCCTCTTCTGGCAGTTGGGAAGAGGGACAGGGCCAACTGCCATGACCAGAGCTTTCTCTCCTTCATCTTTGTCCAGTATACCTGTGCCCTCCCTTCTCACCCTGCCTGAGCCAGTCCCTATCTTCACCTCCTGAAGCCTAGGTTTAGTTCATGGAAAAGTTATAAATGCCTTTATGCCAAACTTGCTCTTTTGGGCACATGTCTGAGGCTTCATATCTGTGGGACGCTCAGCTGTTCTGAGTCAAGCTTTGGGCTTCATGCAGAAAGACAGTTGAGAGAGAGGTGGCAGGGCAATGGCACATGGAAACCAACATTCTATATTGTGCCCACTGTGTGCCAAGTTCCTCCCCATGATTACTCTTCATATTTCCATAAGGGACTCTGTTTTGTAGATGAGGAAATCAGTCTAATGGGCTGGGGTTGCTTATCTCTTGTGTGCTGTCCTCCCAGAGGGGGTCCATAGAGCAAAGGTCTGGTTGCTCAGGTGTGCCCTTTGCACCAGGCACCCATGGGAGTCATAGCACAGGGCCTGCTGGGATCTGCTGGGCCTCATCCCTGTTGTAGCCAAGATGTGACACCTTTTGGGTACAAGGATTCAGAGTACAAGATTCATAAGCAGAGTCAATCTGCTTATGTTTGTTTGGGAAAAGATACAAATTATTAGCATTCTAGATTATTCTGTAGCCTTATAAAATCACATCCCACCCACCCTTAAGAGGAGATGCAGAGACCATTGTGGTGGTACACACTTAACAATTCTATCACTCAAACAGAGGCAGAGGCAGGAAGATCTTGAGTTCAAAGTCAGCCTAGCCTGCATAAGGAGATACTGTCAAGATTAATAAATGAATAATACATACATACATACATACATACATACATACATACAAAACATGCATAAATAAGTTTCTTGTTCAGCAGTCATTATGCCTTATCACATGCCCACTATATGTTTGATGTTTTCTCATTTAATTCCAGTAACAACACTTTAAAGTAGATATTATTATCCCCATTTTGCAAATTAGAGAGTGGGGATTTTGAGCAGTCAGGTGGCTTGGGCAGGGTCCCAGACCCATCATTTGACCCCAAAGCCTTTCCTGTTGGCCCCTGTGCAATGGAGCAATAGGTGGACCCTCCTGACTATCTCTGTCATGTGCTCACCTCAGGTGTCCATTGTCTTTGTTTTTCATGAGCAAGATCTGCCCCAGATCCCCACCTGGTGCTTTCCCACCGAGAGCCTGTCGTGTGCTGCAGGTACAACCCGACCTTCAGGCATGTGGTCAGCTGCTGTGAAGCATCTGTAAGTATCCACTCCTGCCGTCTTAGCAGTGATGTACTTGTGAGGTGGGCCTGACTGCTCCACCTTATTAGAGCTGAGCAGCATGTTCAGCTGACATTCTGCTCCTGGAAGGAAACAATGGGAGGACACTCAGCTCCGCTCTCTGAGTATTGTTTGGAAATTCTTCTTTTAGAGTCAGATGGAAAAGGCTGTGCCTTTCCCCGGCAGATCCCAGTGTGAGCTATTTGGAAGGAACATCCTGAGAGTATTTTTTGCCTTTTGGTTTTCTTTTACTCTGTAAAGCAAATACTGTCCCCTAATCGGTTGGTTGTAATTCTAATCCAGGATTGAGGGGCAGAGACTTCCACGCCCACTTCCCCTCACACAGGCTTATGAGGACCATATTGTCTACACCCTTGGTGAGTGACACAGTGTTGGTCCAATAGGGGGCATAACCAGAGCCCCTTGAGTAAGAAAAATATATCCCATGATTCTTTTGTCTGTGTGCTAATGAAAAGGCTCACCCTATGTTTATGATACTTCACTGTTCTGGAATCTTTTAATATAGTCCAGTGTCACAACAATGCGACACATTCTAACAAATGAGTCATTGGCTAACTTGTCATTGTGCATACATAACAGAATGCTCTTACAGATACCTAGATGGTATAGCCTACTATATACCCAGGCCTAAACAAAGGGTGTACACCATGTCTGTATATGATACAGTCTGTTGTTCCCAGGACTACGATGAACAAAACAGCAAGTTCTTAAACCAAGAGACATGGTAAACACGAGTTATTGAGACTGCTGCCTGCAGCATAGTTTTGAACTACCTTTTATAAGTAAAAGTACACCCTAAGTGATAAAAATGGGGTATAAGAAATACACAAATCAGTAGCAGTCATCTGTCATTATTATCAAGTATCACATATTGTACATAGTTGCATGTGCTAGACTTTTCTGTAAAAGGTAGCTTGTAGACCCACAAATACATGAGTACTGTGTTACACTAGGACTTTAAGACAGCTTTGAATTTACTAAAAGACAAAAAATTGTTCAGCCCCTTTATAATCTTATGGAACCAGTGGCATATGCAGTAGATCACTGACAAATGCATGTTCAATTACTTAGTTCATGTCTTAGTTCAATTACTTAGTTCATGTCTTAGTTCAATTACTTTCTGAATCACTAGTCTGGATAGCTCTCCAGATGAGCGGCCCAGCCTTGTGGCCCTATTTTTTTTCTCTTCCTTCAAGAGCCAGGCCAATCAGCATTCAAGGTCATGGCCCCAGGGGCATCCCCACAGCACCCTGAACAGCTGCAGTCCATCCCTCACTCCTCACTCTCAATCCTTCTTCACTCCCAGCAAGAACCAATTATCCTCATGCAAATTTCTATCCAGTTTCTGGTCACCGATCGTCATGATTTTTTTAAGTGTTAAAAATATATTACAAGCCTGAGAGGGTGGGCTCCAACATCTATCAGTGTAGTGGCTGTGATCTCAGCAGACTACCAGAGAGTGCTGGGTTCTGGCCACCCCCTGGCATAGGGGCTGAGAATGCAGGGGACTGCTTGAGAGTGCCTGGATCCTGTCTCCACGTTGTGGTGAGCTTCCCCTAATTGCGCCATACCCATCCCCCTACCTGGGATTTTGGGAGGCCCCTCCCAAGGACCCAGGAAAGACCTGGCTTTGGTAGGCTAAGGCTGAGATCCTAGCAGACAGCCTGAGAGTGTGGGCTCAGACTTCCATCTGTGTAGTGGCTGTGATCTCAGCAACACCACCAGAGTGCCAGGTTCTGGCCTCTCTCTGGCATAGGGGCTGAGAACATAGCAGACCAACTGAGAGTCCCAAAATCGGCCTCCTCCAATTTAGGGAATTTCCCAAATTTTCTCTGAGTTCCTGCTAACAGGGGTCCAAGAAGCCTGAGTGTACCTGACTGGAACCTGACTTGGGCTTCTGTGGGTATCAATAGCTTATCTGAAGCCATCAGTTTCCTCCAAAATAAAACCTGAGAGAACCTGAAACCTGTACCAACCAGTTTTACATAACCAATAAGGAAAGGACCTAGGCACCCCAATAATACAAACAGAAGCATACTTCAACTTAATTCTCATATCAGAATCATAAACAACAAATGAAATTCACATGCCAAAAAGGGGCATAGCGAAAGAATAATAAAATGGAAAGCCAAAACACTATGTCCCCACCAAACTCCACTCTTCTACCAATCTTGTAGAAGAGTTCTACAAGGAGAACCCCCTAGAGATAACCCAGGACACTGAATTTAAAAGAGCAATCATAACATGATCAAGAAATTCAACTAATTTAAAGAAAACATGAACAAACAAATCAAAGAACTAAAATAAGATAAGGATAAACTTTTGAAAAATTCACAAAAGAGATAGAAACATTGAACAAAACTCAGGCAGAAATGAAGAAGGAAGTGCAAAACTCAATAAGCCAACTTTAGAGAACAGAGGAAAGCCTCACCACTAGAATGAATGAAACAGAAAACAGTATATCAACACTGGAGGATAAAGCTGAAGAACCGGACCACTCAAGCAAAGATTATGGAAAAATTTTAAAAACATAGGAATGGAATATGCAAGAGATGTCGTCGGACACCATGAAATGACCAAATGTACATGTCATAGGAATAGAGGAAGGAGAAAAATTTCAGGTTAATGGTATTGACCAGATCTTAAACAGGATTATAAAGAGAATTTCCCCAAATTAAGGAAAGACAGACAAATACAGGAAGCACATAGAACACCAAATAGACAGGATCAGAAAAGAAACTCCCCATGACATATCATAGTAAAAACACTAAATACGCAGAACAAAGAGAGAATACTGACAGCAGCAAAAGAAGAACAAGTCACATACAAAGAAAAGCCCATCAGAATTACAGCTGACTTATCAATGCAAACTATGAAAGTTAGAAGAGCCTGGACCAAGGGATTTCTTCAGTTCTACATGACAATAGATGCCAGCCCAGAATACTTTACCCAGAAAAAATGTCTATTATAGTTGAAGGGGAAAGAAAAATCTTCCATGACACAAATAGCCTGAAAGAAGACATGTCCACAAAACCAGCCCTTCAAAGAATACCTGAAGCAATACAGAGAACAGAGAGAGAAACAACTATACCCCTGGGCAATGAAGGAAAATAAATAAAGGTATAATTGAGGAAAGAAAAAATTAGACAGAGAGCACAAACACCAATCAAAATGACGGCAACCAATACATATCTTTCAATAATAACCTTAAATATCAATGGACTGAACTACCTAGTTAAAAGACACAGGCTAAGTGAATGGATTAAGAAAATAAAATCCATCTCTTTGCTGTCTGCAAGAAACCCATCTCACCTTCAAGGACAGGCACTACCTTAAGGTAAAAGAATGGAAAAGAACCAAGAAAATGGCATTAAGAAACAAGCAGGAATTGCAATTATAATACCTGACAAAATAGACTTCAAAGTAAAAATAATCAGAAGTGATAAGGAAGGTCACTTCATTCTGATCAAAGGAACAATTAACCAAGAAGGTATTACAATACTTAACATTTATGCACCAAACTCTGGTGCATCCAAATTCATAAAAACAACACTATAGGACTTTAAGACACAGATTAACCCCAACTCAGTAATAGTAGAGGACTTCAATACCCCACTATTTCCATTAGACAGGTCAACTGGACAAAGCCATAAACAAATAAACATCTGAATTAAATGATACCATACATCAAATGGACCTAACAGACATCTTTCAAATATTCTACCCAAGCACCAAAGAATGCACTTTCTACTCAGCACCTCACAGAACTTTTTCAAAAATTGACCACATACTGGGCCACAAAACAAACCTCAATAAATACAAAAAATAACTGAAATAATTTCATGCATTCTATCAGGCTACAATGCAATAAAGCTCAAAATCAACACTGGACAAAACCCTACTCACTACACAAACTCATGGCAATTAAACAACACACTCCTAAACAATGAGTGAGTCCAAGGAGAAATTAAGAAAGAAAAGAATTCCTGGAATCCAAGGAAAAGAACAATACAACACAACACAACCGCTGGGACACTTTAAAAGCAGTCCTAAGAGGGAAGTTTACAGCTCTAAGTGCCTACATTAAAAAATTAGAAAGAGCTCAAATAAATGACCTAACACTGCAACTCAAGATGCTGGAAAGGCAAGAACAAATGAAACCCAACCCAGCAGAAGAGAATAAATAACAAAAATCAGAGAAGAAACTAATGAAATAGAAACAAAGAAAACAATACAAAGAATCAATGTATCTTAGAGCTGGTTCTTTGAAAAGCTAAACAAGATAGACTCTTAGCCAAGTTAACCAAAAGAAAGAAAGAGCAAAACAAATCAACAAAATTAGAGATGAAAGGAGAAACATCACAACAAACACCCAAAAGATCCAGATCATTATAAAGGAATATTTTAAGAACCTATAAGCTACTAAATTAGAAAATCTAAAAGAAATGGATGGATATCTAAAATCATGGGAACTATCAAAGTTAAACCAAGAAGAGATCAACAGTTTAAATAGACCCATAACATATAAGGAAATGGAAACAGTAATACAAAGCCTCCCAACTATAAAAAGCCCAGGCCCAAATCAACAGTTTAAACAGGTCAATAACATACAAGGAAATTGAAACAGTAATACAAAGCCTCCCAACTAAAAAAAAAGCCCAGGCCCAGACGGATTTGCAGCAAAATTCTACCAGACATTTAAAGAAGACATCCAACCAATACTACTTAAATTATTCAAAATGATAGAAACAGAGGGAGCACTCCCAGATTCCTTCTATGAAGCCAGCATCACTCAAATACCTAAACTGGGTAAAGACACAACCATAGAAGAAAACTATAGACCCATATCTTTAATGAACGTAGATGCAAAAATTCTCAACAAAATACTTGCAAAACACATACAGATGAGCATAAAAAAAGATCATTCACCATCATCAAGTAGGCTTTATTCCAGAGATGTAGGGATGGTTTGATTACAATCAGGAACTAGACAAGGATGTCCACTATCTCCACTCCTTTTCAACATAGTGCTTGAAACTCTTGCTAGAGCAATAAGACAGGAGAAGGAAATTAAAGGAGTACTAATCGGAAAAGAAGAGGTCAAACTATCACTTTTTCCAGATATATAATACTATACCTAAGAGATCCCAAAAGTTTCAGCAGAAAACTCCAAGGGTTGATCAACATTTTCAGTATAGCAGCAATAGCAGCAGGTTATAAAATCAATCTACAAAAATCAGTAGCCTTTCTATATACCAATAACAAGCAATTGGAGAAAGAATACCAGGAAATGCTCCTATTCACAGTTGTTGCAAAAAAAATTTTTTAAATCTTGAAATAAATCCGACCAAAGACACCAAAGATCTCTACAATGAAAATTTTAAATCATTAAAGAAAGAGATTTAGGAAGATACCAGGAGATGAGGACCTCCCATGTTCATGGACTTGAAGAATTAATATTGGGAAAATGACCATCCTATCAAAAGCAATGTAGAGATTCCCCATGACATACTTCACAGAATTAGAAAAAAAAAATGCTTAAATTCATATGGAAGCACAAAAAAAAAAAACCATAGTCAAAGCAACCCTGAGCATAAAGAGCAATGCTGCAGGGATTACTATACAAGATCTCAAAGTATACTACAGAGCTATAGTCATAAAAACAGCATGGTACTGGCACAAAAACAGACACATAGATCAATGGAACATCATTGAAGATCCAAACCTGAGTACATGAAATTTCAGCCACCTGATATTTGACAAAGGTGCCAAGAACACACAATGGAGGAAAGACAGCATCTTCAACAAGTAGCACTGGCAAAACTGGATCTCCACCTGTGGAAGAATGAAACTAGATTCTTATTTCACCTTGCACAAAAGTCAGCTCAAAATGGATCAAAGACCTCAATGTGAAACTGGAAAGCCTGAAACTATTAGAAGAAACTATTGGCAGTAACTTACAGGATATAGGTGTAGGAAAGGATTTTCTAAATCAGACAGAAGTTGCTCAGGAATTAAGGTTAGCAATCAACAAGTGAGACCTCATTAAACTAAAATGCTTCTGTATAACAAAAGAAGCAATCAAAAAGTGAAGAGAAAACCCACAGAATGGGGAAAAAATTTCATCAGTGACACATCTGACAGAGGTTTAACATCCAGAATATATAAAGAACTCAAAAAACAAGGAATTGAGAAACCAAATGACCCAATGAAAAGATGGGCTAAAGATCTAAACAGAGAGGTCTCAAAAGAAGAAATAAAGATGGCTAAGAAACATCTCAAAAAGTGTTCAACATGGTTAGTAAATAGGGAAATGCAAATTAAAACCACCCTAAGGTATCACCTTACCCCAATCAGACTGGCTAGGATCAAGAGTACAAATGATACCAAATGCTGGTGAGGATGAGGGGAAAGGGGAACACTCATTCACTGCTAGTAGGATTGCAAACTCGTGCAACCCCTATGGAAAACAGTGTGGAGAACTCTTAAAAAACTAAAAATGAATCTACCATATGACCCGGTTGTACCACTCCTTGGTACAATCAAGGATTCATCCTATTGTAGAGACACTTGTACAACCATGTT
>NW_008360317.1:4413645-4454324 GCF_000622305.1 Nannospalax galili | reverse complement strand
AAATATTTAAAAAATATATAAACACTAAGGGAGATAACTTTCTCTCTCAGTCTCATTGTCTATGAGACTATAAGATCGTAGCACCAAATCCTTTTAAACTCCAGGTCCTTTTAATAAGATGATGCTATGCAACAGTCTCTTCTGAATGAAATAACTACCATCATCATGACTTCAGCTGTGCCTGATTGCTAAACATCACCACAATTGGGCTTGTTGACGGTTGTGCTCATTCATTAAAAGGAGGGCCAAGCAGGGTCATTGGACTCTCACTGGAGTATCCAGCCACTCTTCCCAGCCAACTCTGTGTAAATTGGCCCTAATCACACATGGTCTCCTGGATTTGGGGAGGGCTAAAGTATACAATCTGGGGAAGGCTAGGCTAGGAAGAGAAGGCATGACCCATGCTGGGTAAAGGCTTTCTAGTGTGCATACCCTCAGGTCATACATACACCTCAGCAACCCCTCAGTTATCTTGGTAAGTAAGCTCAGTAAATTCATTGGTTTCTCAGTAAAATTTTAATCAAACATTGGTTTAATGCTAGAACCTTTAAAGAAAATAAGCATTGCTTAACATCCCCAGGAAAAGAAGTCTCACAACAGATGGAAATTTTATTTGTTAATGCTATTATGTCTCATAATTACTTAAAAAAAAGAAAATCAGACTGTAAAAGATGTTAAAGGGATATGGGAATGGAGATATTTTCTAAAACAGAAAAAATGAGAAAGTCTAAGCAAGTGATGAAGGTCTGTGTAGGTATGTTATGATATATAAAGGATGAGACAAAAATAATAGACTACACATAATATAATCTTAAAATTTCTAAGGTCATAGTTTAGTCAACTAGTTTAAGGAACAAAATATAGATCTAGTCAAGGTTTATCTGAGAATGTTTGGTTTTTCACGCAAGCTTTACCTACATAGCACATGGTATTTAAAAGTACCAAACTGGTAGAACTAACCTTATTGGATGTTTAACAGCCATACTTTGAGGTTTATACTAATCTGATCAGAGGGCCTTAAAGGACAGTGTTTTCCCCTTGCCCTCCAAGGTCGACTAAGTTTCAGGGGACTATGGAACATCTCTTAAAATGTCCTGTAACTGTGATGAGTCACCTGGCCTCTTATTCAGGGAGGCCATGCAGACACCACAAGATGGACTTGAACCAGTGTCCAGTATATAAAGAGGAGGGTCAACTCGGAGGAAATATCTCATACATGCTTCCAAGTGAAGGCAGACATGGTTGAGCAGGACCTTTGACTTATCTTCACGTAGATGGAACTGGTAAAAGAAAGGAGCCGGGGACTCCTCCCAAGCCCATGTGAACCCTGAGGAACAGATCCTCAAATGACCTTAAGTGTAAAAATAAATTGATTTATTTGGGCCAACTATGTGGCCCAAAAGGAAAGTATAATCAAAGGGTAAAGTCATGAGTATATTTAAGAGTTCAAGGAATTACACTTCCCAGATATTAGGCTTAAGTTTATATAAAAAGTTACTTAGACAATTATTTCTCACTGATGATTTTGTTCCTAATCAGAAAGTGCTGCTCAGATGTAAGATTTCAAATCTTGGTCTGCAATACTGTAGTGCCCACCCGCAGCTAAGGGAGACAACCCGCTATTGTTCTAAAATGATGGATAAATTTAGAAGCCTTTGCGAGGGAACTGACACTGATTCTAACCACTCCAACAGCTATCAAAATGCTTCAAAGCAAATCCTGAATCCATCACTCTCAAGTCCAGCCTTGGCAGAAAAATGAGGAGGAACCCAATAGAGGGACGTTTTTGGAAGCCCTTATCAAGAAATTCCAATGGACTCTCATATGAACATTTGAAAACTGCCCTATTCTGACTTTTTTCAAATTCCCTGTCTAGAACTTGTAATGCTAATTACTCTTGCCTTTACTTCTCCTTCACATCTCCTATTCACCAGTCAAGGACATTCTTTTCCCCCTACAGATAAGAGTTATGCAATTTAGGAGTTTTTAGATAGACCCAACGAAGGAGCACTCCAGGTGCCTCACCCTGCATGCCTGTTCAGCATGGAAAAAGCCAGAGCGGCCTGCATCCGGATTCCCTGTTGGCAATTTGGGTAACCTCTTCAGAGGATGGTGTGATAAGAATATGAGGTAGGAATTGGCTAGGCAGTTAGGGAAAAAAGACCCCAAAGAAAAGTAACTAGTTTCTTGGCTAAAACTCACAATGTCCTTGGGCCTCTTAGCAACATACTCCATTCCAAAAGCCAAAAAGTCAAAAACATTTGGGAGTTTTTATATAATCCTTAAACGATTTTACGGTTAGCTCTTCAGAGGGGGTAATGTTAGAGTAGCCAAAAGCCCCATAAAAAAATAATAATAAAAGAAGAAAGAGTATATGAACAAAAAAGAAAGAAACAGGATCTTATCAGAAAATAAGTATTCTCAAGATATGTGAACCAATAGTTTAGGACCAACTTCTCTTCCAACAGAATCTGTACAGAATTATGACTACGAGTCCTAGATCTAGCTTTCTATTATCTTTCAGAGTGATTGTATAAGGAATTAATACATGTAAATAATTCAGTGTAGAGCTTGTTCCATAATATATGTTAAAATATCTGCTTTTAAAAAAAAAAGAATTTCAAATGGGGGTCCAGGTTTCCATGGTAACATGTAAGTTACCTCTGTAGTGCCCACCAAATTCCAGTAACAATCTCGACAAGACTGTTCTTTCTGTAACATAATTTTCAAACTCTTCTAGTATCCACCCACTGCCCAACTCCAATGCCAAACCTACACCATTATGTATTTGCTGAGGAAGTATATTACTTTTGGTATCAAAAACTAAAAAATAAAATAAAACAATAATAAAAAATAATATATATTACTTGGTCGTCTAGTCAGAGTTTTTTTTGTTTTGTTTTGTTTTGTTTTTACCTTGACTTGGTGTCAATACGTTCCAAACAAGGCAAGTTCCTGCATATTTTTATTCATGCTGAAAGGAGCTATGTATTTTCCTTGCTAATCAGAACCTCCTGAAACTACCATGAAGCAGCCATTCAGTTATTGCCTCAGCACCCTGTTTATCACTGCCCTGGTTCTGTCCAGTTTGTCCCCATGTATAGCCCAGGACTTTTGTGCCTCTTCCTCTCCTCCTCCACACACCTGGGGACCCACCAAAGTCCACTCCATATTCAATATTCCATGAAACTGTTTTCCATATCTGACTTAACATAGGTGTCACCCTCTTTCCGACCATCTGTCATCCGTTCCCCACATCACTGTGTAGGGTGAAGTCACAGGATCAACCCTTACCTGCAATAAGACAGCAGCACTAGAGGCTAGGGATTAACATCTGCACTCTTTTCCTCCTCCTGCTCCTGCTCCTGTTCCTGCTCCTGCTCCTGCTCCTCCTCCTGCTCGTACCTGCAATAAGACAGCAGCACTAGAGGCTAGGGATTAACATCTGCACTCTCTTCCTCCTCCTGCTCCTGCTCCTGTTCCTGTTCCTGCTCCTGCTCCTGCTCCTCCTCCTGCTCATGCTCCTCCTCTTGCTCCTCCTCCTGCTTCTGCTCCTCCTCCTCCTGCTCTTCCTCCTCCTCCTGCTCGTGCTCCTCCTCTTGCTTCTCCTCCTGCTTCTGCTCCTCCTCCTCCTGCTCTTCCTCCTCCTTCTGCTCCTCCTCCTATTCCTCCTCTTCCTCCTCCTCCTCCTGCTCCTCCTCCTCCTGCTCTTCCTCCTTCTCCTCCTCCTGCTTCTGCTCCTCCTCCTCCTGCTCCTGCTCCTCCTCCTCCTGCTCTTCTTCCTCCTCCTGCTCCTCCTCCTCTTCCCCTTCCTCTTTCTCCTAATTCTCCTCCTCCCCTCTTCTCCTGCTTTCCTTTCCTTCTCTTCCTCATCTTCCATCTCCCCTTCCTCCTTCTTTCCTCTTTTTGGCATAGTGAGGGTATCTGCTCCTCTGAGAAACATCCTTAATCTTCTACCATTCAGTCTTCCATTCAGACAAAAAGAATGACCCATTCACACTGGGGCTTCTAATTCTGTGATGGCACAGTCTTCCTCCTTTAATAATTTGCTTTTAATAAATGTCTCCCCTGGCAGTAGGTGGCAAGTAAATGCTGAGTTGAGATATGAGCACCTTCGCAGCAATTACTGTAGTAGGTACCTGCTGAGGACAAACTCTCCAATGCTGAGTGAATTCAATGATCAGTCTCAGTATGTGGCCATCTTGCAGATGTGTTGCTTTGAGAACTCCTTCCAGCCTCCTCATGCCACCATCACAATTCACAGCATTTAAAACATACTGCACACTTTAACACTTGTGGAGCACAGATTAGAGGCCAAGATCTTCATGAAACCTGAACTGATGAATACCTCAGTACCACATTTGCCCACTGTGGTCATATACATAGAAGCACTAAAAGCCACTACTTTTAGTGCCTCTGAAAATACTGGAAAAACACTCAATGACAGCTCATAAATGTTCAATGAATGATGACATCGTATTGTTAGAACTTATTTATATTTATAATATGAATGATTATAAGAATAACAAATTTTATTGACATCTCAAAGCTAAAAATATTATTCAAATCATTTTAAAATTGAAAATCAAAATTTTATTTAATTTTCAAATAAAAATTTATTTAATCTGTGTTAAATTTGGGATGTTACATTTTTATATAAGAATTTTTAAAATTTTTATTTATGTATATGTCTGTGTGTGGATGGAACAGGTATGCATATGTAAAGAGACCAGAAGAGGGTATCAGATCCCCTGGGGTTGGAGTTATAAGTGAGCTATCCAACCTGAGTGCTGGACACTGAACTCGTGTCCTCTGAAAGAACAGCAAGCACTCTTTAACTGCTGATCCACCTCTCTAACCTCCATATTTTAATGTGTCTAATTAGATGATATATGCTAAAGGAAAAACTACTTGAGCCTATTAGGTTCGTTTGAAATATTTATCTATTTATTTAATTTTATGGGTGTTTTGCCAGCATATATGTGAGTGAAACATGTGCATACAATGCCCACAGAGGTCAGAAGAGGGCATCAATTCCCCTGGAACTGGAGTCACAGACATTTAGTCACCATGTAGGTGCTGGGAACTGAACCAAGGTCCTCTGGAAGAGCAGGCAGTGCTCATCTCTCCAGCATCCCCATTAAGTTTTTTGTTTGTTTGGTTTGTTGTTGTTGTTGTTGTTGTTTTGGTCTTTTTGAGACAGGGTCTCCCTGTAGCCCCAGATGGTCTGGAACTCAATATGTAGACCAGGCTGGCCTTGAACTCACAGAGCTCCACCTGCCTCTGCCTCCCGAGTGCTAGGATTAAAGGAATACACTACCACACCCGGCCCCCATTAAATTCTTAAAGGAGACCTGCTAGAGTATGAATTCTCCCTACAAAGCACAAGTAAGGTTTATTTGAAAAAGTATAAATATTACATTTAGACTTTTCTTGCTTCTATGAATAGAACAGTAAAGTCATTTTGAAAGATGTTTTCACTGCTCACCTCACTTCAGTCTTTTAATTTCCAGATAGCTGTCTTTAGCATTACTTTTCTTAAAGCTGTGTCTGATTAATCCTATAACAGGATCCCTGAGCCCCAAAAGGAGGACAGGCATAGTGGTCCACGCTTTTAATCCCAGCACTCAGGAGGCAGAGGCAGGCAGATCTGTGAGTCTGAGGCCAGCTGCAGGTCCTGGACTCACATTTCAGCCTCACGGTCACTTAATTCAAACCTGCTCCTTATCAATCGCTGCAGGCTGCAGAACTCTGAGTTATCTGTGAATGGCTTAATATCATTAATACCAGTAAGGTGAACCCCAATCATGCTAAGAGTCTTTTGCAATATGATAAAGGATGGGTGCTTTGGAGTGGCAGTCATCCCTAGAAACCATAGCTTTGCAAGGGGGCAGAGGAAAGGAGGTCAAATGTGTACCACTGAAAAAAATATGTTCTCAGAAACTTGAAATCCACAACAGTGAGAGAACACCTTCTGGCTTCTGGGTTGGAGTTCCAAAACTTCCTCTGAAGTCAATGGAACTCCCACTTTTACAAAGTGGCAGATTAAGAAGGAGCATTTGGCAACTTCTGAGATGTCTACTCCCACATTGTCACTGCCTTTTCAGAAGACTTTGTGAGCTAGTTCCAGGAAGCCTATCCCAAAGAATGCTTCCTGGGGTGGGGAACTGACTTCAGCCATCAAGAAACAGGACACTGGACTCCTTAGAAGAGACCCTTATTCAAAGGCTACTCAAGGGATGGGGCGGAGAGTAGCTGCAAGAATGGAAGCCATTGGGCCGAGTGACATCTCAAGGCTGAGAGATTAAAAGACACAGACACCCCCGAACCAGGTTGCTCTTTCTTATTGACCCAGACAGTGAATACATTTTGCTGGTTAAAACTGTGTCCACACTTAATTTTTCTGCACTTAGCTGTTCAGTGTTGTGCTCTACACTCTCAAAACTTCCAATCTTCTCAGTGAGTGCTAAGGTGTGTGACTTTTCCTGGGGAGATGTGAACATATGTCTAGTCAGATAGGGCACTGACCACAGACCAAAGAATGACCAATGACTGGGTATAGTTACAGGAGCATGGATGATTGGTTGTCTTATCAGCCTCCTTCCGTCCCCTATGAGGGAGCATTCCAATTTGGAGGAAATAGCTATACACCATAAGTGCTGAACTTTATACCTTCAAATTCATATCTCTCATTCTTTTCCGTTTTTGGTTTTTGTCTTTTTGAGACAGTGTCTCCCTGTAGCCCCAGGTGGCCTGGAACTCGCTATGCAGACCAGGCTGGCCCTGAACTCATAGAGCTCTGTCTGCCTCTGCCTCCCAGTGCTGGAATTAAATGCATGCACTACCACACCTGGCATGTGTTGCATTATTAATACCTAGTACCTCAGAATGTAATTATTTGTAGATTCTTTCCTCTTCTTTCTCTTTCTTTTCTTTCTTCCTTTCCTTTCTTCCATCCTTCCTTTCTTCCTCTTTCCTTCCCTCCCTCCCTTCTTTTATCTTCCTTTCTTTTTTCTTTCATTTTTTTAACTGATACATAAAATCATAAAAATTCATTGAGGATGCAGATCAGTGGTAGGGTACTTGCCTAGCAAGCACAAGGCCCTGGGTTGATCCCCAGAACTGCAAGACAAGCAAAAAAAAACTTAAAAGGTACCATGTGCCTGTAATCCCAGCACTGGGAGGCCGAGGTGGCAAGGTCAAGAGTTCAAGCACAACCTGGGATATATAGTGAGATTCTCTCCCCGACCCCTCCCATATATGCATGTGTACATGTGCGTGCATGCGTGTGTATGCGTGCGTGTGTGTGTATGTGTTAAAAACCATATATGGTAAAGGGTGCCATGTGGGTTTTATTCATGTGTACATGGAGACATCTTTGTGTGTCTATGTGTACTTGTGTGTATGGTGTGTGTATGTGTGATCACATATGTATGGGTGGGTATGTGCTGTGCAGTGGTAGCCAGAGGCTGACATCAAGTGTCTTCTTCACTTGACCACTCTGTACCTTATATATTGAGGCAGGGTCTTTCACTTGACTCAGAACTCACTCATTCATCTAGTCTGGCTGGCTAGCTTGTTCCAGGGATCCTGTTTTGGCCTCCTGAGTGCTGAAATTACAGGTGGGTTACTGTGCCTGGCTGGCATTTACATGAGTACTAGGGATCTGAACTCTCATCTTCATATTTGTACCACAAGTGCTTTACCCACTGATTAATCTCTCCAGGCCCTGCAAGTGTATATTTTATAGTGTTTGAAACAATTTAAACATTATCCATCTCCTCAAACAGGTATCATTCTTTACGTAAAAACTTGCACAATTCTTTTTTCTCTATTTTTTTGTTTTTTAATTATGTGTACGTGTCTCTGTGTCTGCGTGTGTCTGTGGGGGGTGGTATACGCACATGTGAGTGCAGGTGCCCATGGAGTCCAGAAGAGGGTATCAGATCCCCTGGAGCTGGGGTTACAGGCTATTATGAGCTGCCCAACATGGATGGGAACTGAACTTGAGTCCTCTGCTGAGCCATCTCTCCAGCCTAATGTTTTGAAATATACAGTCTATTATTTCTATGTCTAGTCACCCTGTTGTGCAGCTCACGGGAACTTTCTGCTCCTATCTAATTTTAGCACCAGCTGAGCAACCTTCCCCCACCTTCCCCTTTGCCCTATTCTCTATGGCCTGTAGTACCTAACATTCTACTTTCAACTTCTCCACCAGCTTCTTCAGATTCCACACTGTGAGGAGGGTTATGCAATGCTTTGTGTTTCTGTGCTTGGTTTATTTCATTGAGTTAATGATCTTTCTATGTTGTCACAATGCCAAGGTTTCATTCTTTCTATGGCTGAATAGTATTCCATGTGTTTATGTACCACATTTTCTTCTCATTGGGGGATATTTAGGTTGATTCTTTTACTTGACCATTGTGAATAGTGCTGCATGGAATGTAAACATTTTTTCAGCATACTATTTCATTCCTTTGGCCAATAGTGGGATTACTGGATCATCTGGTGGTTCCTTTTGAGGAATCTCCACACCATTTTCTGTAAAGGCTGTACTAATCTACATTCCCTCCAACAGTGTAAAAGGATTCCTTTTGGAAATGGGGCCTTTAAAGAGGCAATTAACTAAAAATGAAGCTAGTATGCTAGTCCTCATTCAGTCTGACTCTTTTCTTTTTTTAAAAAAAAATATTTTATTTATTATTTTTATTTTATGTGTATGCGTATATTGTCTGCACATAGGTAAGTGCACCCATGTCGTGCAATGCCCACAGAGGACAGAAGAGGCTGTTGGATCCCCTGGAACTGGATTTACAGACAGTTGTTAGCTGCCATGTGGGCGCTGGGATTCGAACCCGGGATTCTACAAGAACAGCCAGTGTTCTTAACTGCTGAGCCATCTCTCCAGCCCCTGACTCTTTCTTTTCTACAAGATTAGAACAGAAAGAGACACCGGATAAATGCGTGCACAGAAGAAAGGAGGCCATTTGCAAGCTTAGGAGAGAAGTTCCGGAGGAAATGAACCCTGCTGTCTTGGATTCTTTTTCAGTAGCTTCAAAAAAACACCTTGACAAAAGCAACTTAGGGGAGCTCACAGTTCCAGGCTACAGTCCATCACTGCCCGGAAGTCACAGCAACAGGAGCTCCAGGCAACTAGTCACATCACCTCCACAATCAAGAAGAAGAGAGTGTCGAATGCCTGTGCTTAACTCCCTCTCTCCTTTTCATTCAGTCCAGGGCTTAGCATACACGGTTATGCCACCCACATTCAGGGTGGACCTCCCCACCTCAGCCCAGCGAAGAAAATTCCTCATGAGCATGCTTACCCATAGGCCAAGCTCCTGATCTAGACAATCCCTCATTGAGATACCTTTCCCAGGTGATTCTAGATTGTGTCAAGTTGATAATTAACACTAACCAACACCTTGAGCCTGATTCAAACCTCCAGACCGTGAAATAGTACATTGCTGTTGTTGAAGCAATCTAGTCAGTGACTATTTGCTATGGTAGTCCTAGCAAATGAATAATATACTCAAATAAATCAATGTGTATGGAAGTACAGAGATGTTCAAGGTGAACTTTCATCTTTAATATCAATGTTACTAGACTTCTAAATACAAATTCCCTTTGATTTGATAACCATTATCTCTATGTCATCTTTCTCTCAACTTTTTATACAGATGGTGAAAGTATGGGACTTTGAAACAGGAAGACAGTTGTCTGAATTTTGGGGGACTCATGGCAACACTAGCATCACTTGTCTGACTTTTGACTCCAGCGGAAGAAGGTACATCTTTTCCTTAGTGTTATGAACCATTCAGCAGGATGGCATGTGCCATGTCGTCCTAGTGGGACACTCTGTTTCCTAGGCTCATTACTGGGGGCAGAGATGGCTGTGTGAAAATATGGAGCTACAACAATGGACACTGTCTACACACCCTTCAGAATGGCAAGTGAGGCTTGGGAACTCCTGCAAGTGGTCCCCATAAAGTACTGATTGGGCATTTGTCTTAAATGGAAAATCAAGTGAGACAGACCCTAGGATTTATGTAAGACCTCCACATCTTTTTTCTCTGCATTTCATGTTACTTAATGACTCTGAACTTGTGTTTCAAAGGGACATAATCACATAAGTCATAAATTGACAAATTAAAAGTGAGTCTCTTATTATGAATCTCCCTACCTGTCCCAAGCCATTTGCTATATCTATTCTTGGTAAAAAAAAAAAAAAAAAAAAAAAAAAAAAATTCCCGATACTGGCCTGTAAAACTCCTGCAGAGCAGATAAGATATACATTCTTCCACTATAGAGGGAAATAATAACGTCAGAGTAAAAGAGACATGAAACTGAAGTCATGAGACTCACTCCAAAATCTGCTTTGACACATGTCATATGCTACTGGGTCCTGTTGGGAGACTTGAGGAGAAGCTGAGTTTCTCTCTTCCTGTAGCTGATCAAGGGCAGAATCAACATTGTAGGACAGGGCATATGGCTACAAATGAACAGTGCTTTAATGCCTCAGGTGACATTTGACTGTGTGCTAAAAATCAGAAAGTAAATGATGAAGTCTTCCTTGATCATCAGGTAGATGAGGTCAACATATGTAAGATGATTCAAGAGTTGATAAAAATGTTTGACATAGGTGGCAATATATTTCCAGATGAAAAACAAACTGAAGTCTGTGATTGTACCTATATGGAGGTGAACCAAAATAGGTGAGTTATATTCAGCTTGGGTTGTATTTAATAGGACATCTTTTTTGTCCTGGTTGGAAAAAAAAATCAGTATGGTTAGCTTTTTGTTGCTATGACAAAATACCTGAGATTAAAGAAAAAGCTAAGGGGGGGGGGAGATTTGTTTTGGCTCACATTTTCTGAGGTCTCGGTTCATCATCAGTGGGTTTCATTGCTCTTAAGCCTGTGCTAAGGTAGAAACACCATGGCAGAAAGGCATGGCAGAGAGGAGATGTTCATGGCAGCACAGAAGAAAAGTGAGAGAAACACAGAGAAGCCAAGGACAAAATATACCCTTCAAAGGTTCACCCCCAGTGACCCACTTCTTCCAACTACGCCCCACCTTCTAACAACCCATTCAGCTATGAACTCATCAATGGTTTGACCCACTGAAGAAGTCAGCACCCTATAATCCAATCACCCGCTAATTGGGAATCAAGACTTCAACATCTGAGCCTTTTAAGAGATACAAACCCTAATAACAGTAAAGGGAATTTTCCATAATAAAATGTGTCTAAGCATTTTAGAGGACCCTGGTTACTTCCTGGAGGTGGTTTAGGTAACTAGGCTCTTCCAGAGCATTGAAGTAAATCTCTGCATCTTTTGATAACTGTTTAGAAATTGACATAGAAAGTGCCATGTCACCCCACCAAGTGCTTTAGTAAGAAACAAATCAGAGACTAGAGCAAGTAAATTCAACCACTATAAATCAAAGAACAGAAATCCAGTAATTCCTTCCTGACCATTACAAGGGTAAAGCAATTTCCTTGGTCAGTTTCTGTGAGTGGTCTTGCCCCTGTGGTTCAGCCATGCTCTGGGGAACAGGCAATCCTCAGAAAGGCAGCTTCCCACGGAGGATCTGTGGACCTCAGAAATGATGGGATGTCCTGCTTGTGTCCTGATCCTTTAAGCACCAGCTAAAAACTGACCCTGATTTTTCAAATTACATTTCCCCTTGTTCTTCATAAGCAGCAGAAGAACTTGGGTTCTCAGCTCTTAGTTTATCACATGGATATGGCACAGTCCAACCACAGTGTTGATTCCATGCAGAAAGTAAACAGATGAAAAGTTTACACACTGAAAGTTAACGTTCTGTTGTCCTCTTAGGTGTATCATAGCTGTTGGATGGGACAGAAGAATAAACATGTATTTTGTAAGTGAAATGTACCAACTAATGACATTTCAAAACCCTCCTTTCAGATTTATTTTCTCTCCTCTCTCTCTGTCTCTCTCTCTCTGTCTGTCTCTGTCTGTCTCTGTCTGTCTCTGTCTCTCTCTCTCTCTCTGTCTCTCTCTCTCTCTCCCTCTCTCTCTCTCGATTTGAGAGTGCCTTTGCTACCTGGTGTAAGACAAGTTGTGATATGCACAGGATTCCCTCTCTTAATTTCTCTTTATCCTTTCCTCTCTTGTTTATTTTAAAAGATTTTTTTTTTTAACTTCAGTTACTTCCCAATATTTCCCACAGAGAAGATGTGCTGTGGGGTGGGGGGGACCTCTGGGCTCCAGGGGATCAAGCCAGACTGTTCGTGCACACCTGCAGCTTAGTAGTTCTGCTCCTGACTCATACCTTGTCAAGCTTCACCACCCCCGCACCCCTGCTGGGCCCTCCTCCCCAGCCTGCAGGATCTCGCTCCTCTGCACAAGCGCACATCCCAGCTGAAGTCTAACCAGGCCAGCTGACCAGCTTTTACCTTCAAAATGTCTTAGAGCCTCTCTAACCAGAAAGAGGAAGTGAAATGCCATCTGTAAGCATCTCTACAGACAAGAAATTTCTCTTTATGACTTAGATACAGGGAGAGGATTAAGAGACAGAGTTTAAAGTACTGCCTAAGGCTAAGTTTTAAATCTACCTGTGACATTTTATTACCCTGCTTGCTATGCTGGGTGGTCCTGGATTTCCGAATGCCTTTAAATGCTGTAAGTTCTCTTGATTCATTTGAAAGTTCACTATATTTCACAGCCTAAGCCTTGCATCCTGAGAGTGATTTGAGAGATGACTACCTGAGAAATTTCAGCATTGCATTTGTCCTTTGGTATTACAGGTTCCTGGGCTGATGGCTTTGGGTTTAGCACATGCAACAGCTCTGGGTCTTATTATGAAGGCAAAGCTATGCAACAGATCCAAGGAGAGCTTGTCAGCTGACATATGATTTGCTGAAATGCAATCACCCAAACGTCAGGAGTGGATTGCTTTTTATTCCCACTGGCACTAGGGGAATTTGCTTTGACATTTCAAAAATCTGCATCAGTGGTGGGGTGAGGGGTAGGGTTATGAAATGTACCAACACCTTTTCTCTGAAGTTGTGTGTTGGCAGCTCATCTTATTGCTTGTACAATGTGTCCTCTTTGGCTTTGGATACAGGACATATCACGTGACTTTCATCACTTCTGGAAGCCTCAGCCATGTTGGCAGGATGACCTGGTGAGCCCTGACCCACTATCTGGCTCTCAGTCCACACAACAATAAGGATCTCCTTCACTCAAACGGCTCTCCTGCATTTCCTGGTCCTGCCACACATGCTCAGCTTCTCAGAAGCTATGGCAGAATCCAGGCCCATGTAGAGACTGAGATCCAGGCAGCTACCTCCTCTCTAAGAAAAGTGATGGCCCCATGTTCAAGTTGGGGTGTGAGGCCTGAGGGGCAGAGTCCATGCAGTTTCCCTGGGTCCAACTGGAAGTCCTGGTGGGCCGGAGGCTCAGGGTTGGTGGGGGGTGGTTTTCTCCAAGAAGCATCCACTTGCTGCTTTTGCTTGGTGAGACAAATTGTCTTCAGGGTACTATCCTCAAGCCTCGAAGAGCTTAGGGGATAACACTCCTGCCACCCTGTATATTGTTAGAGGCCCAGAGCCAGGGAACTGCTTGTGGTGCTTGTTAGGAACCAAAATGCCCCCAACTTTCCACAGCTTCCTGGGACTGAATGACTTCCTTTAAAATAGTCTGGATGCCAAGGCACTAAGACAAATGCCAAGAATGTGCTGAAATGTCTGCCACCTCTTACCTACCTTCTGTCCCCTACAAATATTCCAAAGGTGCAAGTCACTAGAATACAAACTCCATGAAGACAGACCTCATTTGTCGTTTCACTGCAGTCTTCCCAGGGCCTCTTCCAATACCTAGCTATAGTAGTTGACCAGTGAATATGTTTTCATTCAGTGAGCATCTAATAAATGCTTCTTGTAGACCAAATATATTCTATTTATCAAAGAATAAAGGCCTTACCTTCACGAAGCTTATAGTTGAGTGAATGCTGAAGGCAATAATAAGATGATACATGAGATGCCTGGGGGAAGCCACGGCCTTTGGAAGTCGTGTTTGGGTCAGTGAAGTATGTATTCATTTAGCTTTCCATCATTCACACATACTTATTGAGTATTTGCATACTGTTGCCTTCAGTTGTCAGGCACAGAAGATACAAATGTGATTTATGAGATGCTCACAGACACATGAGAGGATAAGCAGCTGAGGAAATGATAAGTATGCACTCTAATAGTAATAGGACCATGTAGAAAACACTTGAGGAGCACTAGCTTTGCTGCAATATTATATGGGATATCAAAGATTACTAGGACTTTTCCAGAAGGGAAAGACAATCTAGATGACAAGCAGGGAGTGAAGTGTGAACAAAGCCTGGAAGCACAGAAGCATGTTGTATGGGAAAACTGTGGAGGGTTCATCCTATATGGGAGGACTGTGGAGGGTTTATGTTGAATGGGAGGACTGTGGAGGGTTCATGTTGTGTGGGAGGACTGTGGAGGGTTCATGTTGTGTGGGAGGACTGTGGAGGGTTTATGTTGTGTGGGAGGACTGTGGAGGATTTGAAAGGCTGGCACATCATGTATAGAAGGGAACTGAGGCTAGAAAACTAAGAGCTTGAAAGATATACTAATGAATTATCTTGGTCTGCTGGGGCTTGCCTTAACAAAATGCCACACACTGGGCAGCTTTAAGAACAGAAATTAATTGCTTACAATTCTGGAGGCTGAGAAGCCTGAGATCAGGGTGCCAGCAGGGTCAGGTTTTGGTGAGGTCTCCCTTCCTGGCTTATTGATAGATAGCTGGTCACCATCTACATCTTCTTGCTATGTTATCACATAGCAGAGAGAGGGTGGGCCGTATGCCTCTTCCTCTTCTTATATAGACACTAATCCCACCATGAGGAACCCATCTTCATGACTTCATTCAACCCCAATAACCTCCTAAAACCACATCTCTAAATATCACCATTTGGGGGGTTAGATTTGTTTATTTATTTATTTCGTATATGAGTGTTTTTGCCTGCATGTATGTAAATGCGCCCATGTGTACAATGCTTGCAGAGGCCAGAAGAGGGTGTCAGATTCCTGGTACTAAAGTTATGGATGATTGTTAGCCACCACATGGGAGGTAGGAGCTGAATGCAGGTCCTCTGCAAGAGTGGCCAGTGCTCTACACCACTAAGCCATCTCTCCAGTCCCAGGTTAGGAATTTGACATGTGAATTTGGGCATAGGACACAAACATTCAGCCCAGAACAAATAGGTAAATTTTATTCTGCAGTTAGAGTAAGACACCTAAGTGCCCAACATACTGTGGAAGAGTGGGGTAGAAGTGGGTAGAGGATCATGGGAAGGAGATGACCATTGGTTTCCTCTTCCCCAAAAGTTTCACAGCATAATCTGTGTTCAGGCAGACAGGTCATCTTAGGTGATCATGGGCAGGTTCACAGGGACACTCTGTGGAAAATATATGAGGACAAAGGTAAAAGAATATCTTTCTAGGGCTGAGAAAAGCCAACTGCCTTCACACAGCAACTGTCCATAGTGAGAAAGGCAAAACGCTGGTGGCCAGGGGCTCTTTTGTTCAACTTCACAGACCTGTTTTAGGTTCTTACTTTTAGTAATGGTGCCTATCCATTTGGAGGGGGACACCTAGCTCCAATTCCCATCAACATAGTTGAGTCATGGTGGAAGGCAGATGGGAGCCCCGTGAGTCACTCTTCCCTGGCATGTGGTTTTCTGGCTTCTGAGAAACCAAACCACTTTGGCCATGGGTTGTGTTCTATTGTCCCACTACTATCATCATGCATCCCAAATGAGGGCACCTTATCAACAGCCTGCTTGCTAGCAGGACAGTGAAGTAAGGAAGTTGCCAGGGTAATGCTTCCTTCAGAAAGCGGGCCCTGGACCATGGAGATTCAGAAATGTTCAGGCTGACCTCCAGAGAGCCTCCCACATGGAGAAGCAGAGGCTTCAGAGAAGGAAGAACTGCTTTGCACCTTCCTTAGGGATCAAATGAAGGAAAACTGCTGCGTGTGATTTGAGAACTTGATTTCTTAGTTCTGTCTTTCTGTCTTTCTCAGAACCATGGGCACAAGGAGGACATCCTCTGTGTAGCTCAGTGCCCACCTTTTCTTCTGGCCACTTCCAGCTTTGATGGGGAGATTATAGTTTGGAATGTCATCTCAGGACACATGTACTGCAAATTGAACACTCCCAGCCCCTTGGATGTCGTGGATCATAGAGAAGGTAGGTGAAGGACAAGCTCTGTCACCTCTGTGCACAGGCCCCTATCAGCTTGAACTAGGCAAGTTGAAGGCGTCTCAGTTTGCGGCCACTTCCCACTTAGAAGGTATTGGCTTTGTTTCAGGTTTGCCCTGTCAGATAAAGCTTCCCAAAGCTGGGAGGGAGCTTAAGAGTTCAAAAGCTCAGCCCACATCCCTAGGCACCTGTCTACCCAAGTTCATCTCACAGGCCAATCCATCACCTTTGGGAGGCCTTTGTTTGTCTGCTTCTAACCTGAAGAATGTTCCCCCTGAGCCCCCCAACTCTGCTGGAACCTCTCTTCCTCTTGATCCTCTGCTTTCTATTGCCAACTGCGAGTCATGCTGCTTCTTCCAACCAGCTAGCAAGCCTGCTCCCAAGCCCAGCCTAGACACCATCCCCTCAATGTCTCTTCCAACTGCAAGGCTTCAGGCTCCTGTGCTGTCCTCATCCTCTGCCTCTTCTCATGGCCCATGACCAACAGAGCTCTGACCTCAATCTGTCTTTACTGCTTGAGTATCCTATTGCAAAATGTCACTCCCATTCTCCTTGATTTGTCTGCCTGGTTCCATTTCTTCAAGGTCCTCTCTTTCTGCTAATGTGATCATGGTTTTATTCATCCCTTTATTCATTGAAAACCTGCTTATGAACTCCTACAATGTGCCTGGTACAATACTAAGGGTGGGACTTAAGGCTGGCAAGCACATTCTTCTCCTGACAAACCCTAAATCATTTAAAAATGCATATGAAGAACAAGCGGTGAGTTGGGACATCTACCAGGGTCACTGCTGGATGTGAAGGGTCATGAATCTGGCTATAGCCCATAGCCGAATGAGCTTCCTTCTCCTCCATTCCCCCGAAAGTCTAGGTGCACCCTTCCCAAGCAGCAGTCTGAATAGCATCTACTATGGAGTCACAAGAGAGGAGATACAGGGAGTTAGGGTTTGTTTTTTTTTTTTTTTTTTCATAAAAAATTAGGAAGTTCTTACATTTCCTGAGTCTCAACTTGAAAATCCTTAGAGAACTGTGGGCCCAGATTAGAGCCCTGCAATAGCAATTTGATAGCTCAGTAACATTTTTTTTAAATCTCTGAATCATTCAATCAAAAAATATCTTTGAGCTTCTCCCAGAGACATTAAGCTCTGAAAAAGAAAGAGAGCCAACGCTATAAGGCCCAGTGCCACCTTCAAGGGGCTCATGGTCTAAGTGCAGAGGCAGGCTGTGGGTTTCCGGCAGGTAAAATAGTAGTAAAGCCATGTGGTCAGTTTGGAAAGCTCTGGAAACCAAGAGGTTGGAAGGAATTCTTAACCTGTAGACTCATCATCCAGGCAATTCCTATTCCCTATTTCTCCATATATTTGAAAAGATTATTTTACAGAACTCTGAGAACATCTAAGAGATTTTAAAATCTTTGAGGGAAAAGATGCCAACTTTTCAATCTAGAAGTTTCCTTTCACTGACATTAAAATGAAAATAAAGTCACTGGCAAGAATGTAAGCTGCCCTTCCAGGAGGCAGTTCCAATGTGAAACTGTTTGTAGCAGCATTGGTTGCTCGGAGTTATGAAGACTGTAAACAGTCTTTTCTGGAGAAAGCCTTCTGCGGCAGAATTGTAGAGCCACCCATAGTCCCCAGAAACTGCACTTCTGCGAGGTGGGACTATGACAGAGTCCCACACCCTTCCAGGTAGGAGTAGTCATGGCCTTCTTGACAATCAGACCAAAACCCAGTGATCTTTCATACATGTGATGGTGAGGAAGATACCATCTTATTTGGAAAACTGGATAGTTTTCAGAAAAAGGGTTAGTGAAATAGCAAGGTAAAGCTAAACTCACTGAAAACATTGTTTCTGCCAACTCAAAAACAGTTTAGCTGCATCCTTTCTCATAATAGAGATTGTTATTTCTTCTTCCACATCAAATAGAATTTGATTGTGAGAGAGACCAAAGGTTTCCATCAAGCCAAGGTTCAAGAAACCTGTCAGTTCACTCCAAGACGAAGGAGTTTTATCTAGGAAAGCAATACAGCAATATTCACTGGCTACCTCTCCAGTCATTTTCTCATGTGATTATTTTATTTTATTTACTACTCACATTGACCCTGAGAGCAAGTGCTGTCTACCCATTTTATCAACCAGGAACATACACTACAGAGTTAAACAACAGCCATCATAACAACTGCCATTGGTTGAGCAACTTTGAAAGGCATTTTAGGGTCATTAATCCCTTCAGTTTTCACAGCAAGGTCATGCGGCACTGCTCTCCTAGGGACTCCTGATTTGCTTTAAAAGGAGGTCATCCCCATGTGATGAATGAGCATGGCTGAGGTGCAGGGAAGTTAAATACACCCCCAGACCCTGCATGGATATGAGGAAGCCAACACACCTCACCATTTTCTGCCTCTGCAGCCTTCCCTGGGATGAACATGAACAGGTAAAGGGAGTTAATCTCCCTCGTTGTCCCAGCTTGTCCCTTAGTCTAACACTCCCAATAGCACGAGACTACCAGGAATAACTAATGCTTAGCCCAAATTACCAGCACCGTCTTCCAGGCTTCAAGGAGGATCCTGGAGTCAAGGAGCCTGGTAAGGCCACACCATCATGCAGGTGATTCCATCCTGCCTTTCAGAGAGTGCAGGTCTCTAAGGGCATTCACACAGTGTGGTGTCAGATGTGTGGGCTTCAGAGACAATGGTCTTGATTTGAGTTTCAGCCTCTCCATTGGCAGCTGTGATACCTTTCTAAACAGCATGCTTGCCTGTAAGGTCACAATACAAGGCCTACTTGGGATTGTGGTAGTTAAGTATGGTCATGTGAGAAAGTGCCCGGCACATGAGACAAGTCTCTGAAGTGGACATCTTGATTTTGACCAACATCCACAGAAAGGCAGGGCCTGATCTTCTGTGTCTACCTCTGTGCGTGGAGTATATATCCTAGGCCAATAGTCAGGTCTAAACAAGTATTATTAAATAGTTTACAACCTGAGTCACATAGTAACACATAGAAGCACAACTTCCTGTATTCAGCTCTAGCACCCAGCTCTCTATGTAATGTTTGTCTAGTTTGTTCAGGTTACTACAACAGAGCATCATACACTGGATAGTTTTTAAGCAATAAAAATTTATTTCTCATACTTCTGGAATCTAAAGTCCAAGATGGTTGGGTTCTCCTCCTATTATAGACTGCTGACAGGCTGCTCTGTGGGGCCCCTTATAAGGACTCAATCCTGTATACCTCTATGACCTCCCAAAGACCCCACTTCCTAATACCCTTATATTGTATATTGGGGTTTTAACAGATGACTATTGGGAGCCATATGCATCCAGTGCCTAGCAGCCCCTTATTTATACACAACTATCCATTTCCTCTCTATACCCCTGCCCTGGCCTGGCTCAGGGAGACTCAGAGAAAAGGGGTACTTTGCCCAGACTCCTGTTGTACAAATAAACATGTTCTTTGTGGCTCTTGGTGGTTTGAATTTAGGTAGATCCATGGGATTTTTATCTAACAGCAAATATTTGAGTTCTGTGTACTAAGCACCACTTGAAGACTAAGGATAAAGAGCCCCCAAACCAGGCAGAGGAGAGGAACTCTGGGCATGTAGGGTTGGACTAAGAGTTTCAGGAATTATCAGTGTTAGTAGAGTCTTGGTTTGATACCTGCCTCCCCTGTAGTGTCTTCTCTGCCTGATCCATCTTCCAAGAGTCCAGAACAAACACCTCTGGTTCTGTCCCCTCCTCATGTGCCAGCAGCATTTTGTTCATTTTCCAGGAGCTTTGTTTGTTTACTTTGCATCTCTGCTGCTGTTTCTTGTCCCACACTCAGTACAAGTCCTTACCCCTAAGACATGCTTAGATGTAAGTGAAAAATAAGTGAAGGAATGAGTATCTTAAGTCTTGAACATCTAGATCTTTTCACTTAAATATCCACCTCCTCTTCTGACAAGAGTAACAATCCACCACTGTATGGGTGAAGGATGGTCTGTGTTTAATTAAAGGTGCTGTGAAAGTTACTCAGAATTATTCCCATTCAGAGCACTTTTGGGGAGGTTTCTGATCATCCTAGGCTAGTGCCCACCCTGATCCCAGAGTGTTTGGCTATCTATGCTGATTAGGTTTCTCAGATCTCAGTCTCTCCTTGTAGCTCATGCCACGTTCCCATTCCCTACCTTTTTCTAGAAGTCCTGGGGTTCTGGGGATAACTTCAGGTACCTTGAGCTGCTGGAGTCATTAGCCTTTCTGTCCGATTCTCCTCGGCTGTGTTCTTATCCAGGGAAGAACCCTGCTCCATTTGCTTTCCAAATGCTGCCTTTGAAAGCTGTGGTTTGAGTTGGTGGGAGGCAGGGAGATTATTGTAAAAACAAGCCAAAGGGTTCTCTATCCTTCATTCCCAGGCCTAGACAGAAGTGTCTCCCGCCTCGCCTTCTTAAAGACTCGGGCAGCCAAGTTGGACCCAGCAGCCGCATCCCTCATCACCAATGGGCCTGGAGGTGAGGTCTCTCATTTCTAAGACAAGGCCATCCCAAGCTCCAGATGGATGAGGAAGGTGCCTGAGTGCCACTATCCACCTCAGACTCCCTCTGCTGTTTCATCATTGGCCTCATGCTCTCTTCAGAGCCCAGGCTAACACCTGAGCCTGCTCCAGCCTCAGCTTGCCCTCCAGAAGGGCAGTCATGTGGGGAGCTAGAACCCCAACCCATTTTCCAAATCAAGTCTCCCTGCACTGCTGCTCCTGCTGCCCACTGCCTGCTGGGCTCCAGGCCAGCTGCAGGCAAGATGGACTCCAGCTATCCCGAGAAGAATGTGAGGCCCAGATGAACACCGTTTAATCAGGTTATATAAATTTACTGAGCACAACCTTTCATGGAAAGCTGCCATAGGCAGCCTGACGAAGGATCCAGAAGAAAGGCAAAGGGCCACATAGTGGAGAGCGGGCAAGCTGCTGAGGTCATCTGTGGAGCTGGCACAGTCTACAAAGGAGCAAATGGAGGCCCAGCAGGGACCATTATCTAGCTAGGTGATATTAACCCAAGAACATGACCTCCAAGTGGGCGCAAATCTAGCTCCAAAGTGCTAGGATTTTAAGTAAAATTGCAAGTTAAAGGCACCTGGTAGTGGGGAAGGCCGAGCTGGGTGAATTTGGTCCGGGTGTTTGCTTGTTTGTGTTCTCACTGGTGAGAGGCCACAGAGGATTCCTTGTCCCAGTTGCACAGTGCAGATCTTATCAGCACCAGGTGCTGCTCCCCGCAACTTCTCCACCTCCTCTCTGAGTCATCAGCATGTCTTCTGCTTTAGCTAGTGGGAGTACACAGCACCTCCTCTCTCCTATGAGAAGAGCAGGGTTCCACAGTGATGGCTTAAGGAGTTCTCATGAGGAAATGATATGCATGGAGTCCTCATTTCCCAAAGGCTTGCTACCTAAACCCCATATAAACCATAGGCTGAGTTTGACTAGGCAAGTTTCGTAGTGTATTTAAATTTGTACACACACACACACACACACACACACACGCATGCACACATGCACACATCAAAGACATTAATTACCAGCATGGCACACAGTGTACTTTCCTCCACAGCCAAAGCTGGAGCCCCTCTCTGCCAGCAAGGCTGACCTGATTAGTGGAAGAGATTCCACTTGGTCATCAAAATCAAAAGCCTTCCCCAGTGTAGCTTTATAATTCTAACTGAAGGAAATAGACCAAATAAGAAAGAGATGTTTGCCTCTGGTGTGGAACCACAAGGTCTGCTCCGTACATACTCAGAGCCTCGGTTGGCTGGGCTCAGCTGGCTCCTTCCTACTTCCATCCCACTCAGGTTCTGTCACCTTCTGGAAGCTCTTCAGTGGGGCTGGCCTCATTGCTAACTTCACTCCTGTAAGTTGGATGGTCATTTGGGTAATGTCTTGGCTGTGGGTTTGTTTATTTGTTTGTTTGTTTAGTTGGTTAGTTGTTTGTTTCCAGACACTAGACTGTATAACAGAAGATTGTCTGCTAGGCTCCAATTCTTTGCTTTGTTATCTTCCTGGCATTTCTAACTGGATTGGGGCGGGAGGGGAATCCCAGTCTCCTTTTTACCAATCTTGCCACTCTGTGTGTCTCAGTCCAGAGGGAAAGCCCAGGTGAGCAGCATCGCAGTAACAACAGGAGACACTCTCACCTACCTGGCTGACCAGCAGGGCTTTGTGCACGTCTGTGACATCCAGGAGTACGGCCTCCAGGGACCAGAACTGCAGGCTCCTAAGAGTAGGCTGGGAATTTCTTCATGTTAAACCCTACCGTGAGACTGCTTTGGTGCCAGTACAATGTTCTTGTTGGTGAAATGAAATTGTACCAGTAGTGAGGGAGTCTTTTAAACACTTTTGAAAGCATATATGTAGAAAAATATTTTATAGAAAACATTTGATGTCAGCAAGAATTCAGCAAAGAGAGCATCACACTCTTGAAGGGAAAGTTGACAATATGTATCTAATGCTTTAAATGGCAATTCTACCCTAGAGATTTGGTGAAGAAAATGACAAATGTCCACAGAGATTTTACTTACAAGATTGTGCAACACGGTATTTATAAGAGAGAGAGAAATGGACAATTTGCATATCCAACATAAGTGGAATTTACTGAATACACAATGGTATACTATATTAGAACATTATTTAACCATTAAATAATGATGCTATACATGTAAATGCATTCACAGGAAAAATATTCACGATAAATGGTTAACTGGAAACCACCCAAATCACAAAATGGCATTACACCATCATTCTCTTTGGTATAGCAAAGTATATGCAAGATTAAACATCTAAGAAGATGTGTGTGAGGATTTTAACAAAGGTTATCTCTTTATAGATGAAGTTACAGATATTTTTATCCTCTGCTTTTTGAAAAGCTGCCTTTTCTTTTGCATACACACTGCTTTGGCAGTGACAAAAATGTGTTAAAAGTTAAAAACTCTTTTTATACAATTATAAACGTGCTCATGTTTAGAAATTAAAATGCAAACAACAGGAAGTAACCTGCCCCTCACCTCCCTAACCTCCATTTCTACTTCTCGATGAGACTATTAAATGACTCTGAATTTCCTTCTAGAAACAGTATGTATACATATACATATATACACATGTATAGGGGCACATACACAGCAATACCTAACTTTCAGAACTTATTCTTCTTTGTCTCTTAGACAATTTTTAAAATGAACACATTTTCTCTACTTCATTTTTAAGTCATCATATTGTCCATAAAATACATTTCTTGAAAGCCAATTTAAAGCCAAATGGTCTCTGTGCTTGATACTTTTTGTTCAACCATAGAAAAAGTTTCAGTGGCAAACTAAGAGAAATCAGAATTGAGAAATGAGAAGGATCTGCCTTGCCTTTATTTTTAATCCTGACTACTGGGAGTATATGTGTTAGTTTTCTGAACTGTAATAAGTACCTGGGATGATCAACTTATAAAGAGAAAAGGTTCACTTTGTTCACATTTGTGGAGTCCTTAGCCATGACCCAAGTGATCTTGTTGCTTCAGGTCTGTTGTAGCATATCATGGTGGGAACACTTAATAAAGCAAAGCTGCTCACCTTATGACCAGTAAAGAAAAAGAAAAAGAAGAGATGGGGGCACCACACATTCCCAGTGACCTATAAACCTCTCACAAAACCTCACCCCTTAAATTTTCTATTACCTCCCAATAGCACCAAATTGAAGACTCAGCCTTTGACATACAGGCCGCCAGGGATATTTCACATCCAAAAACTCTATCTATAATGGGAAGCATAACTATTAGTAGTTCAAATCCCCAGCACTCACATAAAAGCCAGGTGGGCATGGTGGCCCACCTGTGATCCCAGCACTCTCAGAGGCCAGAGACAGGGACCCCCCCCCAGGGCAAGGTAGAGTAGATGAATTTCTAGATTCATTGAGAGACGCTGTTTCGGTGAATAAGGTGGACAGTAAAACACCCGACATCAACCTCTGGCCTTCACACATGCATGTGTGTATATACCTGCACACACTTGTGCCCACACATGCAAACATGCATACACACATGCAAGCATACCACATAAATCTATGCAGAATAAAAAAGCACTAAGGAAAATCTCTGTGTAAGAATGTTATACAGGTCCCATTTCATACACTCTCAGCGCTTATGTGGGGGCCTTATACATAGTAGATGCTTGATGATCACTTAGACAGTTAATGCAGTAAAACCAATGACTCACCATGTCAGTACCTCTGCCCACTGGGCACGCATCCAGATCTGACTCCATTCTGCAGGATCCTACTCAGATACGCTTTCTTTTCACATAGCCGTGACCTTCTGGAGGGCTCACACCAGCATGGTGACATCGTAAGTACCATCCTTTTAGAATTCAAGAATCTATAAATGAGAGAGATTAACTTTCCAAGGTTTGATCAAATCAATCCTTTCAAAATCCCTCTGAACTGGTCAGAAAAAGAGGAAAACTTCATTTCCTTTCTGCTACTGACAGACAAGATACTTACGGCCCACACAGAGCCAAAGGAAGACAACAGGAGTCCTTGCTTTTCTTGTTCACGAGAAGTTTTCCTTGATTTGGCCTGATGACTTAGTGCAAACTCATGAGCTTAGTAGGTCTGGATTCTTATGGGGGTTGAAAGGAGTCAGTGCCAAGAAAGAGGCATTCCTTTTCCTCTCTTGCTCTTCCACTCAAACTGACCGTCCATAAGATGGTTTGTAATACAGCTCACTTGATATCTTGGGGCTCGACGGGAAGGGAATGTGGTATGGTAGGAGGTAGGGGAAAGGATGGTTCTTAGAATTCAGGAAATTAATCTGGTTTCTCTATTCCAATTTGATTTAATGCAATGTCCCTTTCATGAAAAAGCAGCCTTGACAAATCCTTTCTCCCCTGTTATCTCGCTAGCCTGGAGCTGATAGAGGAAGAAAATATTGTGCTGTCATCCTCCCTCGACTGTACTGTGCGTTTGTGGAGCAAAGATGGGGCATATATCGGTAAGGAATATGCTTTTGCCTCAGCTCAACAGGGCAAGAGGAATAGTGCCTCCATTGAGTCACAACTTCTAAGGTAAAGTGTGTCAGTATGCTCAGGCTGCCATAAAAAAAACCCCATAGACTGCATAGTTTAATGAGCAATTATTTCTCTCTTCTGGGCTTCAGAAGTCCAAGATAGCAGTCCCCACATGGCCAGGTTCTGTTGGAACTCTTCTTGACTTTCAGAGCACGAACCTCTTGCATTCACACATGATAGAGAAAGCTCTCTGTTTTTCCTTATAATGAGACTATATTACTAGATCAAGCCTCTATCTTATGACCTTATTTAAACGTAATTACCTCCCCAGCATCCCTGTCTCCAAATGCAGTCACATCAGGGGTTAGGGCTTCAAGATACAAATTGATTCAGTCCATAGCATAACACCAGCTTACTGTGTCCCAAATTAGAAAAATCAAAGGCATTTGAACTCAGACATGGATTGAAGGTAGTCAATTTGAGAAGGAGCTATCTTATCCTAAGGAGCATATCTAGGTAGGGACATTCATCTCTGTGGTGGGCAAAGGTCTGGCATGTATGAATCATAGTAAGCAAAATAGCCTGACCCACTGCTTAGAGGGACTGTGGCCTGCCTCAATACAATCTCTTATCCTATAGCTTATGCTTCTTGAAGCAGGTCTGGGACTATTTTGAATTTATTCTTTGAGTTCTTAGTTCATATTGAGTAGCCTACATACCCATATGGTAGGAGGCATCCTAGACTTCTCTTTCAAAGGCTGTTTTCCTATGATTGTTTCTTACAGAACCACTAAGGCAGAATTTAGCCAGATTAAGTTGGCCTTCTCAGTTTTAAGGAGATCTATACATGTTATCAGTAAGTTTTGCTCTAATTTGAAGCTAGGTTTCATCATGTGTATGGTATGTATTCATTTATCTTTATTTCTCTAGGGACCTTTGGGCAGAATAACCCCTGGGATATTTTCACTCCTGCCTCCTGGAGTCACCTGGGAGTCCCCTTTGAGATTTTGGCAGACCCCCAAAGCATGCCTGCTCCCCTAGTACTGGAAACAGATATTCCTACTGGGAACTCTGAAGGACAGGAGGAGCAGGACAATAGAAGGGAGGAGAAGGCCTGGTCTGAGGTTTGTGCCTGAGCATTCAGTCTACCTGTGTTTCCTCTGTGGTTTCTATCCCGATCCGCAGGGTGTATAAATCCCAGGCTAAGACAGTCAGGCATGACCTGGAGAGTCAAGACAATGGGGGAAGAAAACATGTTCCCTCCACCTGGAACTGAACTGAACCAAGAGGACATGTGGTCCTTCTGTGAGATGGAAACATAGATCTCCCAGCCTTTTCCCCCTTTCAGCAATGGAAAGCTGTCGCTGTCCTTGGAACAAAGGAAATATAATACCATGCTCAACCCTAGCATCACATCTAAGAAGGACAGACCCTGCCCATTCAGCCCACACTTACCATTCTGAGATGCACAGGGGCCCCTAACAACTGAGAGGAAGATATGATTGACTTAATGTTCAAGTCTATAAGAGTCAATGTCAGAGCAAGAGATTTGGAGAAGGCCCTGGTCGATGTAGCCTTGATTTAGAGCTCCATGAAATATATGGATTTCCAAGAAATGCTTGCCCTTTAATAAATGGAAAAGAAGGTCATTTGTGAGCTATTGCTCACCAGCTATGTTGCAACTCAAAGCAGGACACCTGCTCTGCCAGCAGAATTGCTTCTTCAGCTTTTCCTTGGCAGCCTCACAGAATACAGATCACACAATATAACCCAGCCACTGACTCCAGCTTAGAGGCCCAAACATGTTCAAAATAGAAACAAAGGCACCAGGGGGACACACACCAGGAGCAGCTTCTGTCTCACGTGAAACCCCTCTGCAGTCCCTTTCTCAAGGTTACCAAGCAGTACCACAGTGGCAGTTCTCCAGAGACTCAAATCACATGGCGCTGTTGGCTGATTTAGAAACACAATTATTTCAGTGAGCGCTCGATATGGAGTACACTAATGTGTTCATTAATTCTGATAGACCCACAATTTGGAAAACAAAAGCTCAAGCGGGGGTGGGAAGAGAGAAAGAAGAAGCAAAAAGAAATGAGGAATTTGCTGTTGGGGACAGAGCTCTAGCTCGTCCTTATGCCTAAGGAAAATCCAAGGAGAAATCAAACAGCAGGTTCCAGTGCAGGGGAGGGAGCTCAGGAGGGTGAAGTGGGAGGAAGAGAAAAAGGAGGGAAAGAGGGGTAGAGGCAAGAAGAAGGATGGAGGGCAAGCAAGGAAGGATGCTCAGGGTACCATAGTTTACAGTGTGCTTGCTCTCCAAAGGTGAACCGAGGGTACCCCAAGTCTTCCTGAGTGCCCTTCATCTTGTGTAAGAAATATTCATGAGACTGGAGAGATGGCACAGCAGTTAAGAGCACTGGCTGCTCTTGCAGAGGACTGGGGTTCGATTCCCAGCACCCACACAATGGCTAACAACCACTCATAACTCCAGTTCCAGGGGATCCAATGCCTTCTTCTGACCTCTGTGGGCATTGCACAGCATGGGTGCACCTACCTACATGCAAGCAATACGCCTGTATACAAAAAATAAAAATAATAAAATATTTTTTAAAATATCATTCCACCCAGTTTGACTACAGATATCTCAAAAAAGCAGTCAAAGTTCTTCCTAAGGGGGAAAAAAAGCACAGGAAACAAAATCCTGAGCCTTTACATCGTGTAGTTAGACCAGAGGACAGGAATCCAAATTGTAACATTGAAGAATAAAGTGTTTCATTGCTGTCTGTGAAAGAGGGAGCCCTGAGCTTCACTTTCAAGTTCATTAATTAACCATGTAATCTCCAGCAGTCACTTCTGCTGAACCAGTTATGTGACAAGGAGTGGGATTAGATGGTCTCCAAGTTTCTCTCCAGACCTGAAAAGTGTATGCACCTCTGAGTGTCTCTTTAACAAAATCTAAAATGTGTTCATTGCATTCTGGATGTCAGTAGCAACTCTTCCAAGATGCCAACAGATCACACCACAACCAGTTAGCTGACTAGAGGCAGAGAAGCATTCACCTAGAAAACACCACAGACCAGCTGGTATTGGAAAATGGGATTAAAGCTCCCAGGAAGTACTCTTGTCGTTTAGCCAATTCAGCCAGGCCCAATCTTGTTCTAACACAGAAGAGCCATGTAATCCATACGTGACCCTTGTCCCTTGTTGTCAGAGTAGTCATGGCTCCTGTTCTCCCATCTGTGTCCTCTTGCAGACTAAAAATACCTCTAACCTTCCCTCTCCAGAAGATTCCATTGTTGAAGCAGAGGCAAAAGAAGATAAAAGCCGATGGTCTGCATGTTGCCATGACAGGTCAGTCTGGAAAGCCAAGCAGGTCAAAGGGGCCCTCCTGGAAAGGGTGCAATCTTTCTTGGATCAGGTCTTTCAGGCCTTCCTGTCACCTACATATTTCACTTGTCTCTAAGGTCCTCTAGTATAACTGAGGTCACTACTTGAGTCTCACCCACTGGATGCCCTACCTACATGATTCCAGACTCTCTAGAGAACCCCCAGTTTTATCTAGTCATCACACATGACAAAAGGCCAAGCTTTTATCTTCCCCCATGAGCTCTGTGGCTGATGTTGCTGCCCACAATGCAAGCTCCTCACCATCTCTCTCACAGGTACCTCTTACAATCCCTCTGATTTCCCAAGAGCCTGGGGTAAGGAGGCTCTCAAAGCTGCAAATCCCGGGGTGCTTCAAAGGCCCTGTATGCACTCCACTCCAGGTCCCTGTGCACTGGGACATGGCAGGTTCTCCAGAGAAGCAGGGTGAATGAATGCCTCTCTCCAGTTCTATAAGCTGTTCTGTTCTCTATGTCCCATTATATGTGTAGGTCCCAGTCACCAGAGGCCCAAAGAAACAGCCCTGTCAATGTCCCCTGCTGATCCTCTCATTGTAGAATTTGGATTTAGAGCCTGGAACAAGTGATGACCCCCACCATGTGCCATCTCTATATAGGACTTCAAGAGCCCAAGTGCCTTCTCTATATAGCTGTGTCACTACCTTAGCTCCTGCTTCCATCTTGACAGTCACCTCACAATAAAGACAGCTAGACAGCTCCAGGGAACTCCTGCCTTCTACCTACACCCTTAGAAGAACAAACAAGAACATAGGACGTGGGGATCCAGGCACAAAGCTGCACCTTCCGGTTGGCTCAACATCCTTTATGGAATTTTCTAGGAGCTTCTATTCACATCCTAATGGTCAACATTTAGTCACATGGCTACAGCTGGTTTCAAAAGAAGCGGAGAGTTCCATGACTAAGGAGAGGAGGGCGAGAAAGGAGTTTGGGTAGAGAACTAGCAAGCTCTGTCCCAGAGGTAAAAGAGAAATGCTTTGGTTGTTGTTAGAGTCAGAGGGTCTGTCAGGTAGAAACTCCCATCTATCATAATGTGTATCGTACCAGAACAGGTCTGGAGGCCATGAATCCCAAGTCTGGTTGGGTCAAATAGCTGGATTGTGAGAAAGCATAGACATGGTTTTACAGAGTTACAGTTGATGTAACCTCAAGTAAGTCATTTCAAATTCCTGTTCCTATATTATTCTAGTTATTTTTTGTGACTGGGATAAATTACTGACCAAAAGCAACTTGGGGAGGAAGGATTTTATTTGGCTTACAGCTCAAGAGTCCATAATTGAGGGAAACCAAGGCAGGAGCTCACGGCTGGAACCTAGAGGCAGGAACTGAAGTAGAGACCATGGAGGAACGCTGCTTACTGGTTTGCTTTCCCCTGGTTTGCTCAGCTACTTCTCTTTTTAGAAATATTTTATCTATTTATTTTATTTTATGTGTATGAGTGTTTTGCCTGCATGTATGTAAGTGCACCATGTGCATGCAGTGTCCACAGAAGCCAGAGTCCCTGAAACTGGAGTTATAGACAGTTGTTAGTCACCATGTGGGTGCTGGGAACTGAGCTCATATCTTCTGGGTGAGTAGCCAGTCCTCTTAACAGATGAACCATCTCTCTGGGCCATCAGCTACTTGATATGGGGCGGGTCGCTTGACCCCCCGCGTGGTGTGTGCGGGCACCCTGGGGTCTCCACCACACCTGGCTAATCCCGGCGTGAGTCTGGCTGCAAGCGATGTGGGGAGCGCGCCTGGGCTCCCGGGCGCACTCACTCTGGATGTGGCCCAGGGTCAGGTGTGCGTGCACTCTCCTGCCGTGGTTCTGGTCCCGCTGGCTAGCTAGCAGCTGGCGGGCCTGGCCGGCCGCGCCTCTCTGGAGACGGCAGGTGCGAAGACTTATTATGGTGCGTGTCGCTTGACCCCCGGCGTGGTGTGTGCGGGCACCCTGGGGTCTCCGCCACACCTGGCTAATCCCGGCGTGAGTCTGGCTGCAGGCGATGTGGGGAGCGCGCCTGGGCTCCCGGGCGCACTCACTCTGGATGTGGCCCAGGGTCAGGTGTACGTGCACTCTCCCGCTGTGGTTCTGGTCCCGCTGGCTAGCTAGCGGCTGGCGGGCCTGGCCGGCTGCGCCTCTCTGGAGACGGCAGGTGTAAAGACTTCTCTGATGCTGGCTGTAGCTGATAGCTACACACTTCTCTGGAGCGGAGAGCTTCTTCTGCTACTAGAGTATTATCTAGTCGGGATTCCGCCTCTTTTACACCCTTATGCCCTTCCTCAGGATTGCGGAGTCCTGGCCAGTGAACTCCACAGGGAAGAAACACGGAGGCGGCGAAAGCTAGGATATCCGTGGGTCGGTAACGGAGAGTGCTGCTCTCCGGTGAGATCAGGTCGCCGGTAGTAAGACACAGGACTCAAGGCACGGCTTAGTCTGTGTTTACTGCTTTATTGTATCTCTGCTCCTTGCTTTCCAGCTCTCTGCTGATCCAGCTTTCTGGGACCCAATCTCCGGGTCTCTGACCTGATCTCCCAGTCTCTGGCCTGATCTCCGACTATTAAGAGAAGACTAGCATATTTATATACCATGGGGGTAGTGGTAAAAGCTTTTAGATACTTTGTGAGATATTCTATTTACATGTGGAAGTGGGTTTCTGCTAGACTATTGTCTACCTGTAAAAATCACACACAGGAAGGCATGGTATGCATAGAGCCAAAGGCCATGTTTATGTCAAGGCATCTGTGCGGCCACTTCAAAGGGAGAGACAGGAAAGATGCCAGAAAGCACCTTGCTATGAAAAGGAGCCCGCGGCACATTCCCCGAGCTGCATGAGCTGTCCGGTGTGAAGGGGCTTCGACTTTTGCATAACAGAGGTCTCCCAACAACTTTTCTTATAAATCCCAGGCCCACCTCCCCAACTGAGCACTCCTACATCAACCAGCAATCAAGAAAATGACCCCACAGACATGCCTATGGACCAATTTGATGAAGGAAATTCCTCCAGTGAGGTTCCCTCTTCCCAGATGTCTCCAGTTTGTGTCATGTTGACAAAAAGTAACCAGCACATGTACTTAGAGATTTCCTAAGATGGTATGGGATCTATCAAATGGTGAATGTCATGGTGTGTTGGGGTTGGAGACTAGAAAAGGAGAAGGTTCCTACCCTGTCCACTGACATCATCAGCATTACCATCTCTGTTAATGGATTTAGCAAGGCCAGCAGCTACAGAATGAGCATCATTCCCCACAGAACCTCTTTTGGTTTCAGTTGCCTCTCTCCTCAGAGACACTGCTGTAGGAGATGAGGTGGGAAAAGGCTCCAAACAACATAAAAACAAGCACAGCAGGAGGCCACGGTAGATGTTGTTTGACTCTCTAGGGTCCAGATATAGGCAGCATGGAATGGCAGAAAGTTGACTCTAAAATTCAGAATTGGGTTAGATTCTCTGTGTTTGTTCAGTGAGAGGCTACACAGTTGGATGTAAAGGGTCAGGCAAACAGTAGAAGAGAGGTGGCAGTGGGTCTGTTGGGTGGATCTTACTCTATCACCACCAGTCTTTGTTGGGTTAATTTAAAAATAAATGCCTTCTAAGGCAGGAACCATTGGAAATGATGGACACATTCTCTAAACATTTCATTTCAGTTTGCAAGAGTAAGATGTACATTCATTCACCAATCTTTTGACATTCAGTGCCGTCTTCCACAATGCATTATAAATGAGTTTCAACTTCTGCTTTTATAAAAGTAGAGCAAGAACATGAAGACATTTGCAAAGCCATCTAAGTACAATCCTCCCAGAATTTTATAATTTCTCCAAGCTTTAACAGCTGTTTATTCTGAACTCCTTATCACCCGCCAGCTACTCTTTTCAAAGACTCTGTCTGAGCCTTCACAAGGTTTCTTTTTCCATTATTTTCACATCAATTTAATAAAATTTCATTTTCTTCAAATAAATTTGTAATCACAATAAAGTATACAACTGGCATCAGCAGGTTTGAAAACAAACAGCTGATTCTGGTGGAACATAAGCCTCACCTTATTCAGGCAGAAACACAAAAGACAAAAGCTACCTCCAAGATGGAAGCAGACACAGGGCTGTGGGCATTTGCACAGTCACTCAGCCATTGGTTCCTTTAGGATTGCATCTGCCACAGTGATTCTTTAAGCACAGCTTCCCTGGAAATCAAATCAAGCTTTCCCCAGGCAGCCTGACTGCATGTAGAGAACAAGAAGGAAGACCACAGGTAGGAGGAAGGGGAGATCCACTAATATTCCTACAACAAGGTGTTCCTCCCTAGACTGTCTTAATGAGGCCCAAATGTTGAGGACCTCCCACCTGAGGCCATCTCAGACATTTGGACAGTGAGTTCAAAAATATTTTGTTCAGTTTTCACATTATCTATGAAGATGCCCTTTTTGTGATCTCTTTCAAAAAGGAAACTGAGGCTTAGGGAGACAGTGCTATTTGCTAAGGTTAAATCTTCAGTAGGTGGCAAGGCAGAAATAGGGCCAGACTGCTCTTTAACTTTCCTACAGCTTTCCTCCAAGACTGTACCTTGGAGGGAGACTTTTATGTGAGCATAGAAAGAAAAGGGCATAGAATATACCTACTGTAAACACAGAGATGCCATGGGCAAGTGGTAGATGATTGTGACATCACCTGCAGAATGTAGCCCCCAGGTTAGTGCTACACCTGTTGCCTGGCATCTGTTTAAACACAAAGAAGCAGAGATATCAGGAAGTGGGTGCTTCTCAGGCTGGCAGGGTGAGGTGAGGCACAGAAAGATGACTGGGAATCCAGAGAAATGGTGCCAAGGAGGTGAATAGATGACCTGAGGGGATGTGCTGAGAATAAAGGGTAGGGCAGAGATGTGCATAGAGTAAAGGGTAAGGCTGTAGGGCAGACCAGAGAAACCAGAGAACTAAAGGACAGCCAGGCAAACCCCAGCTACAGGAAGCAGGGTTAAGGTCCCTAAGCATTTAGGATTTTGTTGGAAATTGACCCTGAGTACCTCAGGGAAAGCTGTAGAGAGAGAGTCAGGTTCCATCGCTTCAGTGCTTGGCTCTTGCCTAATGGAAAAAGCACAAGGCATTGTGGGAGCACTGTCATAGGGGAAATTGGGAGGGAGGGTCTTTGGATGGGGGAATTCATGCTGATACCCGAAAGATGAGCAGGATATGGCCATGTTAAAGGGAAATTTAAGAGGCAATAGAGATATTACCCCAAAGATGAACTTGGGGATATTGTGCCATATGAAACAAGCCAGTTGCAAAATGACAAATACTGCATAACTCATTGCATGAGGTAACCTAGAACAGACACCTAGAGACAAATTAGAGTGGCTGTTGTCAGGGACTGAGGAGGAGGGAATGAGGGAATTTTGTTTAATGTGTACAGCTTCCATTTTCTAAGGTGAAAGAGTTTTGGAGCAGAGCCTAATGGCACATATATGTAATCTCAGCACTTAGGAGGTGGAAGCAGGAGGATCAGAAGTTCAGTGTCTTCCTCAACTATATAGAGAGTTCAAGGTCAGAGGTCAGGCTAGCTTCTATGAAACCCTATCTCAAAAAACTAGAAGAAAAACAAAGTTCTAAAAATGAATGGTTGTGATGGCTGTCCAGCACTGTGACTGTACATAATGTGTGGTGTGTTTGGTTCAGATGGTCAATTTATGCAATGTAGATTCTCCCACAATTAAAAATAAAGAGTGGAAGTAAGAAAGAGCAAAGCCCCTAAAGGAGGGGGTTCTGGGAACCTTGAGTAGTTGAGTGTAATTGAAACAGAATTGGGGCAGCAGCGAAAACAGAATTATCAAGGGTGGAAGTAGGTGGCTTTCCAAAACATCTAGAAATGACCAGAAGGAAAGTGTCAGTGACAGAAAGCCAAGCAGAAGGGACTACACAAAAGTAGGTGTTTGGAAGGAATGCTGGGCTGCTCTGTGGGGTCTGCTGTTGCAGCAGGGGCACTCACAGCCCCGAGGCACCCAAAGAATCTTCACACTTGTTCTTTTCCACCAGATTGTTGCCAGCACAGAATAAGCCTTGCCGGAAGGTGCCGGAGCCCAAGTGGCCCAGTATTTACCAGACTCTCCGGTGCCATGAGGTTGCCTGCGTGTCTGCTCCCAGAGAGAAACCAGATTTATCTATTATTGGCTCTGACTTGTTCGATGTGAATTTCCTCACGAAGGAAAAGGAAGCAGAGCTTCCCAGAAGGAAGGAATACTGACCTAATAGCTGTTTCCCTGTTTGAGTGCTATTTCTTTTTCTTGAGAAATTCTTCCCCGTGTAACTGAAAGGTCTGAGTGAGAGTACGCTTTGCCCAGGAGAAACAAAAAGAACAAAGCAAGAAATGATTTCAACCCATGTGGGCTCCATCCCAAAGCAGTTAGAGCTTGAATTTAAGAGAACAAACAGGATTTTTAATTTTCTTCCTGGGAGGCCAATATTTCACAGTGTGGAGGGAGCCCAGATGAGGTGGCCACAGCTAGTGGTCCTAGAGCTGCCCCCAAATATCACTGAAGGTATCTGCCTCCAGGTAGGCTGAGGGCAGTGCAAGAGAACAGGAAGGCTTTTGAGAAACACAGCTGATGACTTCACTAGTGTGCTTTTTGTCAGGTAGACAGATGTAGGCACCCATTTATTCCTAACACCCTATGACTAGACACCATCACCATCCATTTTACCAATAAGGAAGCTGACGCTCCAAGAAATTAACTGACTTGCTGAATGATATGAGAAATTCTAGAGTTTTCTCTCTCTCTCCCCCACCCCCTCTCATCTATCATTTTTAAGCGGGGATTGAACCTAGGACCCTGTGTGTGCCAGGCAAGTGTGCCAGTGAGCTACATCCCCAGTCACCACAGATATAACCACCACCAAGACTGACTTTCTGCTATAGGAATGAATTATAGGGCTAGTAGCTCACTTTCCAAACATTATTGTGGAGAGGCCATTGTTAAGCTGTACTTCCCTGCTGGTGTCAACCAGAAAAAGAAGAAAAACAGCTGCCAGATAGTGAACTCATCCTGGAGAAGCGCAGCCTTCGTTACAGATGAGAATGTTGGTCCTCTGGGAAGACCAACAAATGTTGTACCCCAAGTTACACAAATATTCAAAAAAAAAAAAAAGAGAGAGAGACAGGATCTTGTTATGTAGCTCTGGTCAGCCTGGAGCTCATTATGTACTGGGAACTCATCATGTAGCCTAAGTTGGCCTCTCAAGTGTTGAGATTACAGGTGTACCACCACATCCAGTTCAAAACTCAAATCTTACTTTGGCCCCCAAACTGGGCTGTAGGTCACTGTCTCTAACATAAAGCCATTGCCTTGAAGTGCAGAGAGTACACAACTGCAAAACTCAGAAGACTCTTGGGCCTCCCAAGCCCAGGACTTTCTAGGACTTGCCTCCTGCTCTCTGGTCACCCATGAGCATTATGTACTTTAGACCTGGGCAAGGGGAGCCCTGTTCTGGTCATGCCCCTCTCCTCAGGACAGGGAAGCCATAGGACCCAGAAGAAAGGTTTACCCAAATACATGCCTGTCTGTATGGCAGTCCCACCAACCCGAAGAGACTGCACAGTTCCAGGCCCAGAGACATGGCTAAGGGGCAGGTATTTGTTGGGGTGAGGCAGACATTGAACATGCTGGCTAGGAGAATGTCCATGCACGTGCACCTAAATACCCATGAAAGCTAAGAGTAGAGACAAAGGAGAGTAAGTTTGGGGTTGTGAGCCAGAGTGGGTTCTCCCTGCCACTGACATATTTGACAGAGCTCTGGGGACTCTAATAATAAAGCATATAAACCAGCCTGGTAGGAGGTCAGAATATTCGGCATCAAATGCCTTCTATAACTTTATATTTAACTTTTGAACATTGGGCCTTGATTTGTTCTGTGCCTCCAAACTCTTAGGAGCAAGCCTAAGATTCCCTTTCCCTGCTCAGATTCCTCTAATCCCTCAGGCAAAGGCACTTCAGGCCTTATTCCTCCTGAAATATGACCCCTTGCTGAGAGTGCTGGCTTCTCTCAGGGCACATGCTAGGAGTTCCATCCCTCTCCTGCCTGACCCCCAGTTTGACTGACTCTGAGCCTAGGTTGTATTTTCAGCAGTGGTGAGACACTGCTCTGCTTCTTTAAATTCTCCAATTGTCCTTGAGAATTTGCCTGACCCAGTCAGTTGGGAACCCAGTCCTGGCATCTCTAGTCCCTGGCATCTGTAACCCCAGGCATCTCCAACCCCTGGCATCTCCAAATAAGCATTATTCATAGAGAGCCTACACATCAAAGAGGACTCATGGTTATCTGTGAGGAAACTCAAACTAAACAAGCCTAAGCAAGATGAGGAATGCATTAGCTCACAGAACTGTTATGGTGCGAACGTGGAATGTCTCTATTGGCTCATGACATAAATGTTTAGTCTCTGGGTGAAGATGCTGTTTGGAGAGTTCTGAAAACCTTGAGAGGTGGAGGAAGTAGGTAACTGGGTACAGATCCTTGGAGGCAGACTATCCTTGGCTTCCTTTCTGCTTCCTGGTCTGCCACAATGTAAATGTAAATTGAGCTGTTCTACTGTATGTCTCCCCTGATAAGGTGAAATAAACCCCATGACTATGAATCAAAATATATATTTTATGTCTGTGTCAGATATTTTTTATATTTTATTATGTTTATTTTATGTGTATGTGTATTGCTTGCATGTATAAGTGCATCCATGTCGTGCAATGCATGCAGAAGTCAGAAGAGGGTGTCAGATTCCCCTGGAACTAGAGTTAAAGACAGTTGTGAGTTGCGGTGCTGGGAACTGAACCCAGGTCCTCTGCAAGAGCAACCAAGTGTTCTTAACTGCCAAGTCATTGCTACCGTCCCAGTCTGTCAGGTAATTTGACCACAGCAGTGGAAAGCTAGGTAAGACAAGAACCATAGGGAACTGTCATCAGAGACTTGAAAACCCCATAGGGACTATCTATGTCCATCTCTTGCCTCATGTTGCTGTCTCTTTCTCAAGACAAGTTTTCCCCAATACAGGAAACATAAAAAGCCACAGGGATCTCCAGGTGCATTGGCAGCATTTTCTCCACAGAGAGACTTGGAGCTCTCTTGAGTTCCAAAGTTCTAAATCCCTACCAGAAAAACTTTATGCCATTATCTTGGATGAGCACTTAACTTGAGCTAACTGAGGGCTAGGGACTGGCTACTTTAAAAATGGCTGCTCTCGAAAACCATAGGGATGCGGAGACCCTGAAGTTTTGGGGATGGGAGAAGAATGAGAGTGTCAGACTATGATTTACCAGTTACCTGAGGCTGGGCAGCTGATTTTCATTGCCAGGAGACTGCCAGACTATGTGTCCCTCTCTCTTTCCCCCTTATTCCTCCCTCCCTCCCTCTTTCCCTCTCTCCTTCCATGCCTCCCCCTTGTCCTTTCCTGACTTCATTTGGATCCTAGCTTTTCCCCTTCCTGCTGAACTCAGGGCTCAGAGGCCTACGTTTAGATGGCTTGGTCCCAGCTCTGTTGCCCACTTGCCAGTGGGCCTGGCCATGTTACTCTGTCCCCAGAACCTTAATTTTCTCAACTGTTAAAGAGATGAGATTTTCTTCACATCAGGTTTCCCATTCTGTTGCTGAGTCTTTGTGCTTCTTAAACAATTAACCTAACTTCCCCCACTCTTCTTTTTTGTAGACCTCTGAACAATGGGTTTCTCTCTATTCAGCGAAATATGTGATCATTTTTAATCCTTGATGTGGGGCCACAGTACTTCAGACCCATCCTCAGGTCATAACCTAACTACTTCTGCTATTGTCATCTGAGAGATCCGAATGGATGCTGTTCTGTTCTCTTCATGAACTAGTCCCCCGAGGAAACAATGCCATTATGGAAAGTTAGCAGTGCTCAGAGCGCTATTAATCATGCCAAGCAGAGTTCTAGGAACCTCCACATGTGACTTCCAAGTGATCTGATCCGACCTTGATGGAAGAAAAGAGGACCAAGTAGTGAATACCTGAGTTCTTCCCCTCTTTTGCCCCTCCCTCTTCATCTCCTTGCTTCCCCAAGACGCCCTTCTGCCCATTAGAACGGGGGCAGGGATAGAATACAACCATTACCCTCAGTTCTTTGGATCAAAGTGGGAGCTTATACTGAGGATATAACTCAGTGGTAGAGCATTTGCCTAACATATAAGGCCCTGGCTTCAACCCCTGGAACTAAAGCCAAAACCAAAACCAAAGTGGAGCTTCTGCGGTGGGATGGGGTTCTCTGAGGGAAATGAGTTTGGGAAATGCTAGATTAAAGATCTGTGGCTGGTTTTGTTTTCCTCAGTGTTCCTCTGAGTCCTCTATCTCTGTAACTGCCTGGAAAATCCAGCTTCCTGGACTTACTAAGGCCCTGGAAACGCTTTCACCAAAGTGTATTTTATGGAATGTGTTCAAAGGAATATATTTCGACAAGTGTGGTCTGAATTGCAGTCCATCTAAATTCTGATATGCTGTCTTTTCTAATTCTCAACTTCTTTTAAAGTTGTTATGGGTTCCCACTTTTCTTCTTCCAGTTCTCTCAACCAGCCTGTGAGACAGACTGTATTCTTCAAAATGCACAGATGAGGAAACTGGAGTTCAGAGGGCCTCTTCATCACAGGATTCCCAGACCCCAGACTCTTGATAAACATACAAGGAAACTGAGGCAGAGACAGTTACCTTGTTCAAGTTCAGCAGGAAGACAGCAGCAGAACCAAGTATGTGACTGACAGATTCTAGATTCAGGGTCCATTCTCGGCAGTGAGCATGTGAAGGGCAACACGTGGGAAGGACGTGTGGGTGGTCTAATAGGAAGGACAGGACTGGATAGGGCTCTTGGTGCTGATGTCTGTCTTTAGAACAGTGGTCTCAGGAGAGTTGACATCTGTCCTGCCGATTACCCCTTCTTCCCTGAGACTCCAGAGTCAGACTGATGGCTAGGTGCCCACTGTTGCGTTTTAAAAGCAAACACGAAGCAAGTAAACATATTTCCTTCTTTGGTTCCTTGAGAGAAATGAGTGTAGTAAATTTCTTGGCTGCAAGTCTGTTGCTAAAATTCCTTCTGGAGGCATGAACAATGTCCACCCCCTGCCCTGTCCCCCTTGAGTTGCTATGACAAAGCAAAGTACAATTTTGCCAAACTGCAGTTTGGAAAACCAGAGAGCTTATTGGGCTTACTTACAGAGTAATGGGTAAGGGGTTAGAGTGTGGGCGCTCCCCTCCTAAGGTCTCACTAGAAAGTCTCCATCTAGGCATGGACCGTGACTTCCCCACAGCACCATAAAATGGTGAGAGACACTCCTTATGGCTTCTTCCTCTTATGTACCCTTAGTCCCTCCCTCTCATGCAACTAGGGTCAACTGGTTGGTTGGGAGGTGTGGTTTCTCCTTTCTTGCGGCGGGTCAACAGTCAACAAGTGCAACCAAGCTTGGGAAGAAGGTATCCGTCCATAGCTTGCCAGTTGGGGGACAGTCCTATGCAACAGTCTAAAGGAGCCCGAGATATATGCCTTTGCCTCTAATTCCAATGGTACCATATTCCACTGTGAGACACCTGGGCCTTAAAACAAGGGAGCTCCTGGAGCATCATCTGCTGAGCAGGGTCTTTCCTTCCTTCACCCCACATCCTACTCCTGTCATGGGTGGTCCCACCCAGGAATGAACCAAACCTAGTCAGGATCCTGGCCACAGCCAGTGACAGTTACCTTGGTGTTTCTTACCTAGGGCTTGGTCACTTTTCAGAACACAATTTGCCTTTGAGGGATGCTGCAGTAGGAGGTAGAGACCTGTCAAGAGGGCTGGGTCTTCTCTCTATCCCAATACTCAGTAGAGGCTAGCTGGAGCTCCTAGAAGCTGGGTTTTCACTCTGTGGTGAGGACAAGAGGCAGATCATAGACCTTGGAAACTGCTCTATCCACCTTTAACCCTGCCTGCTCCTAGGCTTCCTCTGAGCGCTGCCCACCGCCCCCCCCCCCCCCAAGCCACCCCCTGCACGCCTTTTTTTTTTTTATTCACTTCAAGAATGTCTTTTTTTGTCATCT
>NW_008360317.1:4411488-4413517 GCF_000622305.1 Nannospalax galili | reverse complement strand
CCCGCCCCCCCCCCCCCCCGCAAGCCAACCCCTGCACGTCATTTTTGTTTCTGATCACATGCAGAATGTCATTTATGTGCATCTTTGTTATCACCTGAAAAATTATTACAAGCTTAATTTTTTTTTAATTACTGGTTTAGTTTCCCCAGAGAACAACAAAGTAGGAGCTTTTTTATCTGAGACTCTTTTCTAGTAAAACATGAACAGGAAAACTTAGCAAGAAAGATTAAGCAGTGTTCTTTCTCCTCCATGGAGAAGCCACTGTAGTCAGCTGAATAATGGCCAGGCAGAAATGCAAGTTCCAGTCCTGAAGCTTGTCAACTTACTGGGAAAAGGGTTTTATAGACTCAAGTATGTTCCCAATCTTGAGATGGGGGAGGAGGAGGAAGAGAGGATGAGGATGAGGATGAGGAGGGAGAGGGAGAAGGAAAAGGAGGGGGAAAAGAGGAAGGAGAAGGGGGGAGAAGAGGGAAAAGGAGGAAGAGGAAGAAGAGGCGGAGGGAGAGGAAGAGGAGGAGGAGAAGGAGGAGGGAGAAAAGAGAAGGGAGAGGAGGAGGAAGAGGAAGAGGAGGTGGAGGAGAAAGAGGAGGAAGAAAAGAAGGGAGAGGTAAGGAAGGCAGGGCGGCCCCAGAGGCTGGAAGGCAGGCAGGATGCCCTTCAATCCCTCAGAAGCAGCACAGTCCTGCCCATACCTTGCTTTCACATTTCTGGCCTCCAGAACTGTGAGAATGAATGTGTTTGAAAGCACCTTGTGGCTCACACACCAGCAGCAGCCCCGGAAAACTAACACAGACACCAAGCTTTCTAGAAGGAGCACAGATTTCCCTCAGGCGTATGGAGTCCTGCCGGTGCTGAACTGCTATTACACTCAGTCGCTCAGTTCACATTTCATGTATGTCAGGTTCTTGTTAAGCTCTAGGGACACAAATGCAACTAAGAAGCTGCTCTAGTTTTCAAGGAGCACAGAGCCCAGTGGAACAGGGACGCATAGATCACTATGAAGTAGCGCTGCAAGTCAAGGATATAAAAAGGAAGCTGGGGCACGGTGGGAGAGGGGGGATGACTGGAACACAGCAGGAGGCTGAGGGGGGATTCATGAGCAGGGGATGGACAGGTAAAGGTTGTCCTCCCTTAATCCCGACCAGTCCTGGGCCCGAGTTATGTACTTGTGTGTGTGTGTGTGTGTGTGTGTGTGTGTGTGTGTGACAGAAAGAGAGACAGAGAGTGAGCATGTTACATTTGAGTAAAGACAGGCAGGTTACCATGGCCAAGGAAATAGAATTAGGATGCACCATGCCCTTTGAGGGTCTCTTCCTCCCCCACTGAGGTTCCAGCCTTGCTTTACCTTTACCATCTCCTCAGCCATCTTCATGAACCACTTCACCCAGGTCAGGCTTTCCCCACCAACTGCAGGACAATAGCCTCAGAGTGACTATCTGCAGCAAATGTTCCACCTGGGTTCCATGTGTGACACATTTGAGTGTCCACACCTACTGCCCAGGCCATTATCTGCACTCTGTGCAGCTTGGCCTTCTCTCCTGAGTTCCACACCAGAGCCCTACTTCCTTGAATTACATGCCATCGTTCTTTCTATACATCATCTTTGCACCAAGTCTTCTGTGCACCAAGTACTTTCAGTGAGGTTTCCTTACAGCAAAATGGCACTGTTCAGTAAGCTGTGACTCCTCCCTAAGGACCATGGCTGAAACCGACACAGAGCAATCAGCCAGCGTGACCAGAACACAGGAGCTGGTGTGCAAAACACAGAAGTTCAATCATGCAGGGCACACACATATATATGTGCCATCAGTATGTCAAAACCACAGCAGTTGTGCAGCTAAGAGGCGCAGTTGTGGATTTTACTCTTGTGGACTTTAACCTTAGGCTGACAAATACTTTGTACGTAATATTCAGTGGGCCACACCTAATGTTTGAAGTGGTTTTCTTATTTAATGGATACAAGTACTAACAACAAGAATGAGTAGGTTGTTTGATGACCCAACTGTTAATTCTTGTTCTTTCTCTCCTC
>NW_008360317.1:4404181-4411420 GCF_000622305.1 Nannospalax galili | reverse complement strand
CCCCCCCCCCCCGCCCCGCCGCCCTCTCTCTCTCTGAGAGACAGTTTCCTTGTAAGCCCCAGCTGGCCTGAACTCAATATATAGATCAGGCTGGACTCCATCTCACAGAGATCTGCCTGCCTCTGACTCCTGAGTGCTGGGTTAAAGGTGTGTGCCTCCATGACCAGCTGTTAATTTCTCTTTTAAAACTATCCTTAACGTTAAATGCTTCCCTAGTTGGGAAGTGACCAAAATTCTCAAATAAAACTTGCCATCACTTAAAAGTTGTTGGGCTAAATGAAACAATCAAAGGGAGTAAATGATCTTTGAATCCTAGATCTAAGAAATGGTGGTAAAAACCATTTGTTCTGTGGGACAATGGGACCTGATGGTACTATTGTGTCAAGGAGAATTTTCTTGGCATGGTGGTAGCCTGTGTCTGTTCTAGGTGTGTGGGAAGATGCATGTTGAGTCTGATAGTGACTGGTCACACATTCACTGTACTGCTCTTTCTGTTTAGATAAAGACAAGGACACTACAAAAAAAATTAGTAAGTGCTGATTTGCTATTTGTTTAAAGGTAAGGGATGGTTAAAAGACATTTTCAGGGAGGCTTGCTGTCAGATCAAAAAGGAATTGTGTCAAGTCACAATCAAAAATTAATAAATCTAGGTGGTCATAAAGTTAGGAATCCCACATGTAAGCCTTACTGAAATCCTAAGGACTGCCACAACCGCAGCCTTGAAGAAAGGCACTGTACCTTTACAGACAAGACTCCTGCCAAAGCCTGGGCGACTCTTGAGAATCTCTGACTCTCATCAACTCTGGCTTGCCCCACTGTCCATGGACACCCTTACTGTTAAGGCCAGGGATTATTGCTTCAAAATACATCGTGCAGCCCTTATTTTCCTTTTAAATTTTCTCTTTACGCTGCTTCCTTCTAGTGTGGCCCTAGTTTCTCCCATTACTCTGAGACAATCTGCTTCTCAGTCGGCTGAGGTAAACCAAACACACAGGCCCTGTGGGAGTCAGCACATCTTTTGGACTGGGAAGAACTGCTTGTTGCTCCTGGATTATAAATGATGATTCTCTGGACACTGTCAGCACTCTCTGACCTGCAGGTGTCCCCAAACCCAGGGCAACAAAGTTAAGTAACCATGGGCACCCAAGAGTAACAAATAGACTAGCTTTCCATTAACTGAAATAATACCAGTTCCCTTAACCACCAAGCCATCTCTCCAGCCCCCAGAAACTGATTTTATAGCAGGAATTAGGGGAAGGTAGTATGAAGGCCATGTGGACAGTGAAAAGCAGCACCAGGATACAAATGTTTGAGTGAAAAACCAAACAAGCATTTGCTACTTTGACCTTCTTCCCTATTGGGCTGAGTCAGTGCTGTGCCATTCTCTATACTTGTTTTTTTCATCATATAGTCAACTAAAAGGAGCACAATAGAAGTGCTCTCCCTTGGATGTGGCTTATCCTCCAATTTCATGTAGTAGAGATGTCAGGAGGTGAGTGCTCCCTAGCGTGGGGAAGTCAGAAGGTAGTAGTCCTTTAAGAAGTGGAGACCACAGGCTGGAGAGACAGCTCAGCAGTTAAGAGTACTTGGTGCTCTTGCAGTTTGGTTTCCAGCATCCACATCGGGTAGCTCACAACCCCCTGAAACTCCAACTCCAGGAATCTGATACCTTCTTCTGACATCCACAGGAAATTGGACTCACATGCACATATACCCACACATAGATACACATGAATACACATTTTAAAAATAAAAATAATCTAAAAGTGTGGTGGGAGCCCAGTGGGAAGTCATCAGAGGCTCTGTGTTCTGGAGGAATTAATGTTCTGGTGGGACCGTGCTTAGCTCTCCAGAGGTTATGAAAGAGCAAGACAAGACTGGCTAAGCCCCAGTTGCTCTGGCTTCCTGACACGTGGTTTCGTGCATATAGTCCATCTTTGACGTCATCTGCTGTTTTGTGGTGAGAGGAAACTTGCTAGAGCTAGCGCTATGCTGTTTATAATTTTAATGTTCAAACCTGATCTAATTAAATATTTCTTCTTTATAGTAGAGTCAGTCCTCAGGTATGTTTTGTTATAGCTACAGAACACTGCTAGTACAGAGGGAAATCTGTAGAATGGTGCGTTTGTGCAGTGTTAAGTATTGGTTTTCCAATATTATTAACATTTCAGGTGTTATCAAATGACTATGAAATGCCCCCCACAGCCTTATACTTCAGTCAGGTCCCCAGCTGGTAGCAGTATTTGGTTGTGGAAACTAGAATGTAGGGCCTAGCTGGGAGTCATGATGCCTTTGAAGGTAGGACCTTAATCTGGTTTCTGAGATGAATTTCTTCTGCCATGTTGAGCAACGCAAACCTAAGCCAAAAGAAATCCTTCCTTCCATTTACATCACAGCAATGAAAATAACTAATGCAGGTAATTAGAGAAAAGCCTTATTTTGACCCTTTGTTTTGGAGCTTCCTAAGCTCTGAGGGACCCACTCCTTTAGGCTTCTGGTGGCTAACCTGGCAAAAGCAGGAAGTGGACAGCAAAGCAAATTGCACATGCTTCTGAAGACATGCAGCCAGCGACCTCTGACCACGCTTCATCTTGTGAAGGTTTACTTCCCAACAGCACTCGTAGGTACCAAGCCTGTAATATACAGACATTTGGGGGGACACTTATTCAAACCACAGTGCTGAGGGGAAGAGTCCACATAGGGAAGGTCCTCCCCTGAAAACACCAGTCCAACAGTGCACTTGTGAGATACTCCAGTTGCCTCCATTCCACTGGCTGCAGCAAGGTTTCAGGACTTGAGGGTCAGTGAAAGTATTTGGACCTATGGAAAAGTACAGCACCCTCAATTCCTCTAGCACTGGCAAGAAACCAGAGACACAACTTCTACAGCCAACAGGAAAAGGCTAAGGAAGACTTGAAATGGATCAGTGTATCACTTGTGTATGTCAGAACAGACCCCCCAGAGCTCAGGAAAGGAAGCCTCAAGTTTACAGCTGAGATTCCAGTCAGGACAAGGACCTCACATACTGTGAAGAGCCACGTGGTCCCAAGCTTCCACATTAACTTCTTTACCTTAACTGGGGACTAACTCCCATCCCAGAGTCTTTGAAAGTGGACACCAAGTTGCCAGACAGACACATCACTCGTTGTTTTGGTCTGGAGTGTGGACATAAGTGTGCATGCCTCTACTCCCCACTCTTTTTTTTTGTTCCTTAGAAAATAAACACCAGATACACAGATGTATTGCAGCATTATTTAAAAGTAGCAAAATCTTGAATAAACTAAAAACCAAAACTAAATCCACCATTGGTGGGACTGGCTAAAATAGTTTAAATGGCTCTATGAAGGAGTTCAGTAAAGCTGTGAAGTTGTAATGTTGGACTATACTGGACCAAACTCTGGGTTTATAGTTTTAGAACACTGTAACGTACCCACCCACCCAGATATCAACAAGGCAGAAAAGCTGGAAGGCCAACAGACATTGCTGGATGTTAGCAATTATCTTTCTGGAGGATGGAATTTTCACATCTACTCACTGAATTGTAAGTTTTGAAATGTAGTTAGCAGTGCTGCTCACTCTTCTCGAGGAGGAAGATCTTCACTAGGAAGGTTTCCTTCACAGAGGTAACCATTGTTCAGTCATTCACACTCCTGAATGCAACTTTTTTTTTTTAATTATTTTTATGTGTATGGGTGTTTTGTCTACACGTATGCAAGTGCACATATGTGCATTGCCCTGAAAAGGCCAGAAGAGGGTGCTGGATCCCCTGGAACTAGAGTTAAGGACAGTAGCCTCCATGTGGGTGCTGGGATCTGAACCTGGATCCGCTGTAAGAGCAGCCACTGCTCTTAACCACTGTCATCTCTCTAGCCCCCTGAACCCCACTTTTTAATCAATGACGAAATCAACAATTTAGAAACAACACCAGAATGAACTTTATTTTAAAGTTCATAGTTTACACAATCAGTTACAACAGGATCAACGTTCTTTCATGTCGCACCTTCACACGACAATGCACTGATAGCGAGGTAACTTTATAGTTTTATTTTGCATGCTGCTAACACATTTCACTAGCTTTTGTTTTACTCATTGAATTTGTAATAATATGAAAGCAAATCACCCTACTGGACAGAATTAATTGTCAAAAGCCCTTATGAATTCAGACTTAGTCTTGCTTATAAACACCCACAGCCACACACATGCTGAAATGGAGAGCAAAATGCAAGAAAACTACCTTGGCAGGAACAAGTGCTTAAAGATGCTATTCACAGCCCTCTTGAACAAGCAGTACAGTTTGTTTCCTCACAAGACAGAAATCAATTCATCCTCAGTGATACAAATGGTAATACTGCACAGAAGCTCAGTATGGGTTCACAATTCCACAGGAATCTGAAAGTTACCAAGGCAATTTTCCCCTTAGGATCATAAAGACTACAGACTTAAGCTTTTTCTTTTTTTCCATATAATACACAAAATTTCTAGACATTCTTAAAAAAAACAAAATATAAATAGTCTCAGTCTGTTATGTAGAATCACATACTATGGCAAAAATATTTCATTCATTGAAGGAGTAAGCCAGCTTAATACCACTAGTCCAAGTCCATGTTCACAGAGCTCTGCGCGTTAGGGTAACATTCACCGTTCTGATGCGGAGCTTCAGCACCAAAATTATTTTTGCCTTCTAAATCATCTTCTTGTTTGTCAGTATTTGGGCCATTTGGAGTTCTCTCCAGTTTGGGTGATTCAATTTTTGGTTTGGGTTGAGTTACAACAGGTTCACAAACATTATTCAAATCCTAAGACAAAAAATTAAATCATTACATTACCTCAGATTCATCCAGTTCATTTCCCACTACTTCCCCACACAGCTGGAGCCAGTATTTCCTAACTCCAATTACAAATCAAAGAAACTTGCCCAAACCATAGCTTGAAGCCTGATCAGAAAGCGAATGATTTTCCTTTCCTATGATTTATCAGGGACTTGCCAGGTAGTTACAACATTAAAATGCAGGAATTATGATCCCTACATTATGGAAAATAAAAATGACAAAAAAGTTAAGTCATTTCAAGATAAGGAAAGCCAGTAGGCAAAAAGGCTGGAATTCGAGTTTATAGCCTGGAACTTGAAAGTGAAGGGAAAGGTCCACTTTTCCCTGGCCTTCACCCTGTTTGACAAGAAGCACTTCTGCAGCTTTCTCCTCTTCCTTTAGTCCTCAAAGGCTGGGCAAGGCCACCGCTAATACAATAAAATGACCCGCTGCTCTCCACAGCCGTTTCCTGATCCCTTTTAACCCACAGCGCGAACACTACCTGACAGAGGACATACTATCAGGTGGTGTACGCTTGCCATACGATAGGGGTTTAACTAGTATGCTGCTTAACTACAATACACAGAAATTTAGCAGAAGAGGCCTGTTTAGTTGTGAACTAGGAAACCAGTCTTAGCACAAAGGTTAAGGTTTATATGAAAATGGCTACGTCCAAGGCCTAAATGACTAAAGCTAGGCCCGAGACAAAAATCCACTGGTCAACACACACTCAAACTGCTTACCTTGATTTTTGCTTTTATTTCTTGAGCACGTACAACAGGATCCTGATCAAGACTCTTTTTCGCCTGAGCATTCATGACATTATTCATCCACTCCATCACCTCATTAACAGACTTCTCGACCTTTTTCATTTCAGATTCATCAATATGGTTGTATTTCTCATCCTGAACAGAAAATAGTCACTCTAGAGAATACTCAACAATCACATGTCACCTGACCCAAATTTCCATGAAGTTCAATTCCACTCTGATCTCAAACTCCCAATATTTCCTCACTTAGCAACATTTATTCACTATGAACATTCATTCCCAACCCATAAAATGAATGACTACCTTATTTCTGAAGTCTGCTGCTATCTTGGCATAGTGCTGTAGCCGCTGTCCCAGTTCCTCAAACACTTTTGGGCGTTCCTCAGCTTCTTGAAATCGGACTTTAACGGGAGTCCCCATTTTCTAAATTAAAATGTAGATTAAAAGTTGTTATAGTTGCACTTTCAAAGTCTGTGATTTAAAATACAAGTAAAAGAGCCTACCATCAACTCTTCCAACTTGTCGACATATGCTTGTTTGGCCTGGTCCTCGCCCTCTTCATAGAGCCAGTCTTCAGTCTCTGTGAGGAGTCTCAAAAATTTTTGGTGTTCCTTTATGCAAAAGATGGAGATTAGGGGCTAAAATAGTTCAGAAGTTCTCACACAACAAACCAGCAGGCATCACAGACATGGGAAGGAAGCTCATTTCACCTGGGAAGGCACTGATCAAGCTGGATTCTCTTCAGTGAAAATAATCAACACTCTAGTATTTATGCATCATATTTCACTTGACAAAGCACAGGTATTTTGTGACTTTTCTGTCCTGTTACATAGGACATTTGAGTACTTTTAGTAAACTCCTGCTGACTTCTAATACTGTATCTTAGAAATCTAACTGGATAATCTATTCACAGAAATGTGTTTGTTACGGATGAACAATTATGTCCCTATTTTCCAAACCAATTATGTCTCAACTATTAGCTCTTTACTTCCACAACTATCACATACTGAAAGAGACGCTATACAAGTTGATAAATCAAGCACTAACATGAAAAACACCACTCCTAACCACTTCACATAAGGCACGTGCTTCAACTCCAGACCTAGGAGATCCAATCAAGCCCACAGACTCATTCCTACTTCAGAGACTCAACCATAAACACCCAGGAAATGCCAAGGCATAAGTACCAACCAAAGTACATTAGAAAATAGCTCAGGGTCTTAGGACTTTTATTTAATACTAACGAGTTTAAATGATCATATATATAAATTTTTATTTTTATTTTATGTGTGTACTGCTGCATGTATGTAAGTGCACCATGTCACACAATGTCCGTGGAGGACAGAAGAGGTTGTTAGAGCCCCTGGAACTGGAGTTATGGACAGTTGTTAACTGTCATGTGGGTACTGGAATTTGAACTCAGAAGACCAGCCAATGCTCTTAGCTGCTAAGCTATCTCTCCAGCTGCAGAATTTAAATGATCTTTAACTTCACAATCCCTATATCACCCCCAATTTTTGTCTAGTTAGGTCAATCTGTCTTGTCATGTGTCTGCTGTCCCTTTCTGCCATCGCCCCCCGACCCCCAATCTTTCACACAGTTGTGTTTCTGGGATTTACTCAGCACTTCCTTCACTGGGGCAAGAAAGGGGCTAGAGGTAC
>NW_008360317.1:4354181-4399181 GCF_000622305.1 Nannospalax galili | reverse complement strand
CACTCTGAAGTCTTTCATATTTTTTCCCCAAAGCTTTAGGAATCAAAGCAGACCCTGAGGTACTGAGAAAGCAAGGCATGACTGATACCCAAAAGATACTAAGAAACTGAGAAAAGGCTATGCTACTAGCCACTCATACCGTGAAAGGTTTCCAGATGCTAATCCAATGTTCTAGGAATGGCTAACAGTGACCATTAGACACCACACCCTCACATCTTTCAATCATCCTGCCTGCCCCTTCATGTAAGTGATTCCTGATTATTCCCCAGAAATAAATATGTTGCGCTTCCTCAAAACCTTTGTTGACCTGTGGAATGCTCACACTACTCCAAGTCTAATAATCATAAGACCATGGTAGTAACCTATATTACAGACCTTTCTCTTCTTACCTCCCACAAACCAGAAATCCATTAATAAAAACAAGCCCTGGAACACCAAATCAAACAAACAGATCAAAACTATCTTTTCTATTTCAAAGTTTTCATGTTTTTAACCACCAGTCAACATTACATACTGTCTTAAAGTTACCTACTCTAAATCATCAAATATAGTTACTTCAAATTTAGTCACACAGATCAATGACAATACAGGAAATTCCTGTACACTGCCATTAACTGGCAAGATCAATAATCACACAAAATTCTCATCATCATTTCATATTTTAACCATCACCTTCTCCCTACAGCTTAGAAAGAAGTCAATTCTACTTTCAAATAGAAAGTTTTCTCCACCAACTTACATCAGCATCTGGGTTTTCCGCTGGTCTCTGGTTTGGACACTCCATGCCTGCCTCAAGAGAAGACACATCATCCTCCTCGGTTGGGACCTTCTCTACCATAGATGCAGTAGAGACGGTGAAAATGCCATGGGTGTTCACTCGTACTTTGACTTTCACTCTAGATTTTTCTCCATCTTTCTGTGCAGAAACATTCTGAACTACAAAGCGGCCTAGAGCAAAAAGAAATTATTTTTAGAAATGAATCTAAATCTCTGTAAAGACAGCTGAGAAAAACCCAAATGCTAAGAAATAAAGCTCAAAAGTAAAGTAATGCTTCCAAAACTGGGTGCCTGTCCTCAACCAACTTAAAAGTCCCTTTAGTGGACAGTGTACACTGTAATCCCTACAACATACTTCGGACTCTATTTACAGTTTGTGTGATTATTCTCAGTATGTCATAAAAACCTTCAGTAAGCCTACTCTTATGATTAACACTCCCTGGGCAGACACAGGTAAGAACTGATGAAAAGCAGCCTCTTGCCTCCTCCTACCTCATTTCTCTAGATGGATGAGCATACACCAGACATGAAAATTACCAGCAAGTCTAAGGCAGATGATACCAAGCACATGCTAAATTTTAATCTTATAGTCTTTTAGGAAATACTAGTCTGATTGAATAATCAAAACAGCTTAAGTCATGCTTTAAATAGGGGATATGATCTGAACCATATTCAATCCTGGCTGGGATCTATGCTTCCAAAGAGTCAGTATTTGTAATGAGCACTGATGTAGAACACCAAGTGCTAATGGTTATCTCCATCAGTAGCACTGTTAATCAGAGACCAGTAAATTACAAATATTCTGAGGGCCAGTGAAACGGCTCAGTGGTAAAAGTGCTTACATTGTGTAAGCCTGATGACATGAGTAGAACCCCAGAACCCATGGTGGAAGAAAAGAACCACCTCCTCTCCCGAAAGCTGTCCTCTGACCTCCACAGGTGCACCCACACTCACAAATGCTAAAATTTAAAATACATATATTTGGAACCAATTTGGTAAGCACTATATGAGATATAACAGCCTTTTACTTAAAGTGTCTACAAAACACACGGATGTAAGATTTAATTACTAGGCCAGTGAAAAATGTTATCAAATGACTAATTCAGGAAGCAACTGCCAAATTATCCATTTATAGAAACAGCACTTACTTTTGGATATACCGAAGGCTAACAAGAATGGAATATAAAACCATTCTTCAAGGATGTACAACCAAGGTTTTCACTTTGGGCAAAACATGAAAAATTGCTACTCTTTATAGAGTATAAAGAGCATGGAGTCTATCCTCTAATAGGAAACCAATGTGCAAGATCCAATCTATCAAAATCAATCTATATTCAACCATTTCTCAACTATGTTCCTACCACTAAATTTGTGAAAATTATTTTTTTAAAAACAAGGTGGACCAGAACATTTTAGCCTTCAGTTTACAAAGAAAATACAACTGGTCAGGTTAGACTCCTTCAAGTGATTTCCTTATAAAGTGGCCAGTACTCTAAGTGTACCTACATCCAAACGAGAGAATGATAAAGCAGCCAAAGTAATTAGGTCACTGCATCTCCACAGGTCAGTGTCCACCAATTAAGAAAGATTCTCCACCACCACTGTTCTACACAAAATGTGCTCACACAGAATCATCATCTACGCAACATGGCCAAGAAAAAAACTTTACATTTCTCTACTGAATGATGAACTAGTAAGAGCTTACCTATTTTTGCTTCTGGATATGGGACTCCTTGAGGATCAGAATAGAAAGCTTCTAGTTCAAATGGTCCCCTTCTCAAGAAGGTGAGAACTTTAGAGAAAGGAGCGGCATGGTTTCGACTAAACACTTCATGAACACTAGGGAGGAAAAGAAGATGCTCAATAGATCAAGTCTGTTAAAACAGATGCTCTAAGATCTTTTACTAATTTTACATAACCATTTACAACAACCAAATGAAGTACTTCAATAGGTTTGGCTGTCAAAAATCCCAGATATTAAGCACTCTTAACATAAGAATCATTAAGCATTTATGTATTAAAAATTATCTGAAAGCCACCTGCTATTACATACCCTTCCGTGTCTTCTGAATCATGGTTCCAGACTAGAGATATTGGAAAAGGAACTGCATCTGTGACGGAAAATTCTCTAACTTTAAATGCCGGAGAAAGAATTGCACACTTTAAAAAAGAAAATTTTTAAAGGTTAAAAATACTGTCACAAGCATACAATTATTACTTTCCACACATATCTTACTATGAAAATTCTACTAGATGGGCAGATTTAAACTGAAATTCAGAGTATGTCCAACTTAAGCATACAGATTTGTCATTTTAGTACTATAACACTAACTACAAAAACAATGAATTTTGGGCCAGAGTCTTAGTAACAAGTTTCAAAGACCTAAAACACTGGTTTTTCCAGAAATGCCCTGGGAGAGCCATTTCAATCACAAGCTGTCTTTTGGACGTGTAGCCATGAGAAGTTCCGCTTTATGCCTCTTTCAAATGCCACAAAGAAACTGAAAAGGGAAAAACTCAAAATGTTCCTATTTTTCAATAAACTTTATACATGAAAAGGCAGTGGCACAGGTGGAAGGCCATCTAGACAGGACATTAAAAAAAAATCACTAAACAAATAACTAAAATAAACTGAACAAGAAGGGGGGAAATAGAGAATTCATCTGATTAGTGGTATCCTTCAGAAGGGGACAAAATCAGCCCTTCTTCTATAAAGCATATAAATTTCCAATATTTGGGGGAAAGAATTAAAGAATCACATTCCATTATGAAAGAAAAACAAAAACCTCCCAAATAGAAGGAGAATGACCAGCAAGAGGGTTCAGTACAGGTAACAGATGCCCAAATGTCCTAACCAAATTCACGATTTTGTAGTCAGTGCTAACAACCCAGAAGCATGCTAGGTGATGACAAGACAACAGCTGTGTGCTCTACACAGCCTTCCTTTTCTAAATGTTAAAGGACATTCATTACTCTGAAGATCTTTGTGCACACATTTCACTTCACTGGTAAAAAACAGTCAAACAAGTTTAACTTGAAATTTTAGATAAAATTACTTAGACCTTATTTAACTATAATATCCAAAATATAAATAGTATTTTCTTTCTTACAAGTAACATCTAGATCTTACATGCTTCTGATTCACCCAAAGAACATTATACTTCTGAGCTATGCTATTTGATAAGCAGGTTAAAAATTCATTTGGAAGTGGGGAGGTGTATCTGTTTTCTAAAACCATTTACTGGTAACTAATACTCTTCTTCATTGTAACTGATTATCATTCTTTTCCCTCCTTCATAGCTGAAGGTCACTGTCCCCAAACACAGCTCACCAGTGCTTTACAGATGTTTTCTGTGATCTCAGAACCATGCCTATTTCTAATCCCCAGTTTGAGAAACACCAGCATTTAATCTTCAGATGTGAACATTCTAGTCCCTCTCACAGCCTATGGACTTATTTCAAAGTAATGTCCTTTGGGTATAGAATTAGGCGGAGAGCTCCACCTGTAGTGACCATCAAGACTCCGAAGTGGAAGCTGTGAAGTACCTGCAGTGCACAGCCTCTGGCTACAGCTTCGTCTGCATTCAGTGTGGTGCTGACATCTTTTCCAAAGAATTTGGCCACTCTTTCTTTCACAGCTGGAATTCTTGTTGCACCTCCTACTATCTCTACAGCACTCACATCTTCTATCCTGAGATGAATCTGTTCCATCAATGAATGGAGGGGTACTTCTATTTTTTGCAGGAGTTCCGCACATAGTTCTTCGAATTGTGACCTTAGTAAATGAGAGAGAGGCATTAGAACTTATTAGACAACTTATGGCCAATTGTTCCATTCTTAGGACCACTGTGGAAGACGGGCAAAAAGATTTTGAGAGTCAGGGAGGAGGTGCATGACCATATGGAAACAAGAGTCCTACAAGCTCCTAGGACTATGTTCATATGATTCTATGGCAATGGTGTCAGCATACACAGGTCCCAGGCAGACAGAAACACAGCATAGAACTGGGAAAATGAACAGCAGACCCCAATCTTATTTGAAGAAATATTGGCAAGTGATTGCTGCTAAGTGAAGAAGAGCTGATCTTCCTAAAAACAAGGGGCTCTAGACAGGCTGACTAGACCTCAGTAGATGGACTTGCACCGGGGAATATCTGGGGACAATGACTTGACACAGTGGGCCTTAACAGGGATGACAGAGTATATGGGCTCCAGTGGGGGGCTATGGGAGGATGCTGGGGGAGACGGGGGTATAAATATGATTAAGATTTGTTTGAAGTGTTCTGTATGAAATATACAAAAATTCAATAAAAACAAAAAAAATTATTAAAATTACTTAAAAAAAATTTTTTTTAAGTATGAGTGTTTTGCCTACATAGGCCAGAAGAGGGCCTCATCCAGTCCTTTGGAATTGGAGTTAAGGACAGTTAACCACCATGTGGGTGCTGGGACTTAAACCTGGGTCCTCTGGAAAAACAGCTAGTGCTCTTAACTGCTGAGCTATCTATCCATTTTTTAAAATGAGTTTTACCAACTAAGTATTTCATCCTTTTCTCTCAAAAACCCTAGATCCCACACATGTATGTATAAACAGCAGAAAGAGGATGGGGGAGAAAGAAAAGTTCTGTGAGTAATATAAAAAGTAAGTAATCACGTTTAGGAAAGAAAGTGACCCTGGGAAGTTGTCCTGAGTTCTACACACTCACCTTGGTATATACCCATACATATACTACCCCCATCAACACAAGTAATAAAAAAACCTCTCCACCTTAACTTTTAAAAGTAATAAACAATGGTTATCTACAGTCAAAAGCCATGTAGCATACAATCCTAAAATATAAGTTAAAATTCAATGCCAGGCTACAAGCAACATTAAGGGTTACAGTTTCATGAAGTTTCATTTATTTAATCTGTAGAACTAAAAACATACCTGTTCATCTTTCCAGAGACATCTTTGTCATTCATAAAGCACTCAATATTTAGTGGCAGATCCGTGCTATTAGAACTCATTAGTTTTTTCAATTTTTCACACTCCTGATAGAGACGAAGGAGTGCTCGAATTTTGGATTTTGCATCTAACTTGTACTTGGTTTTAAACTCAGCACAAAAATGTTCAACTAGCTTTTCATCAAAGTTCTTTCCTCCCAAAAAGGGATCGAAAGCTGTTCCCAGAACCTAAGATTAGTCAAAGAAATAAAAGAATAGTTATTTTCAATGGCATTTTTAATTAGAATCTTAGACATTCATACTCAAACAGAAGACTAATAGACTCAAAATCTATATTAAAAATTGCAGTAATATGAAACCCAAGTCAGGGGAAATATTACCTAATGGAGTCCTAGATCTCTTAAGGTGTGTTTGACTTTTAATGGCTGCATTGAGGATAACCTTAAAAATGATGCTTTGAAAAAAAAAAAACCTCAAAGAGAATAAACCATCTCAATCTTAACAATTCCTATCAGTGCCCCTTATCTTAAAGCTCTTCTCCACTAACAAAAACAAGCAGTCTAAAGTGCCAGGTTCAGGTTTCAACAAGACACTTGAAGTTGTGGTCAGGTAGCTCCAATGTGTAATGTTACCTTCAATTTTCCTTTGTTAAAAGCACAGGCAGACACTTGAAAAGCTGAGTGTCCCATATCAACAAATACCACTATCCGAGGCTTCTCATCTGGGTTTGGGAGATCTTGCTTATAAATTCCATAATTCAAAGCAACTGCAAAAGACAACAACAAAAAACAGAAAGAATAAAAAAATGCCTTACAATACCTCGATTCATTTTCTTAGGAATTTTATTATCATATGTAATTGCAGATGCCTTACACATTTTACAAGGAATCAAATTATTTTCTTTTTGACTTATGAGTAATGCTCTATCATTCTTCAGTACATGAAGAGATGTTATTAACCTCACATCACAGTGTTCAGACTATAGAATATTTTTACCACAAGTGGACAGGAGACTGCTCATATACAAGAATTTAACACACCTCTCCAACAACTAGTTTATCTTATTTTCTTTTCATTCTTTTTTTTAGATGAATTAGTGTTATTTTCTAAACTCTAAAATCATTGTATTGCTAAACATTCATACACAACAGCTTTGCAAAAACCTATCAGAAGTACACCGGAAAAGTTTCTCGGCCTAAGCGTAGACCTTTTGCTTCTCTATAATGGTAAAACAGATGCAAGCTCTAGGATATGAGTGCCTGGCTCTTCAGTCCCCAGCACATGCCTGGCAGTGATACATATATCAATATTTGATCACTATTAACTCCTGACTACAGTTCTGAAAATAATACAAAGAATGCTAAATCAATGGTTACAGCCCAGCAGTTATAGAATGCCAACTGTAATATTTTAGGAAAAGATTTCTTAATCATAAAAGCAATTTAAGTAAATGGAAACTCAAATTCAACTCATCTAATTTGAAGAATCAATAAACAAATATAAATTTCTAACAAAAACTCACTGCTACAAATACAAATGTTTCTTACCAGCTGTCATGTCATTCATAAGTCTCAAGCAGTTTAAGCCAACAATCTGTGCAGCATCCAGTACAGACCTCCTCTCAGCATCTGTGAAGAAGGAGGGGACCTACAAAGAAGAATTTTAACTTAAGACACAGAACTCCTTCACAAACCCAATTTTAATTACTGTTCCTAAGGAGGTGCCTGGCCAGGCTCCAAAACAAATAGTTAAGTTCTTTAAAGGAAGGAGAAAAAGAAGAGACAGAGGAAGAAAAGGGGAAAATACCCTAATGACAAGTAATTATTTAACTTTACCAGAGATGAGTACTTCTACAAGCAACAATCATTTCACAGAACACTTTTATCTTAGGAGACTATCAGAGAAAAGTTAGTCTTCTACATCAGCCAATTATATCCTAGGATACAGTGTGATCAGATTCCAACTGTTCTGAGTAGGCCAGACAGCTCACTCCACTGCAGAGAACATGCTGAAGAGAGTGCGCTGCACAATCATAGTACAGTGCAGCCCCCGGAAGACCAGGAAATTACTCCAGTTATTAGGAAAGAACAATTTACAACTACATTTTTTAGCATTCCTACATTTTTGTCTACTTCAAATACTCCTTAGCAATTAGCCCCAGAAGATAAAAGCTAAATTACTAGTACTAAATATCTACTTTTTTTTTTTTTTAAAGTACCAAGCATTGGGTCAATTGAGGGAAGAATTCAAAGCTGTGGAAAGCTCTCTGCTACCAGCTATCTGGTATTACAGCTGTTATACAGAACACAGGTGCTACCCAGAAACGCCACAGGAGATCCTGTTGTAATCTCTAGTCAAGAACCTCTGCAGTTTCTGGCTAAAATTATCATTCGAGCCTACTTTGAAAAGCTCCAGAACATTAATAACTTAGTAAAATCTAGAGCTCTGGTAATAAACCAGCTTGTGCATACAGGCAGTATTCAAGAGGCCGCAGATTAGAATAAAACACATTGCCTTGTTGATTTCTACTTACCGAAATGACACAATCTGTCACTGGTTTCTTGAGATTGTTTTCAGCAGTTTCTTTTAACTTAGTCAGCAACATGGCTGTTATCTGCTCTACGCTAAATAGATGTTCTTCATCCATGTACATTACCTACAATGGGGGAAAGCATTTTAAACACTAACTTAAATACCATTAACACTTTAAAATGCTAAAATGAACTTCAACCATCAGTATATACCCTCCCTCCTCCAACAAAATCTTGTCATTCCTCTGGAAAGAAGAACAGGAACTAGAAAAGGGAGAGGAAAATGGGAAGAACTAGAAGTAAGAAGGGGGTGGGGGGAGCTAGGGTAGAATTCTATTCAAAGTCCTCGTCAAAACAGATGGTAGTGAATTTCCTCTGGAAAGGAATCACTAAAGTACTGTGTTGACCACACACAATACAGTTGGCAGTGAAGATTTCTGGCTATATGATACTACCGCTCTCCCACTCCAGTGAGTGGTTTTAGCACATTTGTTTGAACATTACTTGGAATTTTCTTTAAAAATACCAAAGGAACCTAAATTTTATAATTGCTAGAAAGTTAAAGAAACACAAACAACTTAGCTTATATTTACTACACTTTAAAAGGAGGTTGGGGTAGTGGGGGGGGCATGCACCTCACTCAATTAACTGGAGATAAACATTAAGACACAAGCTCTCTGCTCTAAAGATTAGGTAACAGTCTTCTATTAGAACCCACAGCTATTCGATTACATTACCTTTATTCCAACACCACCATTTTTCATTGGAACCAAATCATAGCTCAAGTTTTCCTTTTCCTTTTGAATGAAGGGGTCATTGAATGCTCGGCCATGGAATCTCTTAAAGTTAGACACTGTATTGTTTGCATGAGTGATTTGCTGCAAAAGAAATTTTAGATTTAAAGTTTTTTTTTCTAAATTTACCACCTACCAGTACCTACAGCAATTTTAGAGACAATCATTTGTACAATTCAAACCAACTCTGGGGTGTATACCTAACTTTCCCTCAGAGGCCTCCATTTTCCATCAATGGGTAGATCTAATTTCTGCTATGGAAAATGCCAGAAGGAAAGGCAATAGTGTCATCACAGACTTTTAGAGTAGATCTCAAAATCTGCAAGATAAAGTAAAAGATAGTGAAACTATCTCTAAAGCTTATCTAAAACTCACAAAATACTGTATTGTTTAATATTCAACTAATGAATGGAGATTTAGAACACTATAGTCAAATTACATTTTTAAGAGTTAATTTTGTGTTGTCCAGTGAACTAGTCAGAATAAGAACTTTATGTCAAAAAAACAGATTGTATCTTTTCCTAGTAACGGCAACTGATTTGTATCAAAATAAGAGATGTAATTTACAAAGTTTCTAAACGACTTTATGTCTTCAACTGTATGTTCTTATTTTTGAGGATCTGAGAGCACAAATTTTATAATCTCTGAACTCATATCATTTTATGTAACCCGGTGTACATGCTTGTTAAAGAAGCACATACTTAACCTGTTGCTGATACTTTAGCAACCTATTTGCAGAAACAGAAAGTTGTATCTCTCAGGTAGAAATGCATGGTCTGTCTTGATCATTCAAAAAGCACACACCTCATTTAAAATAAGAGTAAAAAGATGAAAAGCTATTAACTTCAGAAATTATTTAGGCTTGGAAACACCAAAAGGCTACTACTTTCTCTGATCTTTGAAAGACAGGACTACAGCTGGCCAGTACCAGTAGTTCAAATAGTATAGAAGTATGCTTATACCCTAAAATTCAAAAACAGATGCCTGGCTTCAAACTGGTTCGCATCACATAACTACCAACAGGCTACAGAAATTTAGGGTTTGCTATGAATATCTGAACCAAGCTCACAGGGCTGTTACTCCACTCTGTCCCCCTCTGCTTTTGAGTCAGCCATTTTGAACAGATCTACTATTTTTATTTTCTCTCTCATCATCTACCTCTTTCAAGCCCAAATACCCAAAATATATTTCCAGGGTTTAATTTCTTTCTTTTAGCAGTATTTTCTGTTTAGAAGTTTTTCATTCTCTTTTTAAAAGATACGGCATTTTTAAAATTTTTTCTCCCTAAACTCACAAAGCATTCAGATCAGTATTATTCAAAGGAAATGTAATAAACCATGTAATCTCCATGCAAACTTTCCAGTTCTATATGAAAAAGATTAAAAAAAAAAAAAAAAAAGAAGATATTTGATAATTTAGTTCAAGTTTTAAAAGAAGATACTTGATACATTAGTTCAAGTCTTCAAAAAAATCTTAGTGCATTTTATGCCTACTTGCTACATTGATGCCAACCAACTACATTTCAGTCATAGCCACAAGTAGCAACAGGCCTGGATACAAAGTTCTCTCAGTTCCACCTTAATTACTAAGTAACCTGAACAATTTTTTAATTTTATGTGCTTGAGTGTTATGCCTGCATGTATGTAAGTGTACCCATGTCATACAGTGCCCGCTCAGGACAGAAATGGGCATCAGATGCCCTGGAACTGGAGTTTTGGATGGTTGCTAGCCACCATGTGGGTGCTGAGAAGAGAACCCAGGTCTGCAAGAACAGCCAGTGCTCTTAACTGCCAAGCCATCTCTCCAGTCCCAACAACCTGAACAAAGAACCTCTTACAAGTTTCTTCTACAAAAGGTATCTTTAACTCTTCTTTCTGAATCACATTTTATTCATTTGAGGGGTGGTAGGAGTTGGCAGAGGACAACTTGCAGGAGTGTAGCTTCTCTCCCCTACCATGTGCTTCCCAGAGATCTTCCTAGCAGCAGGTGACTACCTGCTGCACCACCTCACCAGCCAGCCCATGAAAACTCTTAAACGGTTATGAGAAAGCGTATGTATTTATTTCAAGTGTCTGTAATTTCAAGAAAAATTTAAAACGGAACATAGCAAAGTTACCAAAAATTAAGGCCATCATTAGAAAGTTAATCTATTTATTCAACAGAAATGAGAAAAATGAACCAAGAAATAATCACGTGAAGGTTAAGAATACCTAACAAATATTTTAAAAATGTTTGTGTGTGTGTGTGTGTGTGTGTGTGTGTGTGAGAGAGAGAGAGAGAGAGAGAGAGAGAGAGAGAGAGAGAACCTGCATGTATGTATGTGCACCAGGTGTGCCTGATGCCTGTGGAAGATATAATAAAGGTATCAGATCCCCTGAAACAGGAGTTACAGAGAGTTGTGAGTCACCATGTGGGAGCTGGGAACTGATTCCAGACCCTCTGCAAGAGCAGCAAGGCTCTTAACCACTAAGTCACCTCTCTAGGCCTAAATTATTTCTAAAACTTAAAAATAGATTAAGGTCAAACACTTAATTCTGGTATGTTTCTGGCATTTTCCTTTAAAACCAAATAAAAATTCTCTTAAAGAACATACCTGATTTTTGGCTGCAACTCCAATTGTTCTATTTTTTGATCCAAATGATATGACTGACCTAGAATATAAAGCAAACTTTTCAGAAATGTGAAAAAGCATTCATGTGGACATTTTTAACTGACGAGGAAAATTCTAATTAAATTTCCTAAAGGTTGTGTGTGTGTGTGAACAAATGTAGCACAATTTTGGATAGCTTTTATCAGACAGTCAAAGGTATGTGTTTGGGGGGGTATTTATATTTAAAATCACTGCTCCTATACTAATCTAAGTGGCAGTCCTAAGACACCCCCCCCCAAAAAAAAACCTGCCTGTAGCTCAGGAGTCATTTTCCAATATCTCTAGAGCTAGTACTGTGTTGCCACCTTACCAAGAACTTGAAAATTAAACAATTCTGAAAGGCTTTGAGTATTTAAAGGGTATTATTAAACCTGGCATTATACACAATTAACAAAAAGTATAGTATAACTCTACCTCTCAGTCACCAACTATACAAACCTAAATGTCACCCTAACACTTATTTTTGTCCTAAAGTCATCTGATTCTTTAGGATTTACAAGTTTGTATGTAAACCTAAGCAAGCAGGTCTACATAATGCCTCTGGAGTTTAAAGAACACAGATGAGGATTCCATCTGGAAGATTCTACTTGAAAAGGTCAAATAAAAACGACTAACAAGTCACTACAGAATGGAATGTAAATGCTAGGGGAATGTAGCGACCAATCAATCAATCGGGTTGCACTAAGCCTGCTCTGACGAGATGAGAAGTGACTTGTATTGAGGGACAATTTTCTCAGCAGTGAAAACAGAATGCATAGTAACCAAATAGAGACAAGATCAAGAAATGTCTTGTGTGGAGGAGGTAGTGATTAAGGTTTTGGATTAGAACAGTAATCTACTGTGCATTACTAATCCAAATCTAATCTAATTTTGGTTCAACTCCTACATAGGTAAATGAGTAAAATGGGCTTCTACTGAGGATATTTAAATTTGCGATAATAGAACTATCTTGGACCTGGATTATCTAAGCAGGTATTAATTAAATAGCACCCTAAAACCCAGGAGATGCTCAATCAAGGCTAGACCAAAAAGGAGAGTTTAAAAAATATATGATGTAAGCTCAGAGCAATTAATTTATCTGCAGGATGGGTCATCTCATTTTCCAAGAAGTCAATCAAATTGTCATTGGACTTAGTAACCAATGAAACTGTAACCATGTAGTTTCGTAAACACAGCAACACCCACAGTCTGCAGTCCTCAGCTGCACATTTTAGCCGCTATATTCATATAACCATTTTCCCACTTTCCTCTTAATAGCTTTACTTTGTTTTTATTGGAGAACAAAGAGAACAAAGATATAGACTGCACCTAGGGAGGAAAGCCCGAAATACTGTCATCTTTCTTGCTGAACTCTAATTACAGAGTCCTTAGCATTGCCAAAGAAGAGCCCACCACGGATCTGCAAAGAGGTAACGAGACGCATGGATCGGTCGCTCGGAGATTAAGTTACTAGCTATGTTTGCTTATTTGCAAAATATTCATCTGCACATAAATAAGTGCGTAAGGTCAGTCATTTTACCTTCAGTTTCCTTATCTTAGACTTAGTACACTTAAACAAAATCCCCCAACTACAATCGCCTTGAAAAACAAGCAGTTATTTTTATGACTACCCATGAAGGCGTATTTGCCTGCATAATTGAGAAACTAACCCCCTCAAAAAGTTGATTTTTATCATGGTTCCGTTTGCCCACCCACGGTTCTGTAGAATGTAACATTTAATTCCGAGACAAAATGCATCTTTCTCATGTAATTCTTACACAGTGGCACGCTAGTTACAATAATGTGCAATTTTTACTGCTGATTAGCTAAACGGTGCCAAATAAAAAATGTCTGGAAACTCTCGTGAATGGCTTTTACAATGAGAGAGAGAGAGAAAGAGAAAAGGTCGCTTCCGGCCTTCCAAAAATGATTCAATGATTCGTGGTACTAAAGCCAACAACATTAGTAACCAAGAGATTAGAGAAGAGGTGGTGAATTAATCTTTCACTGCAGTGTTTCTGTGGTCACTAACAACAGTCCGCCCGCTCCCTAGTCAAGCAGCAGTACACAGGCTCTGGAAGCTTCTAGGTCATGTCGAGATTCACCAAGCGGAAGAAAAGGATCGGCAGGCCCGGCTCCGCAGATGGTGGCAGAGGGGGACAACTGGGGGTGGCCCTGCCAGCTCCAAGAAGCCGGATGGGAAACGGGGGCGCCCGGAGGTCTGTTTAGGATCCCTGAACCACTATCTCCCCCACCGCAGGCGGCGATCTCGCGCCCTCCCGGCCCCACACGGAGGGCGCCCGCCGCCAGCCCCGGGACCCCCAGATTCCCACTTACGGGGTGCACCGGTCGCTAAACTCGTTGGCGATGGTCTCAATGCCCCCGGCCCGGGCCACCGCAATGTAGCAGCTCTGCGAGCCCACGTCCAGCCCCACCACCGACATGGCCGGCTCGGTCCTCCTCCGCCTCGGCTGTGCTGCGCGTACTCCGAACCTGCTGCTCCGCTGCCGCTGGCTGCTCCCGCCGCCCTAACTCCGGGACCGGCGCTCGGCCTGTACGATGCTCCGACTCGCCGGGTGATCCCGCGAGAACAGCGCTGGGGCTCCGCGGCCGCTCGCTCCCACACTGCCGCCGGCGCTCAGCTACCGACCCAAAAGGGGAGGTCCCAAAGCCTCAGCTTTATGTAGCTCACTGATCAGAACTTTCCAGAATCTGCGGCATTTACTCACCGGCGCCTCCACGTGCCACTTCCGCTTCCTCCTTCTCGAGCCTTCTCGAAAGATTCCGCCCAATGGATGGTGGGTTGTCCCGGGGGACGGCCTCCGTTGCCATGGTGGCAGGACGGCCGCTCCGGTACCATTGGCTGGAGCAGGCCGAGCTGATCCGCCTCCGTCTCGCCGCCCCGCCCTGGACTGTTTGCTCTCCTAATGACACAGGCAATGAAGGAGTCAGAGACTCCTGGTCCCCGCGATTTGACATCCAGCGTTGGTGTCGGGCCCTCAGACTCTGAAGAACGGCTGAACTGTCACAGAAAGCCCCCACCCCGACCCCCAGACGCCCACCAGCTGTCAGAGGAGCATGCCGGGTAGTGTAGTCTGGCTGGGCGACCCGGCGTCTTGCATGCTGGGAAGCGTAGTTCAGTGGGAAGACGTGGGCGCCTTGCGTGCCGGGGTATGTAGTCTGGGTCGCAGTGCCTGCTGGGAACCGGCTTTGTCCTGTAGTCTTGGGGCGGAGGCCCAGCGAGTTCCAGTGCATTCGCGGGCCTTCTTTGGGCACCAGCTCCCGTTTGTTTGTTGTTAGTTCGTTCGTTCTTGTCCATATTATTTCAGCAACTGATGGATTCCAGTGTACCAGGAACGTCAGTTGAATCCGCATATGAAAAGCTCGGTTTGTGTTGTTTTGTATTCATTTCCCAGCAAGATTCTTGTAAAATAAAATGTCAGAGGTTTATTTTAAATTTTAAAATGAAAGCAGCTTTTGGTTGCTATATAGGCTGTTGGTAATGTCACTTTTTGCTTACTTTCGATACTAGTTTAAGCAGACATCGTTCCACCCTGCCACTCCTAATCATAAATATAAATTCATGTATGGTTTATTTCTTGTTTGGTCTGCACTCCCCGCCTCCCTCCTTCGGAAAGTCATTGCCCCCTTAACTTTCACTGAAGAGATACAGAGAAAGAAACATGTGCTGCTCCTGTTTTCAACTATTATATACCTTTTTAAATTTGCCTGAGAGTTCGTGTTTACTTTAGCCTGGGCACTTGGAAATAAGCACAGTTCAAATACGTGCTGCTAAATAAGTGTGTAACTGAATAAGGAATTGGGAACCCAAGTTAGAAAACTAACTCATGGAGAGTATAGCAGTTCCTCTTCAGCAAGACAGCTATGTTACATCAGGCTTATATTACATGTAAAGTTAGTTGTTTATAGGACTCGATGTCTGCTTGCCTTGCCACTTTAGCCTGCTCTCCTAGCTATTATATAAGAATAGTAGCTAGCTCAGGGTGGTTGCATTTTGAAATACGGTTTGTTGTAATTATTTTTGCTAATGCATCGCCAATACTACGAAAGACCCCAACTTTTTTTATACATGAAAACTTTTATTAAAATCCATAAAATCCCAGCAGTTTTGATCAGAAAGGACCTTTGAGATTATTTGGTCGAGTTCCCACACTTTATGCATGGACACTGCAAAGGAACGTGGAACTAGACAAATTTGGGTCACGTTCAAATCTTGGCACTCACTGCTGAGATGCATTATATAAAGAACAGCACCTGCTTTCCTGGATTTGGACTTCATGGGCTTGAATTCTGGCTGTCCTTATTAATTGTGAGCTATGTGACCTTGTAATTACTAAGTAAGCCTTTCCTGTGTACACTCTCCCAGGGTTTTGTCACGATCAAAAATATCCCCAAAGCACTCAACATATAATTACTGTGCAATTTGCCTAATGTCTGTAATCCTGGGAAAACCTGTAAAATGGAACTAATACCTATTGTTGCTGGCATATTGGGTTTGATATACATGTAATATCTAATGTGGAAATGAGTATTCAGTAAATTATAGTAAGAAATTTGTTCAAGAAAAATTTAGTGCCAAAACTTCTATCAACTTCTATTGCTTGTGATGCTGAGTAGTACAGTCATGTTGTAGCTTCCTTTTATTTAGCCAGTTCACTTTATTTACAGAATGAGTAACTCATGAGAGACCATACATACCTTATTCATTATCTAAACGGTTGTCAATTTTGTTAGCTTTATTACATTTTATTTATTATATGTTTATTACTTTTTATTATGTAATTTCCCGCAGTATCTTTTCAGTGTTAGAAATTTTAGATAGAAGCTTAGATCAGGTTAAAAACAATCCTGTAAACCTTGGTTGTTGTATAAGTATGGATGAGAGGTAAGCATAGAATAAAAATACATTTATTAGGGACTGGAGAGATGGGTCAGAGGTTAAGAGTACAGACTGCTCTTGCAGAGGACCAGGGTTCGAATCCCAGCACCCACGTGTCAGCTAACAACTGTCTGTAACTCCAGTTCCAGGGGGTCTGATGCCTTCTGACCTCTGGGGAGTTGTATGACAGAAGTGCACTTACACCTATGCAGGCAATACACTCATACACATAAAATAAAAAATAATAAAAATTTTTCAAAATGCATTTATCCTGTCTGCCAGCAGTCACCATTGCAGTCCCTGTGTCTTATTTCATGTTTTCTTTGGAGCACAAGAAAGTCCTCAAAAGTAGAAGTAGAGACAGCTTCTACAGAACAATAAAATACAATGTATAACAAAAGAAAAGCCTGAAGGTGGCATTCAAAGGGATTCTCCACAATAGACATAAAATGCTGTGACTAGCTTCCTTGAAAGAAAGAAGTGGGCAGAGGTATGGGTAAACAGGAAAGTGTTCATGACCTTCGACTTTTGGATGAGTCAGCCTTTGGTGCCCTGTGAATTCAGCACAGTAGCGAGTGCTGGAGGGTTACAGAGGGCCATAACACTTGTTCTAAATAAACACGTTTGGTATGGCTCCTATATGTCAGTGCTCAAATATCTGAAGTTAATGATATTTGTGTTTCCTCATATATTTAAACTTGTCTTTAAAAGTTAATTGGTTCTCCTGAAACCCATTTTTTGTCCTTTATATGAGAATGAGCATCTAAAAATAGGAATGAATGGGAAAGTTGTTTCTGGAGCAGAGCCTTATGAAAAGGTAGGCATGAAATTGAGGGGCTTTAATCATCTTTAACAATGAAGATATGGGAATAGTGTATCAAATATTTTTCTTCTAATTTGTGAAAGGATTATTGTCTTTCATAAGAAAAACTCAGTGTATATAGGACTCGAGAGATGGCACAGCAGTTATCAGAGCACTGACTGCTCTTGCAGAGGACACGGGTTCAATTCCCAACACCTACATGGTGGCTAACAACCATCTGTAACTCCAGTTCCAGGGGCTCCAAAGCCCTCTTCTGACCTCTGTGGACATTGCATGACACCAGTGCCCCTACCTACATGCAGGCAATACACTCATACACATTAAAATAAAAATAATAAATGAAAATTTAAAAAATGAAATTCAGTATATGAGAAACTGCCTGTGCCTGCCTCTATAGACACTTCAAACCACTCTCCCACCACAAATTAGCCTCTTCCCCAGAACAAGGTGGTTTTAGTTGTGTTTGTTCCCCTGCTTGGAAAGCCTTTCTTTGGTCTCCTGACGAGGCCTGATCCTTTATATTCTTCAAGACTAGGTTTAAATCCCACCACCCTTGGAAGAAGCTTGAGTGCCCAACTGGAAAGCATATTTCCCTTCCCAAAGACACACCAGTTTTGGTTCCTTTAAGAGAGGCTGATGCCAGCCCCAGTGTGAAGAGTGCTCACTTTGGCCAATCATTGGTTAAGGGATAGCATTTGATCCAGGCAGCCCCATCAGTCAGGGTAGCTCTTGGGACTGTAACTTAGCTCGGGTTTGAAAGTTACCTCTTCCTCCATTTCCTTTTCCTTCATTCTCCATCTCCATGTCCTAATCTCTGTTGTAGGAATTTTGAGGTCTAAAATTACAATAACCTTAACTGTCATCTGGGAAAGGAGAATGATCACCACAAATAGAAGAAAAAACAGCTGGAGCCAAGAGTTCAGTCTCAAGATCTGCCCTACCTCTGGATAAGTTTGGTGAACTATTATTTCCTAATTGTGTAAGTCAGCTTGAATTGTGGTTTCTGTTACTTGCTCCCCAGTTGTAGATAGCTTCCTTTAGAAAGTATTCTTTCAGAATCTTTTAAAAAATAATTTATGTATTTTTAACTGTTTTATGTGTTTATGTGTTTATGCTTTTACTGGTGGAGGCCAGAAGAGGGTGTCAGATCCTCTGGGGTGGAGTGACAGGTGGTTGTGAGTTGTCCAGTGTGGGTACTGGGAACTGAAATCTGGTCCTTGGGAAGAGCAGCAAGTACTCTCAACTGCTGCACCAGCTCTCTAGCCCCTTCCTGAACATCTTACCTAAAGTACTTCCCAGTTATTGTCTATGGTTACTTATTTACTTCACACATATGTGCCACAGTCTGCAATGATCTTGGGGGTGTGTGCATGTACATGCCTGTTTTGCTTCTCTCTGATTATATGGTTCAGAAGTTCAGTGACATGTTTTTCTTATTTCCAGTGCTCTGTATATGCTTGAAAATTATCGATTGAATGATTGAATGGCAAAACTATATCATGAGGTTACTATGAAAAGGGATATTTATCAGCTTTCCTCTAATACAAGTTTATCAACCTTGTCCCTGTTGACATCCTGGGCTGGATAATACTTTATTGCGTATGTTATAAGTTTTATTTTATCCCAACTCATTGTCCACAGGAAGTCAGTAGCAGTGCCCTGCTGTCTTCCGCCTCAATTGCAACAAACAGAAATGTCCCCAAATGCACAAAATTGATTCTGGCTGAGGGCTTTTGCTCTCAATCTAGAAGATTTACTTAAGCATAATTGGTACAAAATCGTGTAGTCTCAGAATGTATTTGTAGAGAGGAAGAAAGCTGTTTGCTTTCTGAACCACAGAGGCCAAGATGAGGTGGTACCCCAGCCCTGAGTGAACCAAACAGCTTCAGCATGAACAGATGCCATGTAATAGCTCTCCCGTCATGTCTCCATTGGCTCCAGGACATGCCTGCTGTTGTACACTGCCTATTATGAGGTAATAATGCTGACTGGTTGAGAAGTATATTTTATGCTTATAAATTATTTTCTTTAGAAAGACATAGTTCTTACCATAGCTTTCTTACTTATGAAATAGTAATCTGAATGCCTGAACAGTTAAGCAAGTAATTCTTAGCTTTACGATTCTTACCTTCCTAGCCATTCCCCCAGAGAGAGAAAGTATTGGGATGACCAGGCTATTCTTGCCTTACATAACATTCTGGTTTTCCACTCCGAGAGCTAAATTCACATACCAGAAATAGATACTCTTTTCTTCTTTTCTTTGTTTCTTCTGTGCATGTGAGAAAAGGGGAACAGGCAGGAGAGTTAGTGTTCCATGTCTTTTCTATTCTGGGCTCTAAGAGAGCAAATTCAAAGTCCCTGTGCACAGATAGACTGTTAGGGGTTATCTATCCTGATCAGAAAATAACCACCAAAGTTTCCATGTGCTTTTTATGGGTCACATGGATTGTGGGACTGGGATGTGTCTGCCATCTACAGATATTAACAGCCATTTACAGTCGCCTTTGTTGGGTGGAACATTAAGTTCCTGTAAGCAAGGGTGTATTTAGTTCCCCAAATGAATTAATAATTCACTCAGGAAGGTGGGAGTGACAGAATTGAAAAAAAAAAACAAAACACCTTGAGGATTTTTTTTAAAGGCAAAGTGTCACATACATGCAGCGCCTCTTTTGGGTGTGTCTTTAAGACTCCATTCTTGCAACCTTAAGAGCTTGTTTGAGGTTTCTGGCTGGAAAGTGTAGCTACTCACACATCATTGAACCAACAACTGTGCAACTTTGACCAAGTGTGCAACTTTGGGAGGTACCTACGTAGAGTGATGAAGGAAGGCAGAAACACTGCCCAGCCAGTCAGATCTGCTGCATCAACCCTGACCAGTGGGTAACAGGTGCCTCACATCTGGGGATCTCTTTTTATCAAGCAAGTCAGACTGTTTTTTTTACCTTAACCTGTGCCAAGCGAAATGAAATCTTCCTTCCCAATGCTTTGAGAGAGGTGACTACCTGAGTGTGGTCACTTTTTGTCAGGGAAAGATGGATATAATCACAGTCACTTATTGGGTGGTACATGCCAAGCTTATGTGGAAAAGAGAAATTACTTCAAGCCACAGAAATCAAAGTTCTGTGTTCAATTCCATGACCCAAAGGGGAAACAGCACACAGGGAATTTATTGCCAAAACTGAATGGTGAGGCACTCTAAAATAGTTACACATGAGACTGTTTTCTATGCCAGCAGAAACACAGTAATGGTAAAAGGAATTATATTTAAGGAAGGAATAAAGCTTTGGAGACTTGCATAACTTTAACTTTCTAGAAAAACTTGAGGCATGCTGGTACATGCCTCTAATCCCTGCATTTAGGAGGTAAAAACAGAAGGATCAGGAGTTCAGGGACATCCTCTGCCACATGAGATCCTTTCTCAAGAAACAAACAAGCATAAACGATATGGGGAAAGGGGAACCCTCATCCACTGCTGGTGGGATTACAAACTGGTGTACCCACTATGGAAATCAGAATGGAGAACTCTTAAAAACTAAAATTAAATCTACTATATGATCCAGTCCTATCACTCCTTGGCATACACCCACAGAACTCATCCTACTACAGAGGTACGTGCACAGCCATGTTTGTTGATGCTCTTTTCACAATAGCTAAGAAACAGAAACAACCTAAATGTCCCTCAACTGATGAATGGATAATGAAAATGTGGTACATTTACACAATGGAGCTCTACTCAGCAGTAAAGAAAAATGGAATCATGAAATTTGCAGGTATTGGTTGGAACTAGAAGCTGTTACGCTGTGAAGTAGCAGACTCAGAAAAACAAGTGGCATATTCTCTCTCTCATTTGTGGGTCTTCGCTCCAAATCCCTGGATGTGAACATATATCCCAAGGTATGCAGGAACAAGAAAAATGGACAGGAACCATGGGGATAAAGGGAAAGAAGGAGCTCGAGAGAGGGGAATATAGGAGACAAGTGTTATAAAGGGGAAAATGGAGGTACTTTAATTGGGGAGGGAGTAGAGAAGGTTATATGGGGTAGAGAGAGAAGAGATAAATAATGCTTAGATGGTATGGAAAACCAGAGAAATGTATTAGTTCAAAGACCTACTGAAAAATATACATGCAATAAATATACAAGTGCACGTGTGTAGCTGAAGACTATGAAACAAAAAACACAGTGCCAGGCAGGAGAAACCTCCCTTTGAGGTTTGTGCAGGGCTGGGATCAAACTTAGGACCTCTTGCATGCTAGGCAAGCACTCCTACCAACTGAGCTGCATCCCCAGCCCCACAATCATTCTTGAATAGACTCAGAAATCTTTCTTGGGGTCAGCATAGCATGTCCATTGTTGGGGGAAGAGAAGATGGGGTACTTGACAGGGATGGTGAGGAGAGGACTGTGGTGGTGGGGAAGCCTTCCATTATTTCCAAATGGGTTCTGCGGATCTTGGTGGGTTTTTTTAGTATGTATTTTTTTAATGTGTATTAGTTACTTTTCTCCTTGTTGTTAACAAGTACCTGTCAAGAAGCAATCTTAGGGGGTAAGGGTTGACTTTGGTTTACAGTTTGAAGAGCTATAGCCCATTAAGGCAGGGAAGGCATGGCAGCAAGAGCCAATGTAGCTGGTCACACTGTGTTTGTAGTCAGAAAGCACAGAGCAGACAGAAGTGGGGCCAGGCTGTAAAACCTCATGGTCCACGGTAGCCTATTTCCTCTACTGAAGACCCACCTCCTCAAAGTTTCATAACATTCCCACACACCACCACCAACTGGGGTCCAAGTGTTCAAACACATGAGCTTATGAGAAATATTTCACATTCAAATCACAACAACTTGAATCTCCATGAAATTAATCATGACAAAAACAGTATGGCCAAAATTTTATGACTCCAAATTCATCTTTGTAGGGTGCATAATGAAACTGCCTGTTAATCTTCAACTTCATGAGTTTTTTTTTTTTTCTAACAAACTGTATTAGTCTATTATGTGTTACATCAAAATACCTGAGCTCGGGTATTCTATTTTTAAAAGAGGTGGACTGGGGGGATGGTTCAGTGGGTTAAGTCACTTGCTGGACAAGTCTGACTACTTGAGTTTAATCCCCAGAACCCATGTAAAAAGCCAGATGTGGTGTCTTGAATTTGTAATCCCAGCACTCCCACAGTGAGGTGGGAGGCAGAGCCAGGAGGATCAGCTAGAAGTTTGTGTGCTCAGCATAGTGGCAGAAACAAGAGAGACCCTGCCTCAAAGTCAAGGTTGAAGGAAAGAACCTTCTCCCCCCAAATTATCCTCTTACCTCCACATGTGTACTGTGACATGAGTACATTCCCACACATGTGCATGCACACACACAAATCTTTAAAAAAAATAAGAGCAAGAGATGAGTTAAGCTCCTGTCACACAAGGATCCTCTGGCTCTGTTGCAACATGGCAGAGAAGCAGAAAAGGAACTGGCTGGTACAGCACAGATCTCTCCACATGTGGTCTCACTTGGTAACTCTCTTTAGGACTGATCTGATCTAGTCATATGAGACCTAACACACTCTCACAAGACAGTATTCATCTGCTCAGGAAGGTGGCATTGCCATGAGCTCATCACGTTTCACTAGGCTACAGCTCTTAAAAAGTTTCCAGCAGCTCCAAGTTGGGGGCCTTAAAAGACGAAACTTAAAAGATGTACTCAGGCCATATCCAAACCACAACAAAAGTCAACCCTACACTCTGCTCATGCAAAGGGTTTTAAATGCACTCCTACAATCAGTCCTGCAGCCCTTGGGTTTATTTTAGTTTTCTGAGTCCATCTCACTTTGTAACCCAGGCTGGCCTTGAACTCACTGTTACTGCCCCCACCCCCCGCCAGCTACAGCCCCACTGAGTGCTACACCTGGCCAGACTTTATTTTGTGTCATGGATACCATGATGAGGAGCCCACAGCCCTGTCTTCAGGAAGGAGAGGACAACCAGTTCTTAGCACTGCAGCAAGGTCAAGGGCCTAGTCAGCTGGGCTGTGTATTCAGTGTTACAATAACAGACATTAGATACAACACCTAGGACTCTGTGTTGGGCATAGACACAACTGGGTGTAAATCTGGGCAGCTGCAACCTCTCTGGGGGAAAATGACCCAACTCTTGAGAATCTCACCATGTAAGAGACGGATAAGAAATGTCCCCTCACTGTGTGCTGCAGGACCACGTATAAAATAATATGGCACGACATAAGCAAAATACCTGCCATAAAGATGGACATAAAAAATGGCAACTCTGAGTGTGAATGCCTTGATTGTTAGGCTCTTGTCACCAAAGGCTTATAGGAAGAAACACTGGAAGTGTTGGCCTGTCCTCTTGCATAGTGTGTTGCCCATATAGCATGATTGCTCGTATCATGAACATTTCAAAAATATTTGTGTCAATGTCTTTGTAGATCATTCCAAAAACAAGAATCGGGTTTTAGAGGAAAATTTAAAATGCCTCCTTTCCTTTGTATAAGATTAACAGTAATATTAGAAGCTGGAGAGATGGCTCAGTGGTTAAGAGCACTGGCTGCTCTTGCAGAGGACCTGAGTTCAGTGTCCAGCATCCACACAGCAGCTAACAGCCATTCACTCCATTTATTTATTTTACTAAATAAAAATAAATTTAATTTTTTTAGAAGGTTAATAAGACTATTCTGCATGCCACAGGTTTTAGATGTGTAACCTGGAAAGGTTACTTTTACCGTCTTTGCTTTTGTTTCTGTGACATTGTTCTTTCTTTATTATTTTTATTTTATGTGTATGAGTGTATTACCTGCATATATGTAAGTTCACCTGTGTCATGCAGTGTGCCTGCAGAGATCAGAAGAGGTTGTTGGATCCCTTAGAACTGGGCTACAGACATTTGTTAGCTGCCATGTGCATACTGGGAATTGAACCTGGGTCCTCTGCAAGAGCAGCCAGTGCTCTTAACTGCCTGCCAAGCCATCTCTCCAGCCCCTATGACACTGTTCTTATGCCTTCTTCCTAGTGTTACTTTAAGATACATTATATATCTTGTTAGTGGGAGAATAGCTACAGTGATGCCAGTAAATTTTCCAAAAGAATGTTACAGTGCCATGCATAATGAACCAGTCACCCATCTTTAATCATGCAGCCCTGGAAGTTTCTTAAGTTTATCCATTCATGCAACAAATATTTGTGGAATTCCTCCCATGAAAAGCCATTAAAAGTGTTACAGTTCTTTCAAAGATCATTATCATAAAAAATAGCCTGTCTGCTGGGGTGAGAGATAGAAAGATGTAGTGTAGGGCTGGGGTGTGACTCAGTGGTAGAGGGTTTATCTAGCATTTATAAGACCTTGGGTTTGAACTCTGGAACCAAAAAACAGTGATACAATGAAATAATGAGGAAGATGACTTGGAAATGTGGGTCAAGCCAGTGGTTTAGGGACTAGAGAGGTGAAGTCACCTCACTGCGTGCCTGTGGGTGACTTGGAAGAGTTCTATCATTTTCACCTCTACAATATGGATCTTTCAGCATTCATTCAACAAGTGTCCACTGTGTGCTAGGTATGTGCCACCACATTTCCTCAGCTCTTAAAATTTTGGTTGGATTTTTTTGTTGTTGTATTATGTGTATGAGTGTTTTGCCTGCATGTATGTAAGTGCACCCATGTCGTGCAATGCCTGCAGAGGTCAGAAGAAAATGTCAGATCCCCTGGACCTACAGTTATGAAGGGTTGTTAGCTGCCATGTGGGTGCTAGGAACCTAACCTGGGTCCTTTGCAACAGCAGCCAATGCTCTTAAGAAAAATTCTCACCCTGCTGCTCTAAGGCTTCTAGATAGGAGACTGTCTTTGAATGCTTAAAGACTGGTAAGTGTTCAGAGGACCTATTTTTCAGGAGCAGAAATTCCCCAGGAAACAATCATGATAAAATACAACCAATGATGCAACTAGTATAGACAAGCCTTTGATTTTTAAATGTCCTGACAAACTATACCATGAAAATGTCTTATCAGCTTATAGTTGGTTTTTCTAATAAGTCAATTCCTCTTCATACAGAGTCACCTGGAAGAGGCCAGTTCCCACAGCCGGGACTTGGAAAAGCATGTTGGAGTCTGGGCTGATTTCTGCAGCTGGCTGGCCAGCCCTTGTGGTCATGCCACCTGCTGCCTTTTGTCCTCGACTACTTCTGGAGGAGGGTGACCCACCATCCCCTACCTCAAGCCACTCGCCATACCACTGACTTACATCCAGTGGCCATCCCAAAGCAAGACCAGGGATAAGATATGGCTGGCCTGCTGCAGGCCCCAAACCACCACAATCGGAAACACAGGCTGACCTGAATAAAAAATCCCTGTCAAAGCATTTATGGGCTAAAAATAAACTCAATTACATTTGTGACTGGAGGAGCAGAAGGGCAAATAAATTGTAGAAATGAGCATCCTTATGCAGAAAGTTGGAATCACGGAGATGTGAATTTATTTTTTTTGCCACCCAGGGGAGCCAGAGACTCATGAAAATCTTATACGAGCTGCCAAAGTGAAGAGACATGCTGGGAGATTCAGTGTTTTACTTTGAACTTAGTCACAGGCAACAAAAACCCCAAGCAAATAATGAAACAAAAGAAAGCAAAGCAAAAAAAACCCAATAATAACAGAAAAGGGAATTCATTGATTATATACCTGGGATACTTAAGTCCAAGAGGATGTGACGTTTGGGTTCCATTAGAGGTAGCAATTACTGGCTAGTGCCTGGCAGTTTGTGGGGATGAGTGGGGCAATCTTTATGAGTCTGGGTGGGATCTCACACACAACAGACACTTATCCCTAGAAACAGCCCTAGAGTGGTCTGGAGGCTGCTGTCACATGGTGAGTCCAGTCCCAGGAGGCTCAGTATCCACTGGGGGCATTTAGCTGTGTTACTCATCTCCTTGGTAATAAGATGAAACTGCTGGCCCTTGCATGGAATTACACTGAGTCCCAAGGAGAAAGGGGCCTATGACAGATGTTTCAGAGGCCAGCTGGAAAGGAAAAGCAGGACTGGCTGGAAGAAAGGTATTCACTGCCTTAGAGTGTTTGATTATAAGCTGCGAACTAAAGGGCTCTGCAAAGTGAGTTTATAACAAGAAAGTTGGCGCCCCAGTTTCTCCTTGAACTGAAGAAAATGTTCCAGGAGACCTGGGCAAAGGAAAATGAGATAACAGTTCAAGCCTATGTGACCTGGAGACAGATGAAAGCCACAGCAAGAGGAACCCTGGCCTCACTCATAAAAATTTAATTAATCTCTTGACTTGACTCTAGCTCTTACAGGTTCATACCCTGGTTCCATTGTAATTGCTTTTATGCTATTTGTATTCCTTACCTTTCTTTTGATTTTTCACCTAAGCATTTAAAAATATACCCTGTTTCAGTTGTGATAAAAAGAATAAAAAAAGAAAATGAATGGTTTTTATAAATTGTGTAGAGTTTATAACAAGGTTATAAGATGACCTTGTTATAGGTTATTAGATGACACCAGACATCTGTAATCTGGCCTTGCCATAGCCACCTCTGTAAGTTTTCATGGCAAACAAAGTCAAGAAAAACCCCTGTTCTAGGAGGCTTTTACTTCAGATTGCAGTATGGGCATCTTGTATGGCAGTTAAGGGGTCCTGCCTAGGCTGGCAGCGCACCTGGGGGCTTCTTTCCCCTACATCCACAAGCCTATATTATTCTGTTCTCCATATGTTCCACAGTCATTGAGTGTCCCACAAGTGTCTGCTTAGTGTCAGATTTTGCCCTTTACACTTGGTATCCAGTGGTAAATAGCACAGACAAAATCCTTGCGTTCATGAATGTTGTATTCTAATCTCAGGAGATTATAAAAAAATACAAAAAACGAACAGCTTATGGTAAGTGCTGTGAAGAAACTGAAGTGGGATAATGTATAATGGGGGAGGGGACCTGAGAGAGAGACAGAGAGAGAGAGAGAGAGAGAGAGATCACCTGCATGTATCCCTGCTTTAAATAAGGAGGTAATGAATGAGCAGAGACTTGAAGGAAGGGAGGTAATGACATCCAGGTATCTGGAGGACAGGAGTCTGAGCAGTAGGGGAATATACAAAGGCTCTGGTTGGCATGTTTCCCAACTAGCAAAGGGGCCAGTCTACTCTGGGAGAGACAAGATCTAGAATGACAGGGTGGGTCAAAGAGGCAGTTGGGATCATCTAAGGCCATCTGAGGACCACAGTGAGATCTTTGATTTGCCTGTGTGTAAAATGCCAAGACATTGATGCTAATTACTCTTGCCTTTACTTCTTCACATCTCCTGTTCATGATTCAAGGACTTGCTTCTCCCTTTAGACACAAGAGTTATGCAATTTGGGAGTCTTTTAGATAGACCCACTGAAGGGGTACTCCAATTGCCTCACCCTGCATCCCTGTTCAGCATAGAAGAAGCCAGAGCGGTCTGCGTCCCTATTCCCTATTGGCAATTTGGGTAACCTCTTCAGAGGATGGCGTGATAAGAATAGGAGGTAGGAATTGGCTAGGAAGTTAGGGTAAAAAGATCGCAAAGAAATGTAGCCAGTTTCTTGGCTAAAAGTCAAAATGTCCTTGGGCCTGTTAGCAACATACTCTGTTCCAAGGCCAAAAATGTCAAAGTATTTGGGAGCTTGTATCTAATCCTTCGAAGATTTTAGGGTTACCTCCTTAGAGGGGTGACTGTTGGAGAGAAGGGAGTAGGCATGGATTTGATCAAAACACCTTATATGCATGTATGAAATTCTCAATAAAGTTTTTGTAAAAGAAATAAATGCCAATACATTGGAGAGTCTTGAGCAGAGAGCAACATGACACAATTCTCAGAGGCTTCCTCTATGTGCTGCATGAAGTGTTGAGGAATACTGTCTAACAGAAACATAATTCAAGGGCTGGGGAGGTAGATCAGTCAGTAAAGTGCTTCCTGCACAAGCATAATGACCTGAGTTCAGTTCCCCAGTACCCACATAAAAAACTGGGTATAGGGGCTCGAGAGATGGCTCCATGGTTAAGATCACTGGCTGCTCTTGCAGAGGACCCTGCTTTGGTTCCCAGCACCCACATGGCAACTAACAACCAAAACTCCAGTTTCAGGGGATCCAATGCCCTCTTTTGGCCTCCATGGGCATTGCATGCATGGATGTACTTACATACATGTATGCAAAATACTCATGCATAAAGTACATGTCTGTAATCCCAACATTGGGGAGATAGAGACAGGAGGATCCCTGGCTCTTTCTAGCAATTGAGTCTAGCCAAATCAGTGAGAGATCCTGTCTCAAAAAATAAGATGGAAAGCAATAAAAGAAGACATCTGACATTGACCTCTGGCCTCCACAAGCATGCACACATATGTGTACACCCATACATATACACATACATACATATGTATATGTACACATATGTGTACACCCATACATATACACATCACAGACAGAGAAACACAGTATGAGTCAAAAATATGAATCATACATGTCATTTGAAAAGTGACACACCTTTAATCTCTGCACTTGGAGGCAGAGGAAGGTAGATCTCTGTGAGTTCAATGCCAGCCTGGTCTACATAGCAAGCTCTAGAAAAAGATGTGGAAATAAGTATATTTTATTTAGCTTAACATATCTAATTTTTTAGCAGTTCAAAGCAATATACAAGTTATTATTGAAATATCTTATGTCTCATTTTAAATTCATGACATGATTGAAATCTGGTGTGCAGTTTAGTCTTAGCATCTTAATTCAGAATAGTCACAGTTCAAGTGTCTGGTTGTTCTTTGCGGCTTATCCTTTGGTACAGTGCAGGTCCACACCATAGGGGACAAGAGTGGAAACAGGTCATCCGGAAGAATGTTCTCAGAAGCATTTAGAATGGCAAAGGAAGGAAAGGCTGTGGACAGAAGCATTCCAGGGATGACTGCTAAAGTGTGGGGTGGAATTGTTGACTTAGTCATCCCCTCCCTGAGGGAAATGGAAGGTCTCTGTAAGAAACAACTCCAGGTCCACCAGACAGCCACTTGGAAGAAAAGAATCCTAAAGGAGACCTCCTACTGCTTAGTTAGTGCTTAAAACTGTCCTTGTCACATCCTCACCTGGTACCCAGCAGCTTCTTCCAGTACTTGGGAGCCTTGTTCCCAAGACACTTGAGAGGCTCCCCTAGTCCCCAGAAAGGTCTCCCAGTATCCAGGAACTCCCCAAGTACCCAGGAGCCTCCCTCAGCTTCCACGAACCTCCTTCACTTCTCCACCCAAGCTAGAACTTGGCCACCCTTATCTGTACTCTTACACAAGTTTTCCCTAGGGTGGGGGCCTGAGTGAGCACTATCTTACCATATAGGCCAGAGTTCTTCAGTCTGTTTTTGGCTTGTTAAGGCAACATATTTGATGGGCTGGAGAAGCATCTTCCTTTTGCTCTCCAGAGGAAAGTTTAGAGAACAATCCTGAATGCACTTTAAGGGCTACAGTGGGAGTTTTAAGGACCTTAGGCACTTTGCCTTTGTGGAACCTTCCTTCTACTAAAAAAGTAAATTAAATAACAATAATAAAAATAAACATATGCGCACATTCACACAAATATATGTTTACTATTTTGTTGGTAAAAAGATGAATATATTATATATTTAAATTTTTTCTGCAATGTGAAAGCTTCCTTCCTGATTTCATGAGCCCCTAAGAAGTATTTTGATACCTAGACACTGGATCTGTTTGACTTAATAGGGGATTTGACTCTTGCCCCTTCACAGAATTATCTTCCCTATCCTTACTGTGCTCTCTCTCCCCACGAATCAGTAACTTGGTTGTGTGAGCCTCCCAAAGCCGTTATAGATGACTCTTAGGTATATCTCCATGGCCCTCTAAGAAATTGCGTTAATTGAAATGCTCAGTGTTACACTATACAGTAGGCTGAGTGTCACCAATAATCTCTTATAAAGCCCAATTAAGTGGGTCTGACAAGTTTATATAGAGGATATCAAGTTTGAACCCAGACCAAAGAATATAATACTGGAATATGGAATAACCCAACTTTAAATTAACATATAAAATTCTAATAATTATAGAGCCTTTCATATTTCTGGATCCTTTATCCAATTGCCCAGCCTTAGCTACTTGCCCTGCCCTTTGATTTGATGAAGCTCCTTGAAAACCTGTGGTCATTGGATAACTCTCCTGTAATTTGGGCTTTCTCCTTCTGGGTGGAGGATAGGAGAATGTTTTTGTTTAAACTTGTGTATGACGATGTGACTGACTTTTGACAGCAGAATATGAGAAATTTCCTGTATTAGCTCTTGGTGAAAGTTTTGGAGACAGTGTGCAATTTACCATGTTCTCATTCCCTGTTGTGGTTCGATTAGGTCACTGGTGGTAGAGCTGTAGGCCCATGTCTCTGAGGACAATAGAATAGAACCTTTAGCTGGCCTCAAAGGACAAGCACTGTCAGCAAAATAGGCTTTATTTGGTTAATATTTTAAGGTTTATCTGACAAAGAAGCACTGGAACATCCCCTGTAATCCCATTTCTACATGTTCTGATTACTTTCATGGCTCACTTCTCTAAAGTTCTTGGAGGTCATCCTAAACACGGGGCTGTAGCAGTATAAATTAGATTGTAATACTGTTTATTAAAATCTGTAGTTTGAATCTCTCCCCTAAAATGTCATGCCTGGGAAATAAAGTCCCTGTTACAGTTTGAATGTGAAATGGCCTCTGTAAACTCATGTGTTTGAACACTTGGTCTCAGTTGGTGGTACGTTTTGGGAGGTTGAACATGATATCCTATCCAGCAGAAGTGAGTCATGGAGGACAGGCCCTTAGAGGTGATATCTCCTTCTGGGGTTCCAAACCAAGCTCTCTGCTGCTTCCTGATCTGTAAGGACGTGACAAGTACATACAAACTTGTGCCACTGTTGGTAGAGCATTTCTACCTGCTTCAGCCATCATGTCTTCCCTGCTATGATAAACTGTACTCTCTAAATTGTGAGTCAATAAGCTTCTCCTCCCTTAATTTTTTTCCGTCATGTATTTTGTCACAGTGACGGGAAACTAATACAGATCCCAAATTCATATGTCAATGGGATTAGAATTAGGATTAGAAGAGATGATGAAGGCAAGACCCTCTATGATCACATTAGTAGATAGCTTTGTAAGAAGACAAGGAGCTGAGGAGATGGCTCAATGGGTAAAGCACCTCAGTTGGGATCCCCAGAACCCACATAATAAGGCAGACATGGTTGTGCATGTCTATGGTCTCAGCACTCCTAGGGTGAGATGGGAGGAGGAGACATGAGAATTCCCAGAACCTTGAGGCCAGCTAGTCTTGCATATGGAGCAATGAACAAGAGACCCTGCCTTAAACAAGGTGAAAGTCAAGAACCAATACCTGAGGTTGTCCTTTGACCTCCAAACACACGACGATGACAACAAGAGGCTGGAATGGAGCTCAGTGGTAGAGCACTTGCTTCACATTCTCAAAGCTCTGGATTTGAGCCCATCTCCAGCACTGAAAAGCAACAGACAAAATAACAAAACAGAGACCTGAGCTATTGTGGCTGCTCTGCCTTGCCCTGTGATTCCCTCTACCGTGTTTTGATGAAAAGCAGCCAGAAGACCTCATCAGATGCTGAGCAAATGCTGACATCATGCTGTTGTATCTCCAGCTTCCAGATCTATGAGCAAAATACATCTCGACATTTCAAAAACACATCCTCATCTGTAGTATTCAGCTGCAGTAATAGAAAGACTAACAACACCCTTCCCATTGAGCTCATGTATGGCTCTGCAACTTACTTGACCAACGAAATGTTAGAAAAACGATATGTAGTTTGCTGGATTTCTTCCCTCTATTAATGCCCAGGAAAAGGCTGTTCCATCATCCTGGTGGGTTCTAGAGTCAAAGTGACATCAACAGAGCTATACTCCTAATGCTCATGCAGTGTAAGAGAGAAATAAATCCTTATTATATAAGTCTCAAAGTATTTCAAGATCATTTGTCCCTGTAGCATAGCACAGCCCACCCTGACAGATATATACTACAACCTCCACATGATGTGATTTCAAAACTCCAAGTAAACCACAGAGGCAAATATTACCATTAAAGGAGGAAAGGCATCTTCACACCTTCTCATCATCTGGGCCTCTTTTCCTGTAGTTGGCGGAATGCTTTATCCCATCTGTCTCTCTCTTATTTATTTTGTTAGTGTTTTCACTGCATGTAGGCCCGATGATCTGGCTGGCTGTACTCAAACTTTCCTGAACCCCGCTTTGCCACTTGTCTTAAAGGTCAGAACTAACAGGAGAAATAGCTCTTTTTGCTTCCCACAGCCCAGAGCCTTGCTACTAATAGTTGCTCTTCACTCTTCAGTTTCCTGGACAGGCGCATGTGCTCTCTGTGTGCTTAGATTTGGAAGAAAGGAATAGGAATCAAGAAGCTTCCTTTGAGCATTAGCCATACTCCTGCAGCTTCCTACAGTCCAACATTGTGGGTGATCACCCAGTAGTACTTTGGCTACTGTTCATAAGTGTATGACATTTAGGAATAAATCCTATCGGAAAGGATGAATGAGTGGTTTCATTCCCCTGCAGTCCCTCAAATCTTATCTCCTATAGGAAAGTTCAAACTTCTTTGAAGTTTGAATTTTCAATTATTTTTTTTCTATGAAATAAAACTAGACAGATTCATAGAAAAAACAAAGAAACAGTATGTGCACCGGAGGCATATAAACTATGAAAACTCCAAAGAAGGGCCAAACGGCTGCCGGCTAAATGCCTTCTTCCTAGGGAGACAGAGACTGAGGACTTCAGGACTCCAGGTGACTTGAAAGGATGCTAAATGATTTTTAGATGAATGAGTGTGGAGACTATACCATGGTCTGAGGAAAAGAGTCTATGGGCTTTGGCATCATGTTGAATTTTCAGTCTCTTCTTCTGTGAGTTGAATTTAGTCTTCCCTGGTTAATGACATTTCAGTAAGAAGACTGCAGCAGCAGTTGTGCTTTCTTGGGTGTACATGACCTTTAGACAAGTGGGAGAAACCCAGGGAGAGCTTCCCCGCAGCTGCTGCTCCCAGGAGTCCTTCCTCTGATGTCCCCTTTGAGCATAGTTCACGGTGTTGTCTTCTGCTCCTCAGTACTTCTTTAACCATATTTAATCTGAATATCAACTTACACATCAATGTTTCTCAAACCAATGCATCATTCCAACAGTGGCCTATGAATCTATCCATACTATTTGTGTCAACTAGGCCTCAGCAGAAATTTAATGCTGTCTTTAGGAGGAATCAACAAGAACAGGAGCACTCAGTCAAGAGCCTTTACAGATTTGGTTCAAACTATATTTTGTTTTCAAATTTAAAGGACTATGTTTGAGAAATTTATGGGAGAGATGAAGAACCGTGCCGCTACAGAGCATGTCACAGTGTCAGCATATACTGCCCCTCTTGGCCATCAGCACACAGTGAGCAGGCAGCCATGGCCACCCTCAGGGAACGCACCCAGGAAATTATTAACATAATGCATTGAACCTGCATAGCTCTGCCACCTGCAGGGCAACTTCAGCAGGTGAAGGGAACATTGTGGAAGACCACAGCACACAGTATTTTTTTAGAGATTCTATTTTCTGTAGTGTTTCACAGTTGGATAATTCTCATAAGAAAAATCACTGAGCCTTGAATGCCCAAACTGAATAGAATTTTCAGAAATGGGAATTGTAACCATTTAAAGTATATTTCTATTGTTCTCTCTATCCCAATTCAGAACGGACACAAATAACTGTTCACTTGTTTGGGGGAAATACAAATTTATAAGTCCTAGCTGACTGAAATGGTAATGTTCAAATTAAAACACACATACACACACAAAACAAAAACTAGGGCTGGAGAGATGGCTCAGTGGTTAAGAGCACTGGCCACTCTTGCAGAGGACCTGAGTTTGGTCCCCAGCACGCACATAGTGGCTAAGAACCATCTGTAACTCCAGCTCAGGGAATCCAACACCCTCTTCAGGCCTTTGCAGGCATTGTATGCACATGATGCACTTATATGCAGGCAAAACACTCAAACACATAAAAATAAATAAAAGTCATATCTCTATATTTTAATAAGCTTAGATTGTGGATTGTGCTGTAATTCATTAGTGTCCTAATATGTCAAACCAAGACTGACAGAGAGAAAGCCTGACTGGCAAGACAGCTTACTGAAGACAAGTCATTCCCTTGACTTTGAAACCTCAGATGAGCCATCCCCAAACAGCAACCTCTGCAGCCTTTATTACTGAGAAAATTACAGAAATTTGAAACAATTAAAAATCCCTATTTCTGGATCTGGAGAGATGACTCAGCAGTTAAGAGCACTGGCTGCTCTTACAGAGGACAGGGGTTCAATTCCCAGCAAACCCATGGTGGCTAACGACTGTCTGTAACTTCAGTTCCAGGGGATCTAATACCTTCTTCTGACCTTCATGGGCATTGTACAACACGGGTGCATTTACATATATGCAGGCAATACAGTCCTACACATAAAATAAAAATAATTTTAAAAAAGTCTATTTTATTTTAAAAATTCTGTTTCAGTTTAAGAATTAATCTTCTGTCTCTTTCAGAGAGATTACCATAAATAAAATATTTTTTTAAACCCTATTTTTGATGTTGCATAAGTTAGTTCAACAGGTATTTAAAAGCACTTTCTGTGTAGTGTTGTATGGATACAGTGTCAAATTAGAGTATTGAAACAGGATTGCAGCAGTGTGTGATAGATACCACAAATGTGACAGAAGTCTGCACAGAGTGAGCGTATGCTGGGCTGAAAGTTGGCACAAGGCAATCTATGACCATATGGGAAGAAAAATATTAGACTGCTTTACTTTTTCTTTTCTTCCTTCCCTGATTCCTTCCTCCCTTGATTCCTTCCTTCCTTGATTCCTTCCTTCCTTCCTTCCTTCCTTCCTTCCTTCCTGCCTGCCTGCCTGCCTGCCTGCCTTCTTCCAGACAGTTCCTGGTTGGCCTTGAACTTACAAAGATCTACCTGCCTCTGCCTCCCCAGTGCTGAGATTAAAGGCAAACTTTGCCACACTTAGCTTATTTGTGTGCTTTTATATATAGATCATTAGGATGGCAGCACATATATGATGCTGTATCTACCATTGTGTTCTGTCCCACCTAGACATAAATAGTCCCTTTGCCCAGCATGTGCACACAGTACATGCTACCAACCTGTTAACTAATTAATACCATCTCAACTACAGATCAACTGTAGTGATATTGCAGTGTTTTTGTTCAAGCAATACTTATTTTACTTTATAATGCCTTCAAAGTATCATGCCAGAGTAGAGATGTCCACAAGTTTATTTTCTTTCTCTTTTTCTCTCCCTCTACCTCCACCCCTTTCTTTGAGACTGTGTCTAAAGTTATAGACAACAAAATACATATTAAAACATACCATCATATTACCCATGGTTTTAGGTCTCTCTTGAGGGGCCTTAGACTGTATCTCAAAAGGATAAAGGAAGACTACTAAGATATGATTTGAGGTGTGAAAGACTTGAATGACTTCATGAATAAGCAATATTTGATCTGATTCTTTCAGGAAGCCTAGAACTTTACCAGGAAGAAAACTGAAGACATCAAATTAATCAGAAAAAAAACCTCTACACTATTTTCTCCCATTTTTGTTTTCAAATTAAAAAAGAGTATGTTTGAGAAATTTATGGTAGAGATGAAGAACAATGGCATGACAAAACATAGCATAGTGTCAGTTCACACTGCGCCCCACCTTGCCATCAGTGCTACACCCTGAGCAGGCACACATAACCACCCTCAGGGAATTCACCCAGTGAAAGAATATGACACAAAATGTGTGGCCAGAGAGTTCTGCGTCTCTGGTAGGACGTGTGAAGGATGAGGGTGGTGAAGCTGAAGCGAGGGTGAAGAACTTGGAACGCCAAGTTCAAGCATATGTTTTACCCCACAGGATGAGGGTGAAGAAGGGAAACAAAAGGAGGACACAGTGTTCTGTGGCTAATGAGACATTGCCACTGCCTCATTAGACAAATCTGTGGGATTTCCATCTAGTTCTGATGCTGAGTAGGTCTTCCATCTGTTAGAAGAAAATGGAAGAAATCAATACTCTTACCTCATTAAGAGAAGCATTCATTTTTCACAGCTGGCCCATGAATAGCCTTCCTGTATCTACAATTGAATCCATATTGTTGCTTGGCACAGTATTAATTTGATATGACTAGATAAGCTTTGAATTCACTCTCCTTTTTACTCCAGGCAGTATTTCATTCCCATTACCAGACACCCACCTAAAATTGCATATAACCAAATTGTTCATTCAAATGCCCTATTGAACAATATGTAGCATTTTACATTGTTGATAGCCTTTTTGGGTCAGTCCTGGACAGTGGTAGCTAGCAACATAAATAGCTGGATGCTTTATGGAGAAAAGAGAAAGAAAACTACTACCCAGCTCATACCATGTACGGGTGAAGTGGTAGACGTAGGGAATAGCCAGGATCCAGGACTGGAGACCAGGAAGCTAAGAATAGTCTCCAAATCAAGCTAGGGATTGATCCAGGAGATCTGCCAGCCTCCAGGTTGCTGAATATACCACTCCGTGCAGAGTATACCCTGTGGCATCCCATATTTCTGGTTCAGAGCCAGGGCATTTGTGCTGATTGGCAGAGTCTAGATTATATGCCCACTGCCTAGCTGCAAAGGAGTCTAGGAAAGTATTAAGCCTCTGCCTAACAGGATGAGGAATTCTCCAGAGCAGCAAAGGGGCTCAGATGCTAGAATGTTCAGAAAAAAAGCTAAATGTGTGCTCTTCTGAAGCACTCCTGTACCATGTCCATGATCTGCCTTATCTGGTGGTCTTCCTTCTGCTCTGGTTGCTTTTCCATTGGCTTCCTTTCCTCGTGAGGGCAGCACTTACAATATCATAGAAAGATATTTGGAATGTATTTCTCCTTCTGGGCACAGAGCTCCTGAAAACCTTGGAAATTCTGGAATGATGGGGGTTTGGGAGCTTGTTTGGTTCTAGTGAAGTCATTCTTCGTGGGCCCTGGGGTAGCTTCAGGATGAAGACTCATAAACCAGAAAGGCCAACTCTTGATTAAAATCTTGTGATTTTCAGCCTCATCCCTACAATCTCTTGGGGGAGGGGAGAGGCATTAAAGCTTGAATTGACCATCAGTGGCCAATTCTTTAATCAACTATGTCTTAGGATGGGACTTGGAGAGCTTCTGAGTTGGCAAACACATCTTTGTGCTATGTGAAAGTTGTTGGGATCATGATGGAGTTGCTTGTGTCAATATTCATTAAATAAATAAAGCCAATAAAATTTTAAAGAAGGGTTTTTTATGTGTGGTTGCTTGATAGTAACTATCACAAAAGACTGCCAGAAACACAGGCTTGCATAAAAGCTATAGCAGCCATGTACAAAAAATACCTCTGTAAACACTCTGTCCACCAGCTGCCTGTTCAACCTCAGGCTGACATCAGTCTTGTGCAAACTACTGTGGCCAAAGCCTGTTGCTTCAAAATACCTTGTATAATCCTGTTCAGTTTTTCCTTTAAAGACTTCCCCTTGCCTTGATGTCTTTGAGTATGCTCCTAGTTCACTGCAGCGTCTGCACTCTTGTTGCAATGTTCTGCTGTTCTTACTGAATGCTGCTACCAGTAAATTTAGATTTTGTAACAGTTCTAATTTCTTTGTGTTTCTCTTGGTTGGCAGCTAGGAGGACAGCATATGCCAATTCCACAGGGACATTGCTCCTATGCTCAGGATCCTGACAGGCCTCATCCTGTGTACCACTTTCTCTGGTGGTTATAAAACAATAATAAATAAAGTGACTTCTTGGGTCCTCTGAGCCATGCTAGCAAATTACTGAACCCAGGAAGAGGATCAACTTGCAGCCCTGTCAAAATTGCAGGTGACCTAGGATTTAAGACTATCATTTGATGTGTGGTCAGACTTGTAGGACTGAGCCCTTTAACTTGGATATGACACTAACTCCAGGAAGATGGTATGAGAATTAATTTGAATTGCTAAATACCCAGTTGGTGCTATAGAGCTGGAGAAATGGTGTTGGAAAAGGTATCAAGTGTTTGTTGTTAAGAGGAAAAAATACCCAAAACCTTACAGCCCCCAAAGTGTTTGGGAACTTGCTATGGAGACCAGACTGGCCTCGATCTCATAGAGATCTGCTTGCCTCTGCCTCCTGAGTACTGGGGTGAAAGGTCTGCATCGCCATGACCAGCATCTGCCATTTTTTAAATTCCTACTGTCTGTCACAGTTTCTTTTGCCACTCTCTTTGTGGGTAACATCAAACTTGTATTTCAGTTACTCTTCTCCAAGTTCCACTCCTGTGTCATCCTGCTTCCTGAACATTCCTACCCAGATGGGTGTCCTTCACTTCAAATGCATTTGTCTAATACAGAAAATCAATTTTGCCATTCAGATTCCAAACTTCAGAATCACCCTTCTTTTCTGGTTAATTGTTCATGATATCACTGATTTTTGCCTTAATCATGTTTTTCCAGTTCTGTGTCTTCCCCTCTAGTTGTTGGCTCATGCAACTTAGTGAACTGTTGTGATAATCATTAGACTAGGATTGTTCATGATATCACTGATTTTTGCCTTAATCATGTTTTTCCAGTTCTGTATCTTCCCCTCTAGTTCAGCTCCTTGTTGGCTCATGCAACTTAGTGAACTGTTGTGATAATCATTAGACTAGTGCCACAATCATCTATCCAGACTCTTCCCCTGGTGCATTCTGCACTCTGCCTCAGAGTCTTCAAAATTGCATACTTTAGGTGGTATTAGGCCCACAAAATACTGTATGTGTTAATCACTTTCTAAGACTAGAACAAATACCTGAGATTATCGACTTATAAAGAAGAAAGTCTTATTTTGGCTCACAGTTTTGGGAGTTCCAGTCCATGATCCATTGCCCCTTCTCTGGGTCTTCATTGAAGAAGCATACATGATGACAGTAGTGTATGGTAGAATGAAACCACTCATGGTCAGGATGCAAGAAAGAAAAATTGGGGTGCCTCAGTCCCCTTGGAGGGTATACCCTCAATGACCTAACTCCCCCCAACTAGGTCTATTCCTCTTAAGGGCTCTACTACCCCTCAATTGTGCCATAGACTGGGGACTATGCCATTAACACATGGACCTTTAGGGGACATTCCAGACCAAAATTACAGCACTGTAGGAAATACACAACCTTGTAAACCTTCATTCAAGGCCACAACAGTCTTGCCTCAACTTCCTTCCTCGTACAAGGACTGCATAAGCTAGTTTATTTCAAACACTCAAGGTGGTTGTTTTTTGTGGACCATAGAAAGAATTTATTTGAATTCTTGATTCATTTGAAGTTCCTTTAAATTCTAACCCTGCAGTGTTTCTCCTTACAATCTCATCTCTTCTATGAGTACTTCCCTGCTTCAGTTTCTCTCTCTCTCTCTAAAATATTTTGTTTCTCTCTCTGTGTGTGTGTATGTGTGTGTGTGCATACTTGTGGAGTTCAGAGGACAAATTATGAGAATTGGTTCTCTTCTTATACCATGTGGGTCTGGGGATGAACTCAGATTGTCAGGCTAGTACCTGACAGCAAGTACCTTTACCTGGAGAGCCATCTTTGGTCTACTTTCTCTCTTTTCATTATTGGCCCCCACACTCTTCAACAAATCATGACAGCTTCCCTGAACAGTCATAGAACATGCACCCTGAGATCTAGGTTTTCCTTTTTTCTTTACTCTTAAGTCCTTCCAAAGGTAGATGCCAGCACATGCAGTAGGCAGACACAGACATGTTTACTCTCATTAAAGAACTGAAAGACATGGCAATTTAATTTAAGCAAGATACTTCCAACATGCGCTTGACTTAATGATTATAAAACGCTATTTCTGAAAATTATATTTTCATTTGTGTAAGACTATTCTGCATTGCTATTTTATTGTTATTGAAGTTGAGAAATTATGAAGAAAATATATTTTTAGGAGAAAAAAAAGACATAAAGCATGTTTTGACCCTAGCTTGTTCAATTAAAATAAATGATGTCTGTATCTCTCAGCCTGACATTGTGGATGAATAAGAGGTCTTCAGGTCCCTGTGGCCTCCAACCCTGTGGGCCTGGTTGGCTGCACACTGTCCCCCCTGACTGGGATGTGGTCCTTCTCCAGGCTTGGTGCTCCAGTCCTGGGCTTCCTGCTGTTTTCTCCAGGCAGCATTCCTGTTTTCTCTCATCCGTGTGCTTATGTGCTCCCAACATGATTAATTTCAGCCACACTGGTCTGTTCACCAACTTACAAATCTCCCTCTTACTTCACTGATATTTTGTCATCTTCATCCCTCCCTTCTGCCTCTGCCAGCCTGGATGCTTCCCGCATTCCGTGTCCTCCAGTCTAATCTACCATCTCCCTAAAGCCTTCCTTAATCAACCATGGTTTTCTTTCTCCTATGGATACTCAAAGCCATTCAGTTCACCTGGACTTCTGTTACTGCTCATTCAGTGGTCATCTGTGTAGTTACTAGGTAAGTGGTAAAGACCCATGAAGTACCCATGAGGTCAGTCTCAAATGTTTCTGAATTCCCGAAGGACAAGGGCTACAGTCCCAATCTTGTTTTATGCCCCAACATTTATTTAACATCTGTTCACAGAGAAAGTAGTTTTAAGTTTTGTTGTGGTTTATATCTTGTTTTGTTTTGGGTGCAGCAGATGGAATCCAGGGCCTTATATACATCATCTTGGCAAATGCTTTCCCACTGAACTACACCCCCAGCCCCTGAACTTTAAATGTATGCTGAAGGCCCATTATGTGAAAAGCTTAGATCCTAGGTTGGTGCTATCCCTCCCTCCCTCTTCCCACCATAAAGTGAACCTTCACATGTTCCTTGCATGTAACACAGTTTCAGGCTCAAAAAATTGGTTCAGTCAGTTATGGAACTTCCAAAACTGTGAGTTAAAGCAAATTGTTTATGTTTGTAAGTTGATCATCCAAGGTACCTTTAAAAAACATTGTTAAAATTACACTTGTTTATTTAGTCTGTATATGTGTGGACACATTGCAGGATTTGGAGGCGAGAGGACAATTTGTAGAAATCTCTCCTATCATGTGGGTCCTGGGGATTGAACTCAGGTCTTCAGGCTTGCAGGGCAAGTATCTTTACCCACTAAGCCATCTCCCAACCTAACTCAGGTATCTTATTATAGAGTAAGGGAACACTGGCTAATGAAAGTTGGCAGGAACAGAGGACTAAGGTGGTTGGAAATACTGTGTTCACCAGTAGCAAACTCTCCTCTATTCTAGGTTACAAAGGACAGCACCTTCTTACCTTCAATGGAATCTGAAGTGACCTATGACACTTTTCACTGGTACCACTTGATTACTAATGCTTGGCTTTACAGCACCCTTCCCCTGCCAAAGTGATGGTGGTGAACTTGGATAAGATACCTGTCAGCCTAGTCATTAATAATAAGGAATGACTGGGTTGAAAGTTCACCTCAGCAGTATACTTGGCAAAACCAAGATAGCCTCTGTTATGTTAAATCATATTATTTTGGGGTTTTTACCTCATCATAACTTTGTCTATCTAATTGACTGCTATTATTTTAAACCTGTATTGACTGGAGGTTTTATTGAGTGACCATATACCAAAGTGGCCTTCTGGGAAATCAAGTACCTCAAATATGACAGATCTGAAACTGAATGTGGAATAACTCAGCACAATGGGTAAGTGAAAGTACTTGGGTCCAATTGGGTAAGTGAAAGTACTTGCGTCCAATTGATGAGGGATTCCATACTGGCTCTCACGGTTTACAAGCTATGTGTCCTGAACAGGCCCTTCCCAAAGTTTTCACCTCAGGACACCTTCACAGTTTGAAAATGTCTGGAGGTCTCCAAAAGACTCAATTAGACATAAAACAGAAATTTAAATACATTCATTAATTCACTTGAAATTTACAATAATAAACATCATATTAGTGCATTATATTTTTATGAAAATATCCTTTCCAAAAGAAAAAAAATTAGACATCTAGCCAATGTCTGCTTTATTGCTTTATTAGAAGACAGATGGATTCTCAAACTGACCCCTTCATTTTACCTGTGAAAATATTATTATAATAATAATAAAATATTATTTTGAATGAAGAAAACCTAGTCTCATGCAGATATGCAGATATGCAGTTGAAAGAAGAAGCAAAAAATACTTTAACAATGTTTCATATATTGGTGGACATTTTTAGATTTGATACCCAAACTTGAGATAGTTGGAAATTTCTGGTTTATGAAAATTTGTAGTCTGAAATCATACCCCTCTTTTGTAGTTACCTTAAAGTCTATCTGTCTTAAAATTCGAATGTAAATTTTACCTGTTCATGATTTTGTAGGCCACTTAGAAATATTGTCTTACCAGAGTTTGCTGATTGTTCAGTTGCTGATACTTTTTATTTTATTATATGAGGAACTTACTAGGAGGTAGAGATTGGCTAGGCAGTTAGGGTAAAAAGACACCAAAGAAAAGTAGCTAGTTTCTTGGCTAAAACTCACAATGTCTTTGGGCCTCTTAGCAACATACTCTGTTCCAAAGGCCAAAAATGTCGAAACTATTTGGGAGCTTTTATCTAATCCTTAAAAGATTTTAGGGTTACCTCTTCAGAGGGGGGAATTTTAGAGTAGCAAAAATAAATCAAAGAAGAAGAAAGAATATATGAAGTTATCAGAAAAAAGTGATGGGGAGATATGGGAGGAGTTGGAGGGGAGGGAGTGGGCATGGATTTGATCAAAACACCTTCTATGCATGCATGAAATTCTCAATAAATTATTTATTTAAAAAAATTGTCAACACAACCATCAATCTAATCACAAGTTCTTTAAGAACTAGGGAGCTGCTGAGCTCACAACAGATACAAGTTTCTTACATTACAATTTTATATCAAAGTTTAAATTTTATTACTTGCAAAAAATGATACCAGCAGTTTTCCTTGAAGCAACAGGCTCACTCTGCTTATTCTTGAGAAGAATGTTTGCCTAAGTCCTAAGCATAAATAAATGTAGTTTGTTGGGTTTTCTTCCACTTTCACACAGTTTTCCCTGAAATAAGCAGCTAGTTTATCTTGTAACTCAAGCAAGCTCATGGGTGCTTCTCCGTGAGGCATCATAGCAGCTATGACATGCAGAAGGAGTCTTATGCCTCAATTTGTCACAAAAAGAATTTTTTTTTTGTCTTTTTGAGACAGGGTCTCCCTGTAGCCCCAGCTGTCCTGGAACTCACTATGTAGACCAGGCTGGCCTTGAACTCGCAGAGATCTGCCTGCCCCTGCCTCCCAAGTGCTGGGACTACAGGCGTGCACCACCATGCCTGGCAAAAGATGTATTTTCAAAAGTATAGTTTAATAAATTTGGCAATTTCCATAGCTTTACAAAGACCTACTTAAGTGAACTTGACTCCTCACCTTTTCCTGGTAGTTTGGTACCACTCCCTTGATTACTGCTTTTCTCTACAATTACTTTTGAACCAATAGTGGAAAACTCTACCCAGAAAAGTTAACATTTTTTAGTATTGCTATAAAAATAGTTTAGACCTTGCAAATCTGGACACTCTGAAGTGGTCTCAGGGACCTCCTAAGAGGAATAGGCAACTGCTTAACTGTTTTAGTTATATTTCGGCTTCTGTGATAAAATTCTCCAACAAAAAAATCACCTTAAGGGGAAAAGGTTTGTTTGGATTATAAATCCAGGTTACAGTCTATCATTGTGGGAAGTCAGGTTAGGAACTTGAAGAAGGTGGTCATAGTTACGTCCACAGCCAAGAGCAGAGAGTGAATGCATGCCTTCTTGTGCTCTGTACATGCAAAAAGTACAGGACCCAAACCCAAGGAATGGTCCTCACAATGGACTTGGTCTTGCCACCTTAATTAGTGTAATCTAGACAATCCCCAAAAGACGTGCCCACAAGCTAGTCAGATCTAGACAATCCCTCACTGAGATGCTTCTCAGGTGAGTCTAGATTGTGTCAACCTGACAGTTAAAACTAATCAGAACATTAACCCATCTAAGATAATAATGATAATAATAAAGCTGTTTGGAGAGTTGAATGAAAGATTACCAAATAATGCATGAAAAGCACTTAGGACAGCACCTGTCATACATGAGCATTCAGAGTACTACTGTTAACAGAGCAGTACTAGGAAGGTATGGCTATTGTTTGTACTAGTAGTGACGATAATAGTTTTTCATTTTTCTTCACAAACTCATCCTTCTGGTAGATATCAATTTTAATTAGTTGCTTCATTGATCTCCTTCTGTGATCTTAGTGCCAGTCAGTCTACTCACAAGTACAATTGGTCTGACTTCTGTTACACCGTCATAATGACTCCTTTCTTCCACTCTGTTCCTATTGCCCTGTTAAAGAGCGCAATTGCTGTTACTGGCAGTTTCCACTCAGTATCCCACCTGCTTGAGACTCATTTTACTAGTCTGGAGAGTAGGAGGCTGAGACGGAAGGATCATGAGTTCTCAGCCAGCCTGGGGATACCAGGCCAGACCCTACTTCTAAGGAGCAAAAGAAAAAGAATAGTCTTTTTATATTTTCGTGGAACTTTTTTT
>NW_008360317.1:4288709-4353932 GCF_000622305.1 Nannospalax galili | reverse complement strand
TTAAATTATTAAAAAAAAAACCAGATTGTTTCAATCATGTTTCTTTCTCCAGAAGAGATTGCTTTTATTTCCCCCTCCCCCACCTTCCTCCTGCAAGGAAAGTGGAAAAATCCTAAAGGCCACCTTGGGGGTGACAACTCAGATCAAGGTGAGAATTCCCATAAGATGGAACAGTGGCCTGTTCTTCTTCATGTGTCTGTCTTAGAGTCTCTGAGATTGTTTTTTCCCTATGGAAAGCTGTCCCCTTCAGCTGGTTACAGGCAAGCAGTGTCCCACTGAGTGTCTGTCAGCGTCCCCATGAGCACATTTGCTTTGAGACTCTTTCTACTAGTGATTGGGAAGGAACTCCCAGTGAGTTCATTTATCATATGACCAGAGTAACTGAAAGGTAATCCTTTTTCAAGTGTGAGTTACAGAACTGTGTAATGTGCCGTTTATCAATGTCTCTTGTAGAGAGGAAGAACACCTGGGCAAACCTATTATTTAAAGAATGTGCTCTGCTGTCCTTAGGGCCCAGTTTTCACACTTGTTCTGGAACATAGTAATGTTCCTGATGAATTTTGATGAATGTACAGACTGAGCTCCTAGAGAGTTGATTGTTACCAAATCTAGAGTTCTCCATTGAGTTTACCTAGCGATAATCCTTTTCTCTCCTTTTACATCTTGCTTATAGTGTGTCATGCCTATAACACGTGCAAGGAATATTTTCTTGGAAGAAACCTAGACAAGTTAGGAAGTTGGAAACAATTTAGACTTTCAACTATGTAAGTTTTAGAATTTTCCTAAGAAGGGTCAAGGGATCAAAGCAGTCAACCAGACATTCAAAAAGCCTAGCAATGGTCCTTGTTAAATGCAAGTCCTTAGCAAAGAGACTGGCATTAGCAGGTAGTTGAGTTGCATACACATAGTAGATAGCCAGAAAATATGAGTAGGTATGAATGGAAACACAGGCACTGATTGTTTCCTGAAAGACATGGTCTATATTCAGGCTAGGGGTAAACACTTGGTCTTGTTCACATCCTTGGAGACACTGAGAAAACCTATGTTTCTGGGAAGGGGGCTTTAATTAATTCTTCTCTTGTAATTGTTTTTCTCTTCAGTCCACATATAACTAGGCCTGTCCATTAGGCTGTCACTCTTTCTAGGTGGGATGGAAGCCCCATCATGGTCCTGTGACAGGAGGGACTCTTCTTGAGACTTTCCCACATCACTCAACTACTCTGTATGCCAATTAATTTTCATCAGATGTGCTGAATAAAATTCTACCCTCTTTCTTCCATTATGGTGAACACTCAAAATTACATCTATAGAAAATTACCTTTACACAAATGTCTATTAAAAGCAAAATTCCAGGCCAAAGCTGGATCAAATTCCATTTAAAAAGGGGGATATTAAGTAATTTAGTTGAGCTGATTAAAAATACCTTCATCAAAGTAGGACATTGGGGCCATCAATATTAAGAGTTGAATGATCAATTCTGCCTTAAAAAAAAACTGCATATAGTCCATTAAGCTGGGAAGAAAAGCGATCCTTCACTTTGGGGATGGTAAGGGGGACAGAGGAGGAGTGATGGGGTAAGATGGGAGATACGGAGGCATAGTACGGTGCGCTGGTGGAGGAAAGGAGGACTGGAGAACGGTGCGGGCAGCAGAGGTCAGCCCCGGGAAGAGGGCGCTGTCCTGGCCACCTTTTTCCGCAGCCCAGCGGGCAGCCCAGGCTGGAGGCGCTCACCGGGGCGCTTACGCTCCCGGCCGCCAGAGGGCGCGGGCTGAGGCGGCGCGGCGGAGCCGGGAAGGAGGAGGGGAACCGGGAGAAGGGTCAGCCGCGCCGAGGGCGGCGGAGCGGCAGCCGCGCAGTTCGGCTCCCGCGCCTCTCCGCGCCGGGCGCCCAGAAAGGGCGCGTAGCTTCCGCCGCCGGGATGCGGCCGCCTGCGCTGCTGGCGCTTCTCAGCTGCTCTGCGGGTAAGTAGCGAGTGGCCGGGGTACGGGCTGGGGCGGCCAGCGCGGGGAGCGCTGGGACAGCGCGGAGCCCCTCGGCCACCTCCACGCGCTTCCCGCCGCCCGCTCCTGTCCCGTCCCGTCCCGGCCGGGCCGCAGCGCCCTCTAGCGGCGCCACCCCCGGGTCCTGCCCCGCCGCCCGGCCCCGCTCGGGTCTCCACCTCCTTCCACCGGCAGGGGCGGGTGACCGGGCGGGCTGGAGGGCGCGGCCCGGCGGGAAGCCGAGCGCCGGGAACTGCGAGAAACTTTGCGAGAGGCCTCGCGGCGCCAGCATTCCCCGCCGTGCGAACCCCGCACCCCGCGCCGCTGCCCCGGGACGCACGCTGCTCCCTCGACCTGCCTGCCCGACCCTCCTTCCGCATCTGGGCCGGGAGGGGAGGCCCGGGTACCCGGCTGGGCCTCGGCGGGCGCGGGGACTCCCGGGGAAGCGGTCTCAAGTCCTCGTCTTCCCCAGGGGAGGGGAACCGGGCTCCGAACGACGCCGGCCGTTTCAGGATGCCCATGCCTTTCTTTCAGTCCCCGTCACTAGGCATCGCTCCCACTCCGCTGTCTGCTGAAGTGATGTGATGAAAGTTAAAAAGTCGTTGCACACGACTTTTTATGTTTAAGTTTGAAAGTAGGGGCAAAATAATAAATTTACTCTCTTAAGATTATGGTAATACTGTTCTCTCTTACCCCGACTTACTTGTGTTTCCTGCCTGAGAAAAGGCAGTAATTTCAGATTTTTGGAAATGGCAAAATGGTGCAGTTTGGCGGAAGACAAATAGCTTTTTTTTTTTTTTTTGAGACAGGGTCTTCCTGTAGCCCTCCCTACTTGACCTGAAACTCGCCATGTAGACTAGGCTGTCCTCAATCTCGCAGAGATCCGCCCAACTCTGCCTCCTGAGGGCTGGGATTGAAGGTGTGCCACCACGCCCTGCTCTAGAGCTTTTGCACACTGCTTTTGTTAGCTCAGGGGAGCTTTGACAGCTCATTCTTGGATTTAAGCAGGGGATTTTTTTTTTTTTTTTCTGCTTCAGTGTCCCCCTGATATTTCTTTACGTGCTCAGTGTGAGCAAATCGAGCAAGTTTACTTAGTAAAATATTGTTCACTCTCACGATTAATTTGGCAACAATGCAATTTAAAATGTTAGGGCACCTTGGGCCCACAAGGCTGCAGTTGATCATGGGGAGCATTTGAATTTGGCCGGAGATCTTTGGTTGAAGAAATCTTTGCTGAGCCCTAGGAGAAGGGGACGGCAGGAGGCTTTGGGAAATGGATGGGTGACTGCTGGCTGCTTCAGTTGACTTGTTTGCTGGAAGTTTTACATCTAACCAAATGGGTGGGTGGTGGCTGAAATTGACATTCTATTTATAGCCCTGCATTTGATGATGTACTGGAGATAGAATATTTGTATATAATATGTGTGACATATACTCAGAGATGTACATTTGTATTTCTGTGTGTATCTATTTTTTTAATACTCTTGAGGGAATATTTGTACTGGTCAAATTTGATAATACACTGAAGGATATTCAGCATGAACTAAAATGTCAACACATTTTTAAAGACGTCTGTTAGCCTTGTGAAGTTGTCAGATAAGCACAATAAATAAGACATAAAACCCATTAAAAGGTCCCTGCGAGGGGCTGGAGAGATGGCTCAGCTGTTAACAGCACTTGCTGCTCTAGTTCCAGGGGATCCAACAGCTCTGAGGGCACTGCTTACACAGGCTACACATATATATGAGCAGACAAAACACTTATGCACATAAAATAAAAATAATAAGTCTATCTTTTTAATGACAGTGTGAGACATTTTGGGTTTTGTGAACTGGCCTTCATGGGTGGTACTGGAAGTTGTTCTCTTTAATGCAAGGGTAGGGTACTGAGATGCCTAACGATGTAGCCCTCACTCATAACCTTCTTAAAATTCTGTTGAAATCGAAAATATGCCATGAATTCTGAGTCACACTCAATAATCCTGATCGTTTAGAAGTAAGTACCTTACATATTCAAGAGTGGTCTGACTGGATAGTTTCCTCACAAACCAGGACACTTCTTCCAGTTTTTGGAGAAAAGTCAATATAGGGAATTTATTTTAAATCTATGTGTATTTACAGACAGAATTCACTGCAACTTCACTTCTAAGGTCTGGCATGAATTCCAGAATCAGATTTAAAGCCTCTTGTTTCCATTTATTAACTGCATGGCTTTTAGCAGCTGTGAACCTTAGTGGTCTTATAAGACCACTAAGGCACCGACTAGATAGGGTCCTGGAAATTTTGCTGTCTCATAAGTTACAACATACTAATTCCACTGTAGCAGAGACTGCTAACTGCCTACTCTGTAGTCCCTTGTCTCTTTGATTTAATTGGATTATATGGGGCTTGAGAGGATGGGTGGAGGGATAGTGGTGATGATATTAGGAAGCATTTCTCAGTGGCTCTTGCAAATAGGGGTGACCAATGAGGTATCTGTAAAGATTATTGGGAAAGCTCATTTAAAGTGACAGATGCAGTCAGGATATAGACCTTTGGGGCTTGTTTAATCCTTCTCATTGCATTATGTGGATCTGACATTTGGAGCTTTGAAGGCCATATTGTGGCCATGAAGTTACCTTGAAAATGGAAGCAGATAGTAAGGATGAGCGATAGAAAGACAGGAGCAGCCTGGATGCCAGATGGATGTAGAGTGCCGTGCTAGTCCCGTCTATCACCTATTTCTAGTCTTGTATTGCAGGGAATTATATGCAGCCAAACCAAATCCTAATTGATACTTCTGTGGAGAATATGATTCAAACCAATGGCAAAATAATAGGTATTAGCTTTTATCTTTCACTTCCCTGTCTCATCTCTATATGAGCTAAGATTATATTTCTTAGCACCTGCCAAATTAGGGATAATTTTTTTCTTCTGAGCCAAGTCTTGTTCAGAGTCTTTGTAGTGTAGCCTCCATGTGGGTGCTGGAAATTGAACCTGGGTCCTCTGCAAGAGCAGCCATTGCTCTTAACTGCTGAGCCATCTCTCCAGCTCTGTGAGTCAGAAATTTTTAAGGCAGTAGGAGTTAGACCTAATTTCAGTTTTTTTTTCTTTGTTTTTTGATTTTTTCCAATCCTGCTGTTTCTTAAACGGTGGGTAGATATTACTGGCACTGATTTTAATATTTCAGACAGATTAGTTGGCATCTAGGACCCCCTAAACTGGCATAATTCACTTGGTCATGGACTTGACCCTAGGGTGTTTGCCTGTAGCCCACAGTCATGCACTGATGTGAGTTGGGGAACATGTGTTCCATGTGGGGAATTAGGAGTGAGAGGAGGAGTTCCTCTAATGTTGACTTCCCAGGAAAATACCACCTACTCAGTTCTGGATCTCAATAGTAATCTGCCTCCTCTAGATCACTAAAGACTGGGATTTTTCCTTCCTATTGGACACATTGTTTAAATTTTTTTTTATGTCTTTGTTTGTGAGCCTGCTGGTCTATATGTACACCATGTGGGTGCAGGAGCCCGTAGAGGCCAGAAGAGGTCATATAATTCCTTGGAATTAGAGATACAGGCAATTGTGACCCACCTGATATCGGTACTGGGAATTGAACCCAGGTCCTCCACAAGAGCAGCCAGTTCTCCTAATTGCTGAGCATCTTTCTCTCCAGCCCCTTATTGGACACTGCAAATCAAGCAAGGGAGCACAACTTCTAGATTAAAGTGCTCTGTCTTTCTCTTATAGTGCTATATGCCATCTTTGTCATTGTGTAGATTATTGCTTAGGAGCAATATCTAAAAGTCCCCATAGGTTAACCACATCTTTCTCATGACAAAGGAGAAGTTATGACTGGTCTCAGGGGTTCGCTGTACTTATTGAGGGTTTTCCCTGTAAATACTATATACCATGACTTTGAAGTTCGATTCCCTAAGTCACTGCCAGAGAAACCACATTCGGTGGATGGGCACGTTTGAATTGCTAAATTGTGTTGATTTCAAAATTGTATTAAAAGGAATATTGAAAGGAAAGACTACTTAAATTTTATTGATTATTCAGAAAATAATTGTGTCAAGCACTGAGATGTTGTAGGAACAAGACTGAGCTAGTCTCTGCTTCTACCCTTGTGGAGATGCTAGCATAGGAGAGAGGATGACATTCAATAATTATTACTCTGCTAAGTTCAGAATGCTTCGAGATATGTTGCAGTGAGATCTGTGGCTTTCATCTGGTCTGGGGCAGAGGTTCTCAACAGAATGATCCTATACCCCAGAGAACACCCATCAATGACTGGAGACTTTTTAGATGTCTCTGGGTCATGATGTGGCATCCAGAGTGAGGGATGCTGCAGAATGTCCTACAAGGCACAGGACAGCTCTGCCTGCCAGCAAACAATTGGTGATTGGGCTCAGAATGTCAGTAGTGCTGAGGTATGAGAAACCTTAATGAAGGCTTCCTGGAGGAAGTGATGGTGTTTATAGCTCAGTCCTGAAGGGGAATGTGAAGCCAGATAATTGGAAGAGAGAAGAAGCTAGCATACCAGTAGAGCTTGGGAGTGAAGGATTCAAATGGAGAAAGGACAGAAGCCAGAAGCGTTTGAGAGGAGAGCTGGTGAGATCTGTAGGGCCAAGTGAGGCAGGGCCATGAAGATTCCATGGCAGATTTGTGGGTGGCCATGTTGAAGGGCAGTCATGGGGCAGTAACAAATAACTTTCATCTTATGACAGTCACTCTGGTTGTTCTGTGGGACAGGGATTAGAGGGGCTTGTGTGGACAGGGGGAATAGTTAGGAGCCTGTTGGTGAACAGAGGACAAAACATAATGATACATATATATGAAGATGCCATAATGAAAGCCATTACTTTGTATACTAACCTAAAAAATTAAAAATAAAAGAAGCTTTAAGACAACATAATTGATTGGGACAGTGGCCTTGCACAAGCTAGGCAAGTGCTCTGCGTTACCCCATGTACCGCTGAGCTACACCCTGGCTCTGAGTTAATGATTTCTGTCAGAAGCTGAATGGAGGAAAATCTATTGAGTACTGATGAAGGTGCTCATGGGAGAGGGCCAGGTTTCAAATAATTTTTTATTGTGTTTAAACACATACAATATAAAATTTGTTAAATTTAATATGATATATGCAAATCTTTGAGGTTAAATAACTAAACTTTTAATTTTTCGGGGGGAGGTAAGGCTGATGAGAGTTCTGGACAAGTTGAGTTTTGGATGCATGTTAAATGTTTGGGTTTTGGGTCAGGTGAGCAGTTAGAAATTTGGGTCAGGAGAGCTCTCACTGGGGAGGAATTTGAGGGGTCATTTTTAAAATATTTATTTTTATTTTTATTTTATGTGTATGTGTGTATGCCTGCATGTAGGTAAGTGCACCTGTGTTGTGCAGTGGTCTTGGAGGACAGACTGTTGGATCCAAAATATTTTATTTATTATTTTCATTTTATGTGTATGAGTGTGTTGTCTGCATATATGTAAATGTACCCATGTCATAAAATGCCTGCAGAGGTAGAAGAGGGTGTCAGATCCCTTGGGAGTTATGGACAGTTGTTAGATACCACATGGGTGCTGGGAATTGAACCTGGGTCCTCTGTAAGAACAGCCATTGCTCTTAACCGCTGAGCCATTTCTCCAGCCCCTTGACAGGTCATTTTCATAGGGGGCAATCTGAGTAGGTTTTTGTACTTTTTTAAGGAAGAAAGCTTTGACAAAATATTTCATTTAAGCTTTTACTCAAAATATATGTGTACTAGAGATTTGGTAACATTGGGAAGAAAGCAGTCTTCTTTCTCTGTATGTTATGAAACTGTGGATTTAGAAAAAAAAAGAGTGTAAGTCTCATCAAATCAGATTTGCATATATCTCAAATATGACAGTGCCATTTTCTCCTAGGGGTATGACTTATCTTCATTCCTAATAGAATCTGTTATGAAACTGAAAAGGTGATCTATTGCTGTTTGCATTATTGCTTCCTATAAGAAGCTCAAGGCTTTTTTATACCTCATGCTGAATTTATCTTCTCCAGATCCTTGAGGGCAGTGGTGCAGGAGCTTGTACATTGTTCGTGAAATGAATGAAGTGAAAGAAGTTAAATGGACAAGGCCATTATGGAAATGGCCCATGTAGTTCCCTTGAGTTCCTGTGTCTTCTGTTCTGATGTGTATCTGGCTTTAGTGTATTTGAAAGTCATCTCAGCAGCTTCAAAAGGCTTGTATTTGTTAGAATGTAGATTCTGGGTAGGGTATCTTAGTCTGTGTGCTATAACAATATACTTGAGATTGGGTTGAAGAAAAGACATTTTACTTAGCTTACAGTTCTGGAAGCTGAGCAATATAAGCGTGAGTGGTGGATGGTATTACGTGGCAAGACTGCCTACAAGAGAGGTATACAGGCATGCGTGTGTGGAAGAGACATGGGCTTGCCTTGTTACATTACAACCCATACCCAGATGACTAATCCGGCCCCTTGAGACCTCTGCTGCTCCTGAGAGGAATAGTAATCCCTTCTGAGGTCATGGTTGTCAACTTGACACACCCAGGAAGAGCGAACCTCAGTTGGGGAATTTCCTCCATTGGATTGGCTTGTGAGCATGTCTGTGAGGCATTTTCTTAATTACTGAGTGATGTGGGAGAGCCCAGGCCACTGTTGGTGGTGCCGCCCCTGGGCAGGTGGTCCTGGTTTGTATAAGAAAGTAGGCTGGTCTCTGCTTCAGTTCCTGCCCCCAGGTTCCTGCCCTGCTTCAGTTCCTGCCTTGTCTTCCCTCAGTGGTGGACTGTCACTTGAAAGAATAAGATGAAATAAACCCTTTTCTCTCCAGATTGGTTTTGTTCAGTGTTTTATCATAGTAGTAGAAAGCAAACTAGGACAGTGCCCGATGACCTAATCATCTCTTACTAGGGCCCTCAAACGCCCTACCTCTTCCATATTGACAACCAAACTTGTAGCACATGAACCTTTTGGGCCAAACCTCCTCCAAAACATAACACCAGCTCCAGATTTTCCCAGATGAGGCTTACGGATGTATATTCTTAACAAGGTGCCCAGGTGAACTATATGCCCATACCATGTGTGGGAACTTTGCTTGGCCCACCATAGTCACCACTGAGACTGTTCCTGGGTGATTTTCATGAGCATCCATAAAATGTAAAGATGACTGACAACTGCCTTGCCTTTAAAGTGGGTTATGTAGTTGTTATGGAGTAGAGGCCCAATACTCATCAGTTGGGTGTTTTCTCTACTTAGGAAAGGAATGGGAAACTCCAAAACACAGACCAAGAAGTCTTTCTCTGGTTCTGACATAATTTGACAGATTTTTTTTTATACAGCTTTCTGAAGGGTCCCTCACTGTACAGGTTGGTGGGCTATTATAGCAGACTATTAGACCATACACAGATGTCTCCAGGCTTAGCATGTCTCAGATTGTATATAGCATGGATTGAGTGACACTGAAGGGACTTTAAAAATCTACGTTTTGTAATGGATAAGATGCCCAACAGTCAATTGTCTGTTGTGTTTTTATAAAGTAAGCCTGACAGTTAATGTTCAACAGTATGATTGCTATTTAAAGGGATTGTACAAAGAACTAATTTCCTTGTGTTTGAATATTTGCTGTGTGTTCTACTTCAGTGTGTTGAGGAGTGGGCTCTGTGAACAGGGATTTTTCTGACTCTGATTCAGGCTGTAGAACACATTTATAAAGATGGGTTTTGAATCCCCATCACAAGTTCTGTTTGAGTTGGAATTTTTCCGTTTTTTATACTCTTAGTGATTTATTTAAGTGAAGTGTGAATCAAAGCAGCAAATACTCTTTCTTTGTAAATCTAAGTGGTTATTCCAATTTCTGTCCCTTTTACTGTTCTTGTAAATATATTTATCCTCTGGCTTATAGGGTATCTGGACCAGGCTCTGTTTGACCTTGTATAATGCTACTTTTCATATGAAGTCTAATCATGTGGGGGAGTGTCAGCTCTCATTTGTGGTGATTCCTTTCTCTTGGACTCCCCAGCTTTACAGATGCAGGTCCTTAAAAGAACTCCTTAGAATGCCTTAAACAAGCTGGACGTGGTGGTGCACACGTTTAATCCCAGCACTCGGGAGGCAGAGGCAGGCGGATCTCTGTGAGTTCAAGGCCAGCCTGGTCTACATAGCGCGTTCCAGGACGCTCTTCTGGCCTTGCATACTCTTTCAGGCTTTCCTTTTGTGCCTGACCCCCTTCTGAAGAGGTCCCTGGTGGCTGGAGAGATCTCTGCCAACCTTTTTGAGCCCCAAGGAAACTTCCCCAAACACTAGCCCGCTCCTTCTGGCCTCCTGCTGGTTCCCTGTCACCGACAAAGATGAAATGGAAGCTAGGAGTGGGCCATATTAGATGCCATTGACTGAGCTTTACTAATCCCATGCCGGAGAGATGATATAAATTATAATACCACGGAATACACAACATTCTCTTGTTTCTTTTATTCTAAAGGGAGTTTTTAAAACTGAATCTTAGCCGGGCGTGGTGGCGCACGCCTTTAATCCCAGCACTCAGGCTGGCAGAGGCAGGCGGATCTCTGTGAGTTCAAGGCCAGCCTGGTCCACATAGTGAGTTCCAGGCCAGGTGGTGCTATCAGGAGACCCCCCTGTCTCAACCCCCCCCCCCAAAAAAAAGAAAAAAAAGCTTTAAACAACTGATTTCTTTAGTGCTTCTCTTCCTGGTTATTCCTTTCTGCTTCCTTTATAGTTTTGTCCCTAAGGTTTTGAGACCCAGGGGAGGGCCTGACTGGGAGTGACCAGATACTGGGACCCCCATGCTGTCCTAGGTGAGCAGGTCCAGTCCCAGTCTTATGGCTTCAGTCTCCTTGCACTATGGAGACACCAGTGCTGGGCTCTCTGAGTCCACAACTGTGCTATGTTTCATGCAGGGAGTGCTGTTGCTAGAGACTTACATGTAATTTCCTTCTGGTCCAGGAGCCAGCTTCTCTTGATACCTGCTTGCCTCATGGCCTGTTCTCTACCCTAGAAGGGCTCCCCAGCCAAGCCCTGAAGCCTTGAATCACCTGTGCCCTTATCTCCTCACTGTCTCCCTTTTTACACCCGAGGGCTTCCCACCCGTGGCCATCTGCATTGTATGTCAGTCTGGAAAGCTGAGGCTTCTGCTTCTTCACCCTGACAGTTTGCAGTGCTGGCTACCTCTCATCCCAATTCAGGCCCAGATCTATCCTTGCATAGCACCCATAGCTTCCTAGTTTGTCCCCTGATAGCTGTTCCATACACTGTCTTCAGAAATCTGAGCACACAGCCCCATATGGATTCCCTACCTCAAGTTCCTCAAAATGCTTTCACACCCAAAGGAAAAACCAGAGCCCTAAGGAACCCCTTTATTACATGCCTCTAGCCCTAGTAACATCTGCCCCTCAAGTGTTCCTACCCCAGCACTGTCCACTTTTATCAAAAGTCCTCATCCTAGCCACACCCCCAGATGTCCTCATCCCAGTCACCACTCCCCCCCCACAGGTGTCTGCCCCAAATGTGTTCCTACCCCACTCACTACCTCCCAGGTGTCCCCACCACAGTCACTCCCCCTGGTTGCCCTACCTCCCCCGCTAGGTATTACCATCACAATTACCACCCCCAGGCTTCGCCCCCCCCCATTAATGACTCCCCCTCAGGTTTCCCTATTCCAGTCACCGCCTGCCCTCCCCAGTGTCCGCATCCCAGTCACTACCCTTCTAGGTGTTCCTATCCTAGTCAGTACCTCTTAGGTGTGTCTCCCTAGGTATTCCTACAGTCATTCCTCCTAGGTGTCCCCACCTCATCAACTCCACCATATCAGTTTTCCCAACCCCAATCACTGCCCCCCAATGTGTCCTCTACTTCAGCTACTCCACTCAGACTTGCTGGGGTGAAAACACCCCTCCCCAGGTGACCCCATCAAGTCACTCTCTCCACCAGGCATCCTCATCCCAGCCACTCCCCAACCAAGTGTTTCCATCCCAGTCACTCTCCATCAAGTTCCTGCTCTAATCACTGTCCTCCACTGACCCCAGGCTCCCACCACCAATTTTCCCTATCCTAGTCATTCTTCCCACCAGCTGTCCTACCATAGCCCTTTCCCCCCCACAAGTCATCTCCTCTCTCAAGTCTTAGCCCTAGTCACTTCCTCCCTTTTATGTCCTATCCTAGTCATCCCTCCGTCAGATGCCCCTGCCCAGTCACCCCCTCCTTCAGATGCCCCTGCCCAGTCACCCCCTCCCTCAGATGCCCCTGCCTAATCACCCCCTCCCTCAGATGCCCCTGCCCAGTCACCCCCTCCCTCAGATGCCCCTGCCCAGTCACCCCTTCCCTCAGATGCTCCTGCCCAGTAACCCCCTCCCTTAGATGCCTCTGCCCAGTCACTCCCTCCCTTAGATGCCCCTGCCCAGTCACCCCCTCCCTTAGATGCCTCTGCCCAGTCACTCCCTCCCTTAGATGCCCCTGCCCAGTCACCCCCTCCCTTAGATGCCTCTGCCCAGTCACTCCCTCCCTTAGATGCCCCTGCCTAGTCACCCCCTCCCTTAGATGTCTCTGCCCAGTCACCCCCTCCCTTAGATGTCTCTTCCCAGTCACCCCCTCCCTCAGATGCCCCTGCCCAGTCACCCCCTCCCTCAGATGCCCCTGTCAGTCACCCCCTCCCTCAGGTGCTTCTGCCTCATCATCTCAGGTGTCCCAAGTCCTAGGCCCACTGGCCTGTAAGTGCTATGTTTGGAAAGTCTGTTGCCAGACCTCCTTGGTATGTCACTGAACATTCCCGGGGCATGGAATTTGCTGCCTCTAAGGGTGCAGGGAACCAAGCCCAAGCTCCTTGGCTCCCAACTGACTGGTTCCTCTGGGGAACTGGGCCTTCACCTTCAAAATAACAGGCACACAGCAGACACAATTACTCTTTGTATTAGTTACTTCTCTGTTGATGTGTTAATGTCTGTTGTGTTAAAACACCATGACCAAGGCAACTTATAGAAGGAAGAGTTTATTTGGCTAACTGTACCAGGGGAATAAGAGTTCATCATGGTAGGGAGGCATGGAGGCAGAGGCAGCCAGAGAAGAAAGCTAAGCACTCACATCTTCAAGTATGTGCAGGAAGCAGAGAGAGCAAAACTAGAACTGAGGCAAGGCTAAAAATGTTCAAAAGCCACCCCCAGTGACACTCTTCCTCCAGCAAGGCCACACTTCCTAAACCTCTACAAATAGCATCACCAAACAGGGACCAAAGTGCGAGTACATGAGCCTATAGGGGAGAGTCTCATTCAGACCACCACACTCTTCGGCCTGGTGTGGTGGTGCACGGCTTTAATTCCAGCACTTGGGAGGCAGAGGCAGGTGGATCTCTGAGTTTGAGGCCAGCCTAGTCTACATAGTGAGTTCCGGGCCAGCCAGAGCTACACAGTGAGACCCTGACTCAAAACAAAACAACAACCAAAAACCAAAAACCAAACAGTCTTGTCTATTGAACAGATGAAACTGTGAGTGACTCGTGTTGATGATAATGATGGCTGCTGACGTCTGCAGCGCTTTGCACACAACCTCAGGCCTTTTTGGAATGTTACACTTGCTGAGCCATTGGATCCTCAGTCACACTTGGGCTGATTTTGTGTTGGTTTGGCTGTGGTGCCCAAGGGTGGTGACTGCAGCTGCTTCTCAGTGTGTCTGCAACCACAGGGGTGATGGATTTGACCTAGAGGACGGAGCAAGCCAGCTCCCTATGCCTGTCTCCTCCCACTGGGCCCTGTGTGCTGAGCTGTGGATGTTGTGTTTGCTTCTCTTCCCTCAGCTGCAGTGGATTACCTTCAAAGCAGGTGATTAGAAACAAGCAAACTGGCCTTGAGCTGTGCATCCGGAATCTGCAGGCTCCCTCCCAGGACCTGGAATTAAACCTGGAAAGCTCTGGGGAGGGCCAGCCCCGGAGGCCAGAGCTGCCAGGGGAACAGAAACGTTTTTATAAGTAGGTCACAGTAAAGAAAGAAAGCTCCAAGGGCTTCCTCCTACTGGGCCTTACAGCAGAAAGTTCATTGCATCTTGGTGACTGCATAGGTTATAGCCCCTGCTTGGGCTTTTGTGCAGGGGTTACAACTGCCTAGACACTGACACAGATGGATAGTCATCATTATCCTGGTTATCAGCATGACCTCAGCTGTTGCCCGAGTTTTTCTTTTTTTTTTCTTTTTTTCTGGCCTAGGTTACTTTTTTCAAAGTAGCCTAGGTTGACTTTTAACTCTTGATCATCTTGCCTCAGTCTCCTGAGTACTGTGATTATATATGTGTATCACCACACCCAGCCTGCCTGAGTTTTCCTATGTGTCAGGCTGGACTCTGAAGGCTTAACTAATCTCCTTACTCCCACTCCCCACCCTTGAGGTGGAGTGTTTGATTCTGAGGTTAGTATTTATTTATTTATTTTAGTTTCTATGATAGATGCTTCTGGGAGAATTTGAGAAGACAAATCAGGAAACCAGGTACAAAATGGACTTGGGAATTAGGAGGCCCAGTTATCTTCCTTGCACGAAGGCAGGGTCTTTCTCCCTCTCATGGGAAGCAGAAAACAGTTGAACAGTGTGCCTAAGTGCACTGCAATTAACTCCTTGAGTTTTCTTGAGCTCTGGGGCTTAGTCTAGCCAATAAAAACTGAGTCCCAGGCTACTTGTAAAATCTTGTTTTATCTTTCTTTATAGGTGTGTTAACACATTCATCATCTTGAATTATTTAAAGTTATCATGAAAAAGGTCTGATTTCTATTGCCTGCCCTGATTTGCGCTTTAAATATAGTTCCCTGTCTCAATTCACCAGAATTCGTGTTGAAAATAGACAAGAGAAAATTACTTTTAAACAGCAGTTTGGCACATAAAAGCATGATTTACCTGGGAATATTTCTCCAACTGCACATTAAGTTTCTAAGACCAGAGTTTCAAGAATTCTTTACCCTGATGAACCTGGAAATTAGTATGAAACCAAACAGTAAACACTGGTTATTCCCGGGTGCTCCTTTGGCTGAGCCCGGTGTGAACTGGAGAGGGAGGAGCTGTCTTCCTCCTTCATCATCATCATCTCTCCACTCTTCCCTAGCCCAGTGCTATGGCATTACATTTTCTCTCTCTCTCTCTCTTTGAAATTGCAAGACCTTAATATTAAAGTCAAAGTGAAGTCAACCATGCACATTAAAAATATAGGACATCTCATTTGGGATGAAGCCACTAATTCAGCCTTGGAGGCAATTTACAGAGCTACATATAAATACAATATACTTCACAGCACCCAAACTTCATAATCTTACACTATGATTTATGCTGCTTCTCTTTTTATTTTGTATAGTCCACTTGCTCTCCTGATTAGCATACCCCAAATCTGTAGTGCATCAAAATACTGAAATTAGAAAAAAGAAAAACAAAAACAAGCCCAATGACCTATCTCCTTTTACTTTATGAAAGTGTCTTAAAAACTTAAGACATATGCTTTAGCTATTGAGAAATTTAGTATTAGCAATGCAAAAATATCTTGTTAGAATTGCTGAAGGAGACGGGCAGTTTTTCACCTCACCTGCTCCTTTTTCTCTCATAATCTGTTTGTACCTTTCCTCATTTCATCATTTCTACAAAACCCAGATGTTTTGGAGGAATTCTGCAAATGATTTGTTGTTTTAAGATTAGATTTATTAGCAGTATAGCATACTCAGTACCTATAAAATACATTTGGTTCCTTCATGATTTTGTTTGATTTAGATTATAGGAAAATAAAGATGAAAAATATTCTTTGTCATATAATTTGTTCTTGAGATGGAAAACAGTTGATGTTCTTATGCCATTGCCTTAAATATGATATCATTTCTGTTGTGAGGAAAAGAGTTTTTAATTTCACAGCAGAGTGATGGAGAGAATGACAGGCTTTTTATTTTTAAAGGATTTTTAAAACTCTGGGTCTGTGTATTTTTGGATAGAACTGGAATCCAGCTAAAATGAAGCCTTGTCTGGATGGAGGGATGGCAGCTTGATTTCAGCAAGCAGGATTTGTGGGATTTGCTTGATTTACAGGCAGTATCTTCCTCCAAGTAGTTCCTTCTTTAAACAGTCACACTGGCAATATTAGAGCTTATTTAGGAAAGGTTTTGCATTGGTAGTTTTCAGAACCAGTGCAGGAAGGGCACCTTTCCTCACTCAGGTCTGTGTTCTCAAGCCAGGAGCTTTTGTGTTGATACAACCTTCCTGATCATAGCCCTTTTGCTTTGCAAACAAGTCCAGTGAAAGTAAATTCTGGTTAGTAGATGATGTCACTGGATCTATTAAATTAGGAAAGTTATTTTGCTTGATAAAAGAGGAAATTCTAACTCAGAGACCTGTGGTGAATTTAACATGTTTTGTAACCATGTGTGTTTGTTTATTCATTGGTATCAGGAATTGAATTCATAACCTTGTACCTGCTAAGCACATGCTCTAGCACTGAGCTATAAATCCCAGAATATTATGTCTGTTTTTGGTATCTCCTTGAGGGTTTTAAATGTGCAGAGTATCTTGAAAGCAAATACCCAGGCACAGAATTTAAATGGTGTTTGAGTTGTGTATGTGTTGTTTTACAAATAGGTAAAGGATTTGGATCTCTCTCTCTCTCTCTCTCTCTCTCTCTCTCTCTCTCTCTCTCATGTAAGGTATGAGAACATAGATTAGATCATGGTGAAAATAAATTGGGAAACCTTTCTTCTGCTGGATTAGATGGTGCCGCCCAGTGTTAGGAGCTGGTAGCCCTTCTGTGATACGCCTCTAGGGCCAACAGTGAAGGCATTCCATTCATTCAGTGTTATGGAGTTGCTACTTTGTGCTAGCTATGTCGTGGTACATATTCTTGCCCTTGTGGAGCTTATAATACTATTAGTAATAGCCCCCTTATACATGTTTTCAGCTGGTGCTAAAATCTCTGGTAAACTGGAGCCGAGTGAGGGGCCTGAAGAGGGTGTGGAGGTGGGGTATACTGTTTCAGGTGGGCAGTCTCAGGCCTTCATATGCTGTCTGATCTTAGCTGCATTTCACACACCGAGGTTCCTTTGGCTTGTGTTTCCATTTCACCCTGCCTTTTGAAATGTCATTCTGGAAATGGAAGTGGTTAAACCATGTTAGTCATTTACTTTTTAGAGAGACTATGTTCTAGATGATTTCCTTCGAGCAAATGTTAATGGAAAATTTGAAACAATGGATGCCTTGGGGGTATGGTGGGAAGGGGAGGATTTAGACAGACAGGATCCACATAGTTGGGTTGTCTCCTGCATGTAGAATAGGGTCTTATGTCCCCCAAGATGTGATGCTCCTTGAACTACATTATTGTTCCCCAGTGTCCTGACCTAAGACAGTGCCCATTTCTTCTGGGAATGCTGATTGGAGGAATGGAACCCTTTGGAGTCCTTTCCTCTTGGCTCCTTAGGAGAAATGCACTACACAATTTACGTTTTGTTTTAACCTTAACCTCCCTGACTGTTTGGCTTAGTATCTTGCTTTGTAATTTCAAAGTGTAAATAAATGTCACATTGTTGTTATTATTTTTCATGCCCAGCCAAAATGTGTCTCTAAGGAGATCTTTGCCTATTTATAGCTCTAACTAAAAAATTCAATAATTCCTAATGGGAAATGATTTTAATTCCCTTAGTCTCCTGCCCTGAAGTTTCAGTAGGACTCTGCATACTTACACTTCTAACCATGCAGCACCTAAGAACTGCTGGCTCACAGTTCTGTTGCATGTCTGGCTTTGTCAGGGATGATGAAGGTAGGAATTGGTATGGCCCTCTGGATTCTCAGGAATGTTCCTGTACTTAAGAAGGTATCTAGGGCTGGAGAGATGGCTCAGTGGTTGAGAGCACTGACTGCTCTTGCAGAGGGCCTGGGTTCTATGCCCAGCACTCATATGGTGTTTAAGAACTATCCTTAACTCCAGTTCCAGGGGAATCTGACGCCCTCTTCTGACCTCTGCAGCATTGCACGAGGCCAGTACACTCACATACATGCAGGCAAAACACTCATACACATAAAATAAAAATAATTAATAATAAAAGAAGACATATAAATCAAGGATTTGAAGAAATATTTTTCATCCATCTTTTTGTTGCTTACAAAATTGTATACATAGATTTTAATTGCTCTGATTTTGTATTTCTTTGTAGTTCAAGCAGGTTGGCTTTACACTGATAAATAATTTTAGGTCTGAGATGAAGAAAACCTGCCATACTTGTTTGTAGTAATGCAGCTGTTTAAAAATGAGCAAAACGTATCTTGTTAAAATATCCTTTTTTTTCTTATCGTAAGCAAAACTGTTGAATTTGAGAATGAGCTCAAATTGCTTTTTTTAATGTAAAAATGTTTCTCTCCCTCCCCAGCTTTTGCTTTGGCATCTGAAGATACAAAGAAAGAAGTCAGGCCTTCTCAGGTACTAATTCCAATGGTCACCCTTCTCCTTGACATTCTTCTGTATTTAATGGGAGATGTAAAGATTTCATCCTTCAATAGTTAGCATGTTTCTTTCTTGTTGTTATAAGAATTAAGATATTGTTCAATATCTTAGGGTGTGTGTGTGTGTGTGTAGTGTACTGTGTGATATATGTGTACATATGTGTGTGAGTTCATGCCCCCATGTGTGCATGTGCAGAGGCTGGAGGACAATGTCCTGCTCTATCATTCTCTCTTAGTTCCTTGAGACACAGTCTCTCACTGAACCTGGAGCTAGCCCATCAGTCAGCAAATCCCAGCAATTTTCCTGTATGTACCTCCTGACAGTGCTGGGGTTAAAGGTGCATATGACTACACCTGGCTTTTTATATGGGTTCTGGGGCTTTGAACTCAAGTCTTTATGCTTGTGCAGCAAGCACTGCTACCTACTGAGATATCTGCCCAGTTCTATCTTACTTTTTGAGACAGGCTATCTCACTGATTAGGCTCTGCTGGGTGGCCAGGGAGCTCCAGGGATCTGTCTATCCCTGCTCCTCAGTCCTGGAATTATAGCATGTGCCATCACACCTGGCTTTTTTAATGTGGGTGTTGAGGATTGAATTTAGGTCCTTATGCTTGTATGGTAAGCACTTTACTAACAGTTATTGTTCTAGCCCTTAATATAGATTTTGAAATTCTAACAGCAATCTATGGGTAATTTTGCTTTTTTGGTGGTGGTGGTGGTGGTGGTGGTGGTGTGTGTGTGTTCCTGTGCAGGTGCATGTACATGTTAGTTTGTGGTGTTCATGTGTGTGTTCCTGTGTGTGCAGATGAATGTCCATGTGTGTGTGTTTGTGTGTGCAAACACACGGAGGTCTGAGGTTGATGTTGGATGTTTTCCTCTATCACTCTCTTCCTTATGTACTGAGTTGAGATAGGGTATCTCTCTGAACCCAGAACTTGCCTTTTTGGCTGGTCTGGCTTGCCAGATTGCTTCAGGCATTCTGCTCTGCCTCGGTGCTGGGATCATGGGTTGTCACCATACCCACAAGGCTTTTATGGGTTCTGGGGATCTGAGCTGTGGGTCTCATGCTTGCACATCAAGTGCTTTACCCATTGAGCCACCTTCCCGGTCCTAGATTTGCTTTAGAAAAATTCATGCTATAGTTAAAACGTTGATTGGGTTTCAGTCACTTTAGGAAAAAGGTGTCTCAGTACAGAGATTTAAGATGTCCTATCTTGGCTATCTTAGTTTTCTCAAGTTTCACTATATCCTCCTGCCCTTGGCTTCATCTCCAGGTCAGTGAATGGATTTTCTATGTCATAGGGGTGTCCAGAGCCTAATCACCATCACCTTGAAGGTGACAGATACTCCAAAGTTGACTAAGCTGCCAGATTCCTTGTTCACTCAGAATCTGAAGCCAGGCCTGGGACAGGTAGAATGGATAGCACTTTTCTAAAGTCTCAGAGTCATCATTAAAAAAAATTATTTATGTTTATTTTATATGGATGGCTGTTTTGTCTGCATGTATTTAAGTGCACCATGTGCCTGCAATGCTCACAGAGGCCAGAAGAGGGTGTTGGATCCCCTGGAACTGGAGTTATAAGCAGTTGTGAGCCACCATGTAGGTGCTGAATGTAACTTGGGTCCTCTACAAGAGCAGCCAGTGTTCTTAACCACTGAGCTGCCTCTCTAAGCCCCAGAGTCACCATTTTTAATCATTGATTGTGTTTAAGAATGTAATTTTTTTACCACTTGAGCTTTTCAGGGGGTCAGTTTAACATATGAGAAAGAGACCAGGATTTTGAAAATACTCATTTTTGTTATGTTAATTAAGGCTTCATTGAGTCTACTTTTTACTCTACCATTGTTGTAAAAGCAGTTTTTAATAGAGTGTTTCTGTTTCTTTTATCAACAGAGTATTCTTAATTCTAACTGTGCTGTGGAATTCCTCCAAAGAAAAAATAATAATAATTTCTTATGATTTTTAAGATTCTTTATGGCTAATAAAGCATTTTAACACATTTCATTTAATTTGATCTTCTCAGTGGTACTACTATTGTTAAGCAAAAATAGATATTCCCAGTTGTAGCAGAAGAGATTTGGCCTTAAAGAAATTGATTTTACCAAGGTCACAGGATTATTAAAAGCTAAGATTCAAATATTTGGAATCCTTGTGTTTTTACCCTGTTCTATGTTATTAAAATGAGTGAGTTTGGTAAGAGTGAGTGAGGATGCTTGTGATGAATTTAAGGTGTTACCCAGGCATTGTAAGCAGAAAATTAAAATTTTGTTTAATGAATTTAGAAATTATTTTTACTTTAAAAAATGTTTTATTTATTTATTTACAATTTTGTATATATGTGTGCCTGTGTGGGTATATATGCACACCACAGGCATGCAGGAGCCTGAGGAGGCCAGAAGAGGGCATTGGATCCCCTGGAACAGGAATTGCAGATGGTTGTTAGCCTCTGTGTGGGTACTGGGAATTGAACCGAGGTTCTCTGAATAGAATAGTAAGTGCTTTTAACTACTGAGCCATCTCTCCAGTTTCAAAGGTAGGCTTTAACCACTTTTTACAAATCAGAGACTGAAGTCTTTAAGTACATACATAGTATAGAGTCCTATACATTTATGTCATTTTTCATGCACAGGTATTAATATTCTTGAAAAATGCCATTAACTGTATCTATGTGTAGGTGCCACAGCCCACAAGAAAGGCAGTGAAGGCAGTTTTCACGTACAGTTCATGTGCCTGAGACTGGGAGAATGATCAGTTTGTCCAAGGTTGTCCAAAATCTGTTGTTGAACCTGGAGACAGAATTTAAGGCTAACTTGGCTATGTAGTGAGACTCTTCCCCCCCTCCCCCAAATTGTAACTATTTTTTATAAACCATTGAAGAATGATTCCCTTGAATGCTTCTGAGTGTTCAAAGTGAAATATAGTAGAGAGAAAGCATAGACTGGCTTCCTCCTTCATGGTCTTTGTCTACCTAGTGTTTTTGATTCATTGAACCAGTCACTTCCCGAGGTACATAGCTGCTCTTTGATCCTTTGAAATGAAGAATGAGGTGACTATCTTTGTACATATTACTTGATTTCTATATGAAAATATTTATTAAAACTCTATCCCTGGGTTGGATTTGTACTTTAGACTATATGTACATTTGCAGAAGGGCAAGTTTTACTAACTTTCAATTCTTTCTGTAATGTTATATAGTGCCATTCCTGTATAACTGCTGAAATTGGGTTTTAAACTTTGATTTTGCCACTCTGCTAAGTGGAAAATGTTATGACAGTTTTAATTTGCATTTTTCTGCTATTTGTAATTTGAATTTAATACCACTTTCTCCTACTTTTGAAGATTATATTTTCTGTAACATGTCAATATTATTTTCTATTGAGTGATTGCTGTTTTCTTTCTTTTTTTTGGTCTTTTTGAGACAGGGTCTCCCTGTAGTCCCAGCTGGCCTGGAACTCGCTAAGCGGACCAGGCTGGCCCTGAACTCACAGAGATCTGCCTGCCTCTGCCTCCCAAGTGCTGGGATTAAAAGGTGTGGGTCACCATGCCCAGCTGCTGTTTGCTTAATAGCTGTGTAAGACTTATTTTTTCCTCTAGACTTTGGTTTGTTACATTATTTTGCTTTTTTAAAAAAAGTTTGTTTTGGGGGTTTTTGTGTTATAAACTTATGAGTTCATGATTTGGTGGCATCAGTTTTGGTCTTAATGCTTGTAAATCATTTTTTTCCGTTCCAATATATTTTCATATGCACCCCCCCTCAAAAAAATGAATTTAAGGCTAAATTTTCAGTTGTGACTAATTCATCACAGGTAGAATTGAACAGGATCTGTCCTGCCATTGTTGTCCTGAATGGCTGCCTCATGCCCAATCCTTACCTATGCTTTAGTCAAGGGTCCCAAGTAAGGCTCTCTGTTCAGCTCAGGCCAGTCCTTGTCAGGGCTGTGTTCCTGCCCTAAACAATGTGATTAATTTTGGTTTGAGTTTACATCAAATTCCTGAGTACTGCTGGTGCCCTGATATGCTGTGTATGGCTTGACATTTGGGTTCAGCTCCTTTCCCAGATCCCAAGTGCCTGACAGTGCCCTATATTTTGACCCAAGACAGCTATAGAGGAGCCTGTCATTCTAGGAGTATACACCAGGCTGTAGATGTTGCCTTAGCCATGGCCATGAACTTGCCTTCATTCTGCGGTATGGCCTGGCTTTATATCCTGTGGGGGCTCACGCTGTTTTTATCTTGTATGATACAAGGTTATTGCAGGATGCTGGAACCAGAGTCATCTCCTTACCACTGACCAGCTGGGGCCATAGGGAGCCTCAGTGAGCCTCAGCTTTGTCATTTGTAAGAGGGAGGAATAAGGCCTACCTTAAATGGCTGCTTTGAAGATTATGTCTGTGTATGTATTTGCAACTTACAGTAGTGGCCATGTCCTAATTAATTATTTACCTGATAATAATAAATGTCAGGAAATTGCAGGAACCATCTAGTCTACCTAAACAAGTTAAAGTAATAGACCTAACTGCTCTCATCAGCTAAAGTGCTTTCTTTTTTAAAGCAAAGTTGGAGCCTATTAAGAATATTTTTAAAAAAATATTTATTATTTTTATTTTATGTATATGTGTGTATTGCCTGCATGTAGGTAAGTGCATCCATGTCATGCAGTGCCCGCGGAGGTCAGAAGAGGCTGTTGGATCCCCTGGAACTGGAATTACGGACAGTTGTTAGCTGCCATGTGGGTGCTGGGATTCGAACCTGGGTCTTCTACAAGAACAGTCAGTGTTCTTAACCACTGAGACATCTCTCCAGCCCCTTAAGAAGAGATTTTAATATAGAGTTAAGCACAAGCATGTCACAGGGGAGAGAGACATGTAAGAGAAGGACATGGTACATGCTCTAGAGTAGGCGTGGCCATCTCAAGAGACAATCACCCCTCATGTCTCTTCTGTGGAAGCAGTTGACTGCATATGAAAAAAATCAGTAATGGTGATTAGATGGAGATAAGAGCCAGTGACTGTTGAGCATCTGCTTTGTGTAGCCATTGTACTCAGCATTTATTAGCACAGCGCTGGGCAGTGGTTCTTGAATTATTATTCTTATTTTCCAGATCAGACCCTGAGATGTGAGTCAGTAAGTGGTAGAATGAGAACATAGGACCAACTTACAGCAAGTGCCCTGACGAGAACACATTTGTGTTATTTATTTATTTTTTTTGTAAATCTAGAGGGTTGTAGTGCCTGGGTAGAAGATGGTATTTTACTTATCTCTCCTTGTCCGAGATTTCCTGCGACATTCTTTTGAGAGTGTTCTGTATTCTTTATGTGAAGAACTTAAAAACGAGGCATTAGATGTTTAAACCGCAAGTGTTCAGATCTATTGTGGCTTAAAAAAATGAATCCCAGGTGACTTGGATATGTCTTTTTCTGTCCATGTTGGGAGCTGTCTCTGGGATAGATACATTAATAACAGATCTCTTTCCTGTCCGAATAGCAGTTGACATACAGCCTTGACAGTGAACACATCTTTGATTAATATTGATAGTGTAAGAAACATGCAGCAACAGTGATCATAGAACAATCCTTGTGTTTCTTTCTTCTTAGGAAGAACTAAGCCTATTCATGAGGGAGGCCAAAGGCAGGATTTTAAATGTTCTGTCAATGCCTTCATTTTGTCCAATTTTCTTTCTCAAAGGGGAAATTACTCAAGACCATTTTGGTTTCAATTCATCCAGTTCAACTGTTCCTTGGGTATTTTGTTTTTGCAGTTTACAAATTGAGTCATTTGAAATAGCTAATCATTTCCTAGATGTTGTGTCAGCCAGTCTGAGCTACAGGGCTTAATAAAAAATAAAAAGATACATAATTTGGATTGGTTTTCTTTGATGTCACAAAGCTATCTGGTAGAAAGTCTAGCAGATGGTCTAGCTTATTGAAATGACCCAGTTCTGGAACCACCGAGTTCTGGGAAGTTCTCCTCTTCCTCTTTCACTTTGTTGAAGGTGACTCTTGTACATAAATGTTGAGCTGACTCTGTGTCCAAAGACCTCCAGGTGACTTGAGGAGGAAGATGCACTGGGAAGGACGAAGAAGACCTAGGCTTTTAATCCTGGTTTTGTGCCAGTAACTGTTGCACCCTGAGAAATTCCTTTGTCTTTTTTGAGATAAAGGAAAATATTAGATTAGCTCGTCTCCTCTCTGTCTAATGGACCCTGGGCATTCTTTCAGACCATTTCTCTTTGTGGCTTTATCTTGGTCTTTAAGCTGTTTACATTTTGTTAGAGACTCTTTTCACAGTTCCTTCTGGAATTACTCGGCCAGAATCAGGTATTTCTGTGCCCATATCTTAATTTCTCTGACTGGGGCTCACCAGCCCTGAGGCACCCCTTTGGGTCTAAGAGTTCTAGTGACCATGTATATTAATATAACAAAATACCGGAGACTAGTTGATTCATAAAGATCTGGCATTTATTTCTTACAGTTCTGGAGGCTGGGAAGTCCAAGGTGGAGGGGCAGAGAACATTTTCACTTGAGTCATTCCATGGGGGAAGTAGAAGGCACGCCTGCCAGCATTCAGACTGTATCTGGTATTCTCATAATGCTTTAGAGCTGACAAGAATTCTAGAATTAACTTTCCCAGGGACATCATCTTACACAGGAGGAACAAGCTTTACCCCAAATAAGTGATCATGTACAAAGGGTGCAGTCCCATTTCCGAGCTTCTGGAGCAATGTGAAGCATGCTGTTCCTGCTTGCCTCTTACATTTCAGCTTGCTTACTTGATGGAAGCATTTTCAGCTCTATCCTCAAGTCTTGTCCCAAGTGTTAATGCAGATTGTTTAAATTTACTGTGTTGCTCACTCTGCTATATGATGAAATTCATCTGTTTCTCTTTTCAAATGTAGGATTTGGAGCAAAGTAGTATATCAAGGAAAAATAACATAGGTGAGTAATGAGCTTTTCTTATTTGTGTGTATGTGTTTGCATATGTATAGGTGCGTGTGTGTGCAGGTGTGCCATGTGGAGGCCAGAGGTAGCCATCAAGTGTCTTCCTCATTTGCTCTCTGCTATATTCACCAAGGCAGGGGCTCTCTAAATTAGTGAGCTACCTTGCTCCAGGATTTTCTGTCTGGAGTTGGGTTTTTATGTGACTGCTAGGAATCTAAACTCAGGTCCTCGTGCTCACATGGCAGGCACTTCATCTACTGAGCCATCTCCCATGTCCCAGTAAAGAACCTGTAGACCTGTATTCATGTGTAATTACTATAAGCTATATTCTAGTGAAGTGGATTTTTCTGTCTGATTTTATTTATGAGGTGTATTTTCTTGCCCAAATATTCTGTCTTTGTCCTCATGAAGATCTAGAGAGAACACTTTTCAGACTGGCATGTGGCATATGTTTTGTGTTAGAAATAACAGCTAATGTGTTGGATTGAAGTTCTTCGCCTGTTGTTCACTGGGCTTTCAATGAGGTTTAAACACCATGCAAGGCTGGCGCTATGGGAGTAAAGAGATAGATAAGACATATTTCTTAATATTAAGGATTTGGTTGGGTTGTTTTCTGTTGCTACAACAAAATACCTGAGGTTGGGTACTTATAAAGAAAAGAGGTTTAGTTAGCTCACAGTTCTGATGGCTCAGAGTCCAAGACCAGGAAGGCCCATTTGTTTGACCTCTAGTGAAGTCTCCCTTTAAGGCTCATGACAGAATGCATCATGATGGGAGCATGTGTGAGAAGAAGTCATGTGATAAGACAGAAACTCAGGAATACTGGGGGTCAGGCTTATACTCTTTTAGTACAGATTATTCTTGAGGGACTCACCAGGGTTCCACAAGAGCTACATTAATCTTTTTAGAGGGAAACATTCCCACTGATGTAACCACTATGCATTGACCACCCTGTAAAGGTTCTACCACCTTCCAACACTGCTACACTAAGGACCAAGCCTTCAATACATAATCTATATCTAGATCATAGCAGGGGTCTAGTCTGAGTGGGAGATAAGGGCAAGCTGGGGTCTTTGCTTATGCTGTGTGTGCTCTGCCTAGAGATGGGCTCCCTACTTGTTCACCTGCAGACACCTTCCTGCCTCTGGGGAGTCAGCTCAGCAGCCACACCCATCAAGATTGTCCACGAGGGCCCTGGCATGCAAGCTGCTCCTCCCTCATTGCTAACATAGTTCAGTCATCCCCTTGTTGGTGCTCCCTTTAAAACACATCTCTCTCCACCATTGTATATTTAATTAAATTAATTTATTTATATTTTATGTGTATGAGTGTTTTGCCTGCCTGTATGTAAAGTGGACCATGTGGGTACAGTGCCTTCGAAGACCAGAAGAAGGTGTCGGATCCCCTGGAACTGGAGTTACATGTGGTTGTGAGCCACAGTGTGAGTACTGAGAACTGAACCTGGGTCCTCTGCAAGAGCAACCAGTGTTCTTAACTACTGAGCCATTTCACTAGCCCCTTAGCCCCCCATTATATATTTTAACATCTTTAGAGATGTCACTGAGTGGGTGTTTTATCTGTGTTGATGAAGCTCTGTCCCAGTGTGTTGGTGGGAGGAAGGCTGCACCTCTGTGGGGAGGACTGAATTTCTCCCCATGATGTGAGCTGTCAGTGGCCTTCATCCTAGGGTGGGCCATGGAAACCTGGGAGGTCTTTGGGTAAGGGAGAAGGAGTGCTTTCTTTCTAAGGTCTTTCCTGGGTTTTGAAATATAGACATGTAGGAGAGTCCCTCACCCCTGCATAGAAGGAGAAGATGACCTGAGCTGAGAGCACCTGTGGGATCAGAGGCTTTTGTAAAGGCACAGGTTGGGGGTCTGCAGCCTCTGAGAACAACTGCATTCAAGGGGCCACATCTGTTCATTGTCTTTTCTGTAAGCAGGGCTTCTCTGAGCTGTCAATCTTAGTGGGCTTTGAGGGCATTTGCTTGTGTGTTAACTTTATGGGAACTGATGGGTCTTCTTACAGTAAATGGTTCTTAAATCAATTAATTATGACCTGAATCTGGAACATTGACTAGAAGCTGCTCAGGGATACTTATTTTGGATAAGTAGATTTATGTTTTTGCAGTTGTAAATGTCAGGTCCTGATGATAGCCGATTTGGTATCAGTTCATCTGAAAAAGATTCTGGGAACTCTTGTCTCAAATCTTCGTATTTGTCTACAGGGCCATGTAGCCACTAAAAACCAACACAATCATAACCATAAGTAGACAGAACCAGTCTATGGGTTCACAGACTTTGGGCCTGGCCCACAGGCTAGAGGCATAGTCAGTCTCATTTTTTCTTGGTTGGTTCATTGCTTAATGGATTCACCGGTATGCAGTTTTTCTTCCCGGGGAGGGCAGAGTTGGAGTGCTTGTTCTGTGTGGCTGGCTGCATGCTGTACATCAGAAGACTGCTTGTTTTGCTTCTTACCAAAAAGACCCAAGATGATTTCTCATTAGAAGCCCACCAAGCACAATGGAATCCTTCTCCTAGGTCGTCACATACCCGGAAGCTCAGTAAGTGGTAGAATGTGTGACCTGATGGGTGTTTAGCATTCCAGGAGATAGGGATCTTTGATGTCTTTTACCTTTGAACAGCATCCTTTTCTCCTTTTCTACATTCCCTCTCAGTTCTGCTGTTTTCCTTGAATGTTTTCTGCATCCACTGTTGACTTCAGCACTGTACTGGTCCTTTCTGTATCCTTATTTATTGTCCCTTCCTAGCCTGTCACATGGAGCATTATTATTAGGTACTTGATGTGCATTTATTGCTCATTCCTGGAGGAGAAACATGGTCGATCCATCTTGAGTTGTGAAGGTGTTTGCTGAAGGCAAACTGCAGTGAGTTTAGAAAAGTGCAGCTACAATGTACGGGACAGAGAGGACTCACCTTGTTCAACTCTGTTGACTGGGCAGAGGTGCTTGGGTCAGGTGGCTAGGCCAGTTGGCTTCTGAGATAAGCCCTGGATTTGGTGCTCAGCCAGTGTGTGACTCATCTGAGGGACAGCTTAGGTCTTGTGTCAGAAAATATTTCTTGGCGCTGATGTGAAGAACAGTAGGAATTTAAGCATGCATATTCTTCCCAGCACCAAACTAAACTTGATTCTTTTCTGGAGTGGGCTGGGGTCAAAGAAATGTGTCAGTAATCTGCCATTCATCATCAGGAGTTGCCTTTCCCCCCCCCCCCCACCCACTCCCATAACTCTCTAATATGCATTCTGTCCCCAGGACATGGTTTCAGTTTTTACATTCTTTTCCTTTGGGAAGCCTTGCTGCCTTGGGCTCCACTTGGCTCCTGAGACTCTTCCCACTTTGGAAGCAGTTAATTCATAGCTCAGGCCTCTTAGCATAAGTGTATATGTCCCTCTTGATCTGAGCCTTCCTATTTCTCTAACTTCATCACTTGGGCGCCCGCTCAGAATGCTTCCAGATTCCTGGGTGTGGCACTTGAATGTTGCAGAGCTAAGGCAGGCTTTATGATAACCCCACTTCTTCCTCTGCTACTGTCCTCTGCGCAAGTGTGCAGAAAACAGCAGCTCTTCCAAAGCACCAGCAAATCCCTGTGTGATCTAGCCCCACTGCCTCCTGCACTCCTACAGTACTTCATGCTTGACTCTGGCTCTCTACCTGATGCTTTGTTACCATGGCCTGGCTTCTGAACTGGGCTCAGACACTACCATGCAGTAGCTGTGCTCCTGGCTCTGTATTAATATACAGTACTCAAGATGTTTGCTGAATGAGTGAGCATAGCATACATACTTGCAGAATGTAGAAAAGGAGGGGTTAGCACGATTTCTTAGTAGCAATGTGAAAAAGTGAAGATAAACATGACTTACAGACATGACTCAGATATGCGAAAGGGAAGAATTTGCTTTTGTTTTTCCAGCATAGTCTTTTCTGTGTGTGGAAGAGCTGTTGTCTTTGTGGGCACAGTAGGAGTTTGCCGAACTAGTAGAAGCAGCAGGAATTGGTTACTGTGGTGAGCATAGTATTAACCTTTTGACAGATGGATCTGTTCTTTTATAGAATTTATTATGAAATAGTTTTAACATTTGAGATATTATAAAAAGTAATGCAAAGTTTAATCATATATCTACTGCCCAGATTAAGAAATAAATGTGGGTGGGGGCTGGAGAGATGACTCAAGGGTTAAGAGCACTGGCTGCACCCAGAACCCACATGGCAGCTAACAACTGTCCATAACTCCAGTTCCAGGGGATCCAGTGCCCTCTCCTGTCCTCCATGGGCATTGCATGCATGTGGTGCACTTAAATACATGCAGGCAAAACACTTGTACACATAAAATAAAAATAAATAAATTTTAAATATTTTTAAAAAGAAACCATACATTGTGAACACAGCCAAAACCTTTTAACCATTGTCCTTAGTTGATGCTTATCGTTTTTCTTTTTTTAATTTTTTATTGACTTTTTGTGTATATCATACAGAAAATCATCTTTATACCCCATTTCCCTTTGGCTCTGTTCCATAGCTGCCCCCCTTCCCCACTGATTTCATACATTTTGTCATTTGTATTAGGCCTATTATGTAAAGTTAGTATCCCGAGATGTCCCTCAGTGCAAATTCATCCACTGAGGTCTAGTCAGCCTATCTAGAGTCTTTCCTTTGAAGAAGATCAGCTCATCCTCACCCAGCAGCAATCAGCTGCTAATAATTCCTCCATTAAGATTGGGGCCTGCTGTTAATTTCCACAGTTCTGTGCTGGGTTTTTGTCTGCATAAGTTTGCATGGGTCTTGTGCATGCTGACACCATTGCCATAAGTTTGTATGAGAAGGGTCCCAGGTGCCTGTAGGACCATTTCTATATGGTCATGCATCTCCTTCCTGGGTCTTACAATCTTTCCGCCCCCTCTTCCACAATGGTCTCTGAGCGCTGGGCGGGTGGACTTCAATATAGGAGTCCTGTCCTAGGACCCACATTCTGCCAACTCTTATTTTCTGTGTTTTGGCCATTTGTGGCCTTTTGTGTTTCTCTGTTGCATGAGGGAGTTTCATTGATGAGAACCGAAAGATGCATTAGTGTTCTCTTCATCCCTTGTTCTATGTTCCGTGAGTCTTAGGTGTAGAGGTTGCATCCTAGATGTGTCACTTATGCTTGGACAGTTCACAGAGAATCCTGTGTGTGACCAGTGTTGTAATTCTCTCTGTAATAATCTCTGTCTATTGAAAAAGAAGCTACTTTGATGGGTAGTGACTGGGTTACTTGCCTGTAAATTTAAGGATCCATATTTTGCACATAGTAGGAAATTACATTTGCCTAGGGTTATGAGAACCTTTGGGTTTTCTCTAAGATCTATGACCTCTTCTGCTATGTGTATTTGGCTGGGTTTACAGTACCAGACATGAGTTTCCTCCCATGGGCTTTAAGTCCAATTAGGTAGCTGTTGATTACCCCTAAGATAAAAATGTTTGCTGTACTGGTCATTGATGGGGTTTTTAGGCCTTGAAGCTAGGGTTGGACCATCGATTGATATTCTCCCTTACTAGCTTGCTTACTCCTCTCCAAAGCTATGAAAGCTAGTCTTCAGGGAAGGTGGCTTCCAGGTCAGTTCCAGCTCCATTGTTCCAAATCCTGTGTTCAAAGTATGTCCTGTCTTCAGCAACAGTCTATCAAGATCTAGGAGGCAATCAAGGACTGTGGCAATGGCCCGTGTAATTTTGGGAGTCTCTTGGCCAACAACTCAAGGAAGGTTTCTCTTGTCTGGCACTGTTTCTTGTTATGTAGACTTTGGCTATACTCACGGACCCATGTAGGGATATTGTATGCGTAATTTTCAGTAGATTTTTAGACTAATATGATTCCCTCTGGTTTTTCATTCTAGCTAGTAGGCACTATTTGTGTCTCCTCTTTTCTCTCTCTATCTTGTCCCCACTCTCTGCCCTTCCCATTTAAAGTGTCCCCATTTTTCCCTTGATAATTTTTGTATGCTATGGTCCCACTCATTTTTTTCATATACATATACATATATATGTATGTGTGTGTGTGTGTGTGTGTGTGTGTGTGTGATGCAATGCTCTTGGAGGTCAGAAGAGGGCATCGGATCTCCTGAAACTGGAGTTAGGGGGAGTTGTTACCTGCTAGGTGGGTGCACTGAACTCAGGTCCTCTGCAAGAGAAACTAGTGCTCTTAGCCATTGAGCCATCTTTCTGGGCTCTATGGTATTTGTCATTCTTAAATAATCTTTTATACTTCTGTGTGACATATATATTCATATGTATGTAGTATGTATCTACTTTATATATACTTGTGCTTATATTTGTGTGTTACTGATTTATACAGCTGTTTTGCAACTTGATATTATTCCAACATTGTGTCTGGGATTCATCTAGGATTTATACAAATAGCTCTAGCTGTTGTTTACTTGTAGCTCATTAATTCATGCTAGTTAATTCTCATTGCTGTATAATATTCTGATTTATATGTGGTGGATAGTTAGGTTGTTTTCATTTTTTCCCCCTGGGAGCACTCCTGTGAGTTTATTACATACCCATGTACATACAGGAATGTGTCTAAGGTTGATTAATAGGACTGGAATTGCTGGGTCATTGGGAATGTACATCTTCAATTTTATTAAAAATGAAAAAAAATCCCCTAAGCTTGTTTATTCCATTTTCAACAAAAAGAATTCTTTATAACTCCTCTTTTGACATGCCAGTTTAATGTTTCAGGTGTAGATCAAATATAACAGTGTGACTGAAACAAAAGACAGCCCTTTAAGCCTTCCTGTGTTCAATGTATAGAGCCAGCTCAGGATAGAAGACTGTACGTGGAATGCTCCTATTTATATAAACACCGAAAGAAAAGGAATTAGGTCATGTTCACTAGGTTGTTCAGCATTTCCTTTTAAATTTTTTATTGAGTTTTAACCAAAGAGGATTTCAGATTATTTTTAGGATCTAGATGGCTCACTGAGGAGCTATCTGTTGTATGAATATTTGAGTGAGTGAATAAATGAATGGAGCTATAGAACCAAATGGAATTAAAAATAAAGCATAATAGAATACAATTAAAATCAAATTAGTGTCCTTGAGCTTGTGTTAAAGAGAGAGGCCTGTGGTGGAAGGAGGTTCCCCATATTGATCTGCTATAAACCTGGCTGGAAGCCACAAGTGACATTCACTTTCTGTCCATACCCTGTGCTGCCACTCTGGCTCCGTTTGTTTTATTACAAGTTTAGAGCCTGAGGAGGTCTAATGTGCTTCTCTGATATATGACTGGATCAACTGCCACTTTGGAAAAACCTTTGGGGGGGTCTTCTTCCCCAGCTAGTCAGAGGCTTGCTCCCCTTGCTTGCTGTTATAAAAGGCTGGCTGCGTTGAGGCAGGTCCCTGTGCTAATGCGCCGTGTAGCTGGTCTTCTGTATAGCACTTCCAGCCAGCTTCTGGCTGTGGGATTGCTCTAGCTGGTTTTCTAGCAATAACACCTTATTGTGGCTCAGTGCATTGTGAAGTAAGGTAGAGATTACTGAACTGCATATTTGTAGATCCTTGTGAACTCATAGGACATATGGAGTCACTATTAAGGATCACTGTAAAAGGCCACTGTATTAGTCACTTTTCTGTTGCTGTGATAGAAACACTGACCCAAGGAATTTATAGAGGAAGAGTTTATTTGAGCTTACAGTTCCTGGGGAGTTATAGTCCATCAAGGCAGGGACGCATGGTGGCTGGAGGTGGCTGGAGCAGGAGCATCAGAAGCTGAGCTCTCACATCATCAAGCAGGCACAGAAAGCAAGAGAACAATTGGAGATCTGGCAAGGCTTAAGAACTCTCTAAGCCCACCCCCAGTGACATGCTTCCTCCAGGATAGCCACACCTTCTAAGACCTCCCATGAGCATCATCTTCTGGGGACAAAATGTTCAAATACTTGGAGCCTATGGGGGACACTTTAATTCAAACCATCACAGCCACCCAGAACATTCTCGAAATAGCATATTAATTTGCTAGGGCTGCTATAGTTTGGATATGAAGTTCTCCCAAGGCCTGCCTACATATTAGAGGCTTGGTCACCAGTCAACAGCACCTTTGGGAAATGGAACCTTGAAGAGGCAGGGCCTAATGAGAAGGTCAGTTGATTGGGGACATGGCCTTGAAGGGAATATTGGATTCCTGGCTCTTCCTACCTTTCTTTGTTTCTTGGTTTCAGTGAGGTGCATGGGCCTCAGATTAGTTCCTTTTGAGTCACCATGACCACAGTACTGACAGACACAAGGGAGGAAGGGTTTACTTAGGCTCATGGTTTCAGAGGGTTTTAGTCAGGTGGGGAAGGCCTGGTGGAGTTCGTGGTGGTGGGAATGTGCAATGGAATCTCCTCACATCAGAGTGAACCAGGAAGCAGAAAGTGAGGCAGGAACCAGGAATTAGGAATAACCTTCAAAGACTCACCTTTAATGAACTACTTCTGCCGGTAGGCCCAACCTCAAAGGTTCCACAGTCTCCCCAAATAGCAGTATCAGCTGGGACTAAGTTTTCAAAATATGAGGCTATAGGGGCCATTTCAAATTCAAACCAAAAGGGCCATCCTCTACCACCTTTCCTGCCATAATGCACTGTGCTGCAGTCTTAAAAATGACCAGGCCAAGTAACCATGGACTAGAACCTCCAAAACGTGGGCAACCAGAAACTTTTCCATTATATAGATTGGTTGTCTCAGACTGGAGAGATGGCTCAGTGTTTAGAGCACTGGCTGCTCTTGCAGAGGACTTGGGTTTGGTTCCCAGCACCCACATGGCAGCTAACAATTGTCCATAACTCCAGTTCCAGGGGATCCAACACCCTCTTCTGACCTCTGTTGGCATTGTACACCATGGGTACACTTACATACATGGAGGCAATACACTCATGCACATGAAATAAAAATAACAAAATAATTTTAAAAATTGGTTATCTTAGGTATTTTGTTTCAATAATAGATGATTAACACAGATCACACAACAAAGTGGTTTGGTCATCAGAAGCTTATTATCTCACAGCTTTGGAGGCTAACATCAAGATGAAGGTGCGTGCAAGGTTGGTTGCCCTGAGGGCTGTGAAGGAGAAACTGCTCTAGTCCTCTCTTGTTGCCCTGCAGATGGCCATCCTCTCCCTGTATTTCCATATTGTCTTTCCTCTGTGTGTCTGTGTGTCCATTTTCCCCCCATTTTAAGGACACTAGTCATATTGTATTAGGACCTTCCTACAGAATGACCTCATTTAAACTTAATTATTTCTGATCTAATGCCAAGTAGAAATAGAAATATGTTCTGAGGTTCTGAGGGTTAGATATTCAACAAATGCATTTTTCTCAGACACACCCCATGGCACAATGTAGGGTTGTTTGGTGATCGTTAGAAGGTTACTGGGGTGGTAGGCTGGCACTAGACTGAGAACTACTTCCAGACTGATTGCTGCTGGATGAGGGAGCATATGATTACTAGACTGATTAGATTCCAGTGGATGCATTTACACTAAAGGGCATTTGGGTACAAATGCCTGAATGAATTGGACTTAACATGTATGGTTGACTATATGAGGTTTGGTGTGGTGAGGCATGGATGGGGGAGGGAATCTAAATTTGATTAAGAACTGTTGTATGGAGCTGGAGGGATGGCTCAGTGGTTAAGAACACTGGTTGTTCTTGTAGAAGACCTGGGTTTGAATCTCATCACCGACATGACAACTAACAACTGTCTTTAACTCAATTTCAGGGGATTTGATGGCCTCTTCTGTCCTCCTTGGGCATTTCACGACACAGGTGCACTTACATACATGCAGGAGATACACACATACACATAAAACAAAAATAATAAATAAAATTAAAAAAGAACTGTTATATGAAATTATAAAAGGTCAATAAAATTGTAAAAAAAAAAAAAGGCAAGGGAAAGGGAAAAAAAATTTTTTTGTAGGCCAGTTGTATTTGAGCATTGTTTTATCTGCTGAGTCTTGTCTTATATTTTGATCATTGTTACTTAAAATAATTATTGATACTAAAAAAGGAAGGTTATAGGCTGGTGCAGCAGGTTTATTTTCACAGATGCAGAAGCCCAGTTGCAGTGTGGTCTAGGACAGTCAGCTTATTTACTTGTCACTTCTAGGAGGGAAGTTTTGGAAATCAGTTTCAAAGTAGAAAAATTTTTGTCTCTTGAGTTACATATAAATAGAATTTTCTCCTTAAGAGTTTATTGCCTGAAGGCTTGCCTATAACTTTCTTTCATACTTATGTTCAAGTTTATTTCATTGTTGTTTAAAAACATACCTGAGAACTTTTTGTTTGTTTGTTTTAGACTTAAAAGAAGTCGTATTTGTCATCCAGAGTCAAAGTAATTCTTTTCATGCCAAGAGAGCAGAGCACTTGAAAGGAAACATCTTAAAGCAGGCTGAGAATCTGACACAGGTATGTAGTGACAGCCTGGGCTATCTGTTGTTAATTCTGTATTTCTTGATATATGTATATATAGTATGTATATATGTTTTCCAAGACACTGAATCTTTAGAAAATGAATTTTATTTAGGTAAGACTAACTCTTCTGACTTGTTTTACTTATTTAATATTGACTATTTCTGAAAAACTCTGATTAATTTTTATTTTATTTATATTTTATGTATATGAGTGTTTTGCCTACATGTATATAAATGTACCAGAAGAGAGGCCAGAAGAGATGATCAGATCCTCTGGAATTGGAGTTACAGCCATGTGGATACTGGGAACCAAACCTGGGTTCTTTGTAAGAGCAGCCAGTGCTCTTGACTACTGAGCCATATCTCCAGCCCTAGTCTGATTAATTTTTGATGTTCAAAGTATCATATTCTAAGTTATTATATATATATTTAATTTAAGGGAATTGTATAATTGTATAAGACTGTTTATTATGGCTTTATCATAAAGTCTAAGAAAAATGAGTGGAAGAAATAACTTTTTTAAAAGGAAGAGCTTAAAATAGCAGAGATAGTTAATGCTCAAACTTTTGGTAACAAGTTCTAAGGCAATTTTCATGTTGAAATAACATTTTCATTAATCTTAGTGCAGTGCTTTCTCTATGAGTCTCTTAATCTGTTTTTTTTAATTGAATGTCATTAATTGAACTTTTGATTTGATTTATAATATAATATCCCAGAAGGATTATGGAGAGAAAAATCTACGCATATAGGTACATTTTAATGACATTTAAAATAAATGTGAACTGAATCTCAAGTCTCTTTGAATAATGCTGGTGGTTTGAAATGAGGGATGATCTACTTTTTTGTAGGTCATTTCCTTTATTTGCAGAGAATGTGGTTCAAGCCTCTCAGTGGGCTCCTGAAGCCACAGATAGAACTGAATTCTGTATGCCATATTTTCCCTATGCACACATACCTAAGTACCTAAGGTAAAATTAATTTATAAATTAGACACAGTAAGAGATTAGCAGTATTTAAGAATAGAATGATTACAACAGTATATTATAATGTAATTGTTCGCCCATCACTGTGATGCTTTGGGACCATCATTAAATGAAGTGAGGGTTATATGAATGCAAGCACTGCGGCTCTGCAATGTAATCCCATACCTGGCTATTAAGTGACTGGTGTCTGAGTGGCATAAACTGCAAGGATACGCTGGACAAAGGAATGATTAATGTCCTGGTAGGACAGGGAGAGACAGCACAAGATTTCACCATGCTACTCTGAGGCATACAGTTCTGAAACTACAAATTATTTATGATATTTCCCATGTATTATTTTCAAGCCATTGTTGGCCTTGGGAAACTGAGACTGTGGGTGCCTGGAACTTGTTATGTAGGCCTGGCTGGCCTTGAATTCCTAGAGCTATGCCTTCTAAGGGGTCGGATCAGAGGTGTGTGCCACCACAGTACACTTCGCAGGAGCTTTCTTCTGTAAGAAGCTCAGAAAGAAAAAAACTTCCTCCAAATCCTCTGTACCAGGTTGCCTTGGCCTTCAAGACAGAGTGCTTGCTTGTCTGTTACCAGTTTACATTTTGCTTATTTCCATGTGGTCCTCTAGAGGTGCTAGTGGAGTGCTAGTGCTAGCTGATTAGAGAGAAGGGCACACCAGGGACCTGAATAATCTCTCACTTGGGTCCAGGCAAGCATGAACTACATGCTGCTCTATCAGGTGACCTCCGTCAATGATGACCTCAGAACACAGGCATCACTTACGTGGAATCAAGAGCACACTTTCCCTTGTATACCTGCCTGTGCTCTGCTTCCAGAAATACCTTCCATCTTATAGAGGTGGCTTCATGAGTTTAGATGATGCATCATCCTGATTTAAACTGTGCTAGTGGTTCTTGCTGTTAATGTGGATGGTGACACCCTTTGCCAACCAAGTCCAGTTGATTGACTTTACTCCATATTTTGTTTACTGTTTGTTTATTCCCACTCTTCTGTTCTTTCCCGTCTTGATGTCCCCTCTCTGTCTCTGTCTTTGTCTCTCTTTCTTTCTTTCTTTTTTTTTTTTTTTTTTTTTTTTTTTTTTTTTGTGTGTGTGTGTACACAAATCTCCACAGCATCTGGCAGTTTCCATGGCACTCTGGAGCAGGGCAGTGCTTCTATGACTTGGCTCACAATAAGGATGAGGCCTCTGGAAACCTAGGAAGCACTAGGATGATAACACGTTCTTTCTTTTAGTCCCTTTAGGGAAAAGGAGGCTTGAAAGGGTATTGCTTAGTATTGGATGTGCCTGCTTCTTTGGGGACTTTGCAAAGGATAGGAGACAGGTGTGACATCAGTGGATGCTTAAGACTGATTCTAGACTGGGGGGAGGTTGGTTTGAGGCTCCCACATAAGCAGAACTTGACAGTTGTGTTCAGGAATGGAGAACGTGTGCCTCTTGGTGTTTCCAGTTGTTTTGTTTTGGTTCTGGGACTAGAGCATTAGCCTTTTGTGTGCTAGGCTGATGCTCTCCCACTGAACTCCACCCCAGCAACTCCCAGGAGAGGGAGTAGATCCCACAGAACAGTAGAAACCTCCAATGTTTCTTCTCTTTGGCTTAGACGGTTCCACAGAATTGTGTGTGTGTGTGTGTGTGTGTGTGTGTGTGTGTGTGTGCATGTTTGTGTGTATGTGCATGTATGTGTAGGCTAGAGGACAGCCTTTGTGTAGTTCTCAGGTAAGCCATCCATCATTCTTTCTCATTAGCCTGGAACTTAGCAAAGTAAGCTCAGGTTGGCTAGACGGGCTGGCTAGCAAGCCTCAGAATCTGCCCGTGTCCACACTCCTTCCCAGCATTTTGATGTGCCCACCATTTATGTGGGTTCTAGGGATTTGAAATCAGATCCTCATGCTTGAATGGCAAGCACTTTTTTCCACTGAACAATCTCCCCAGCCTCACCTGTTTTTTTTTTGGGGTTCTGGGGCTAGGACTCAGGTCCTCGTGCTTGTAAGACAAGCACTTTCCCTTCGGCTATCTCCCCATCCCCTCCAGAACTTTGAAAGTGGCATTCCTGCCTTTGGATCTGCGTTTCTCCCACCACTCACCTGCCTGAACTTTATTGCCCAGTAATATCAAGCTCCCTGTTTCATGATCACTTTCCTGTGCCTCAGTGGCTTTACACATGTGACCTTGTCTCTTATCCAGTCTCTCCGCCCATCACAATGAAGCCTTTCTGTCACCCTTTTAATTTTAAGACAAAGTCTAATATGTCCCCGACTGGCCTGGACCTCACTATCTAGCAGAGGATAATCTGAAATCCTGATCCTTCTGCCTCGCCTTTCTAAGTGCTGTGATTACAGGGACTGGAGAGCTGGTTCAGTGGTTAAAAGTACATACTGCTCTTTTAGAGGACTGAAGTTTGATTCACAGCATCCATGTTGGGCAGCTCACCAACCACCTAACTCCAGTTCCAGGGGGATCTGATACTCCCTTATGGCCTTCACAGGCAACTACACTCACGTGCACATACTCTCCCCTAACCTACATTGGTGGATAGTGGTTAGCAGAGTTGCCTTCCAAGACCTGTGCACACAGGCCTGGCTGATCCACAGTTGTTGTCACTCCTTCCTTGGTCCCACTTCTGTATCAGTACACACCTAGTGTATTCTTCTCACTTTCTGTTATTACTTGGTACTTACTTATCTTTCTCATCTACAGATTTTGTTAGTTTTTGATTGCTCAGAACCAAACAGTGCTTGTGTGATTACCCTGCGTCTTTTGTGACTGTCAATTGAACTGAATTCCTGGAATTCATTCTCTTCTCTCAGAATATTCTTTTCTTTTTTAAAAAGATTTTATTTATTATTATTTTTTATGTGTATGAGTTTATTGCCTGCTTATATGTAAGTACACCCATGTTGTCCAGTGCCCATGGAAGTCAGAAGGGGGTGTTGGATCACCTGGAACTTTAGTTACAGATGGTTGTTAGCTGCCGTGTTAGCTGGGAACTGAGCCCTGGTCCATCACAGTTGCTTTCCTTTCTATTGTATAGGAGTTTCTTTTCATTTCTCTATGTGCAGCATGGACACCTGTGGACACACACACACACACACACACACACACACACACACTGTATTCAACTGTATTCAATCACAAGTTCTCTGAAGGCAGATACTTCTTTGGCTTTGTTGAGAGTACTTTAGTCATAGTAGATATTTGACATATGCAGTTAAATTGAATCTAAGATATTCAACAAATTAAAAATTACCTAAGATAAATTCTTAAAATTGATTTTCTCTTGTTAATTTGAAAAATTTATGAGTGTTAAGCCTGCATGTATGTAAGTTTGCCCATGTGCCCAGGGAGAACAGAAAAGGATTCCCTGGAACTTGAGTTATGGACAGTTGTTAGCTGTCATGTGGGTGCTGGGATTCAAACCTGGGTCTTCTGCAATAATAGTCAGTGTTCTTAACTGTTGAGCCATCTCTTCACCCCCTTTTTGTTAATTTTAAAGTTGATAATATCTGACTCCTCTCCTTCTAAGTATAACAAACACTTACTTCTCTCATTGAAACTACAGTTTAGAGAAAAGGGGAAAATTCACATATAAGTTGGTAGGAAAATATGATCTCATGATTAACGAGTCTTTGAGAGACAGTATGGAAGAGAATCAAAAAGTTCCCTTGACTACTTTAACACAGACAATGTAACATTGACCTAAGGACTTAAAGGGAAGATGTACTTCCCTTTATAAAACCATAGAGTTGGTGGGTAGGCTGGACGTAGGCAGCTCTGCTACAGGTTTCTCTGTCCTGTCACTTGATCTCATCTGTGTGGCTGAAGATGATATTCAACTTGCATTTCAGTGTGTGGAGAGCAAGCAGCTTCCTTCTAAGAATATGACATTAAAATTATATATGTTATGTCACTAAAAGGAAGGTGGTAGGCTGGATCTTAGGGACAAACTGGTATGTTTATGTCACTAAAAGGAAGGTGGTAGGCTGGATCTTAGGGACAAACTGGTATGGTGTGTGTGTGTGTGTGTGTGTGTGTGTGTGTGTGTGTATGTGTATGAATGGAGGCCAGAAGCCAACCTCAGGTAATCAACTTTTGTTTTTTGAGACAGGCTCTCTCACTGGCCTGGAACTTGCTGATTAGGATAGGCTGGCAGGGCAGTAAGCCCTGAGGATCTCAATTGTCTGCCCTCCCCAGTGCTGAGGTTATAAGTGTGCACCATCAGTTCTAGCTTTTTTAACATGAGTTCTGGGGATCTAACTCAGGTTCCCATGTTTGAACAGGAAACATTTTGCTGAGTGAGCCATTTCCCCTGCCAAAAAGTCAAGATTTTGTTTGCAAATCAAGGACTCACCTAGTCAGTAGAAGAATTTATCTATGAGCTTCATTCATTCTTTTGTTCATTCATTGCATATTTACAGAATTATTGTGAGTAAGTACATGGGATACAAAGATTGAGAAGACAGTCCGGGAGAGGTAACAGGTCCCTTAGGAGACAATTTGAAAGCAACAGTGGTAGGACATACCAAATGGGGCCCCTGCTGTGATGGGTGGGGTGAGCGGGGAGCTGATGGCTCTGAAGGAAGGATTTCTGAGAGCTGAGTCCTGCCTATGAGGTACCAGGTAGGACCAGGACAGGGGGAAGGAGAGGGTGTCCAAGGTTGAGAGGACAGCAGGTGATGACAACCAGATGACAGGCAGAAGCATGGTATATCCTGGGAGGGTGTCAGGTGGGGGCCAGCCATCCTGCCAGGGTGGTGGGGACATGGTCACAGAGGAGCCATGTGTCCCAGGAAACCAGGCCTTGATGGAACATCTGAGGATTATCTCTTTGATGTTTAGCATCTCTGGCCCCTGGAATTGCATTGAGGCATGATCCCCAGCCGTTGCTACAATTAAATGTGTCCTCTAGTGGAAGCTCACTGCTAAGGGGAGAGAGCTTTCCCAGAGGATCTGATCTGATTTGCATTTATCACCCCTATTGGCTGAAGAGGATGATGTTAAGAGAGCCAAGACTGGAGCAGGGACCCAACTCTGAGGCCCTCAGGGTTAGTCTGAGGAGGTTTTCTCAGGTGGGTACCAACTGCAGTTGGGCTCTCCCCACAGGCAGATGCCACCAGAGGGTGGCTGGAGGTGACACCAGAACAATGGAATTTGGATGTGGGTGAAAGGAGGAGCAGGGAGAAGGAGGAGCTAAGACTTGGGTGAGGTGGTGTCCCCAGGTGAGCCTGAGGATGGTGTGCCGAGTGTAGCTTACTCCCATAAGTCACACCTAAGGTAGCCATGTCAGAGGCTAGATGCTGATTGTTTGAGGCTCAGGTGAAAATTTTGTGTAGAAAACATTGGATCTGAGTACCAACAGGTCCTGGGTCATGGCAGAGAGCTTGAAGATATTGCCTTTGGGGTGAGCAGTGGGCCCTGGTGAGACTGGTGGCCAGGGCTAGGAGTAAGGATGGCATCTCTGGGGACTGAAGATTGGCCAGAGAGGTGCAGAGAGAAGGGCTATGTGTGACACTCGGAGTCCTGGTAACAGCCTTTCCAACAATGACCAGTCCTGCACTATTCCAGAGAGACCTGTGAGGAAGCCCAAACTGCCCACCTGATGAGGCCCTTTTTGGGGGTCTAGTCATGCAACCCCTTCAGCAAGCCTCTTGTCTGGATGCTTTGTTGTAGCTAGCTCCTGTCACTGTCATCATTATTTTAATTTTGATTTTCAGCTGTGACTAAAAGGGACGTAGAAAATAAATTTATTTATTTATTTAGGAACTTGCTATATAGACCAGGCTGGCCTCGAACTCACAAAGATCTGCCTGCCTCTGCCTCCCAAATGCTGGGATTAAAGGTGTACACCACCACACCTGGCTTGAAAATAAATATCTTAAGTGCCCAGCTCAGTAGTATATGCATATTGGTGACACATCACCAGAATGTTTCATTCTACAAATCTGAAACTCTGAAGCCCTAAATAACTCCCTGCTCCCATTTCCTATAGCCCCTGGCAACTGCTGTTTGACTTCGGCTGTCTGTGACTGCTTTGGTTGTCTTAGATGAGTGGGGCCTTAGAGTCCTTGTCCTTCTGGGACTGGCTTATTTTACTTAATTATGCTTTTAAGCTTCCTTTGTTAAAAAACACAGCTGTCACATTGTTTTTGTTTGAGCAGGTTGTCAGTAGTGGTGGGCATGTCCACCTGTACACGCTTTTGCAGACTGGCGTTCTGCTCAGGTCCCCTCGTGCTGCCCCTTGTCCTGGTACGTATCTGTCCTGTGCTAAAAGCAACAGTAAGGTTGGACCTGCCTCTGCTTTGCTTGTGTCCCCAGGGCATCTTGTGGAATGCCAGATATGATGTTAGAAATTATTTCCACTGATGTATTTTCTTAGCTCTTAAAGCTTAGAAATAGCTCCATTTGTTTAGTTTCTAGCACTTTGCTTCTATTTAGTTTTAGTATTGTTGATACTTAATTTTAGTCTGTTATTTCCAACTCCAGAGAGTTAGACTGATTGCCACTAGGTGGCAATATTGGTTTTACATTTAAAGATACGTAATTAAGTAATGTCATTAAGTAACCAGGCCCCCAGCATTTAATTTCCATGATAGTAAATAGAGTCTAAAGTGATGAAGAGACCCCTCTTCTAATTATAAGATAAACTCCTACTGCTATTCTGAAATTCCTTACTTAGGTAGAAGTCAGCTCTGAGTGCTGCACTAGATACAGCAGAACTTTAGTGCACAGATTGAATTTGCTGACAAGATCCAGGGTGTGCTGTATGCCTCAGGCAGGTGCAGATTTGGATTAACAAAACTTTTGTCAGTCAAAAGATTTTAGAACTTGGAGCAATGCTTAGTTTAGTACTAGATATTTTTCTCTGTAGCTTTTAAATCCCACATATGTGATAAATAGTTGGGCTTATTCCATGAATGGCACTTGAGAGATTTAAACATTCTTGACAGCTAGTGCTGGGTCTGTAGACAGCTCCTGAGGGCAATGACAAGATGCTTCTTCTTGGAACTCTATGAACATCTGAGAAGGAAGATCAACTTCTGAGAATTAATTGTTGATATGTAACCAACCAAGCAAGGGAACCTCACTTAAAGCAGGATAGCTCCCTAGTTGAAATCTAAGTGGAAACTGTTTCAAGAAGTTGACATACTTTTGAGAAAGTGTTGACAGCTCTGTCTGCCTCAGAGCCGTGATAAGCAGAGGCTAAGAGGGAAGCTGTCCATCTCTTCAGAACAGTGGTGGGTGCCTGCTAGGACTGCTGCTAAGGGGCCTCAGTGCCAGCATTTGGCAATGTGTGCTGGATTGCAGGTGGATGTGTTTGGCACACCCATCTGGGCCCCGACCTATAAAGCCTTGCAATATTGGTTTCTCCATAGATTGACCCATTGAGAACGTTCCTAAAAGTTGCTTGGTGAAGGGGAGTCAACAGTTAATTTTTATCATTTGAATATCTGATAGCTCAAAATATCTGTGCCTCCCACAGTCCCAGATGTCTAGAGCTGCTGTTTATTTATTCATTACTCCTGTCAGGTTGCACTCCACTGTGAAGTCTGCCAAAAAATTAAGGTGCAAAAACGTAATGGTTTCTGTGATTATGCATCTGTTTCTAGCTCTTCTCTGTACTTGGGTAGGCCATTCCCTGGGCCTGTTTTGCCTCCAGGTGCTAAAGTGAGGTCTTATTAAAGACACAAACATTTTTCATTATTACAATGTGAATAAGAAACAGGAGCCTAAACTAATTTTCTGTGTGAAATTGAATATGTTACTTGGAGTAGCTACCAGAGTGGTGAAACCGTTGTTCTTGGGTATTAGAATAGTCCAACTTGTACCCCTCTCCAATTTGGAAGCTTATAGCACAGTTCATAGTCACTTTGCACTTTCTTGTTTTGAATATCTTTTTTTCTAGTCTGTAAGTGGTCAGATTTTACCAAGTAGTATTCTATATGCAGAGGGCTATTCTAGATTGTGTTGGTGCAAAGTTTTCTAGAGGAATCTAGAAAGGATACTCTAGGTCTTTGAATTATTTTTGAGGGTGGTGGTAACTGTTTCATACTATGCATGACTATCATTAGGTGGAAATTGGAAGTATAGAGGAAATATATTTCTGTACCTACTCAGTGAGTATTAGTTGGACACCTGCAGTTTGATTAGTTCTTTTGTCTTTGTTAAAAAGACATCTGAGAGACTACATGGGCTTGTGGGAATTGTGATACAAATCTGATGCTGTTCAAGAAGCATAGCACTTTGTAAAAAGTTAGTTAATAGCATGACAGTTTTGCACGTGAAGCTGCAGATGATAGAGAGGTGAGACTTGTGAAATTAGGTAGGAAAGAGAAGGAGGAGGGTGTAGGTTTAGAACATAGTTCTGGAAGATGAAGACGTGAGTTGTCAGGAAGGTTTGTTTTGAGATGCCAAGTAGGAACTGGAATTTGTACTGGCGTCATTCAAGGATCAGCCAATCATGTGCTGGGAGCAAACTATGATCCTCTAGGTTAGACTGGAAGAGAAGGAAGGTTGAGGCCATAGGGACTATGGTTGATGAAATATGAGGCTCCTAATGCACATCTGCAGACAGAGAATGTAGATTTTGAAGGTGTGCCATCTCCTCCCCAAGAATTTTTTTCCCTTTTCTTCTTTACAGATGGAAAAGTAATATAAAATTGTGAAGATCTCTCTAAAGAGATCCACAAAGAGCAAAATGAAGGAAATTCCAGGAGAAGTTTGTGCAGTGCTCTCCTAACAAATCAGGCACTTGAGGTATTTCTTTTTAAATGCCTCTTATGTGATTCTATGAGCCAATTATGATTTGGCTTCTATTTTTGAACTCAACACAGTTCTCTCTTGAGGGAATGCTTACGTGAAAATTCTTTTATTTTTGTTTGTTACATGCTATGTTAGGATGGAAAGAAAGGCTGTCATCCAAGACTTTTATGTTTATTTTTTAAAATATTCTGGAACATGGAGTCCAGTTACCAAGTATATCCTACGCCAAGATAATTTTTACTGGAGTGCCTGAAGTCTGAAAACCCTTGCTTAAAATGATAAAAACTATATTAGTTACTTTTCTGTTGCCGTGATAGAACACCTTGACCAAGGCAAATTATAGAAGGAAGAGCTTATTGGGCTTATGATTCCAGAGCGGTAAGAGTCCATCATAGAGAGAGGCATGGCAGGAAGCAGCCAGAGTAGAAAGTCGAGCATCTATCTTTATGCATGCACAGAAGCAGAGAGTGGCACTGGAAATGGGACATGGCTGTGAACTCTCAAAGCCTATTCCCAGTGACATGCTTTCTCCAGCAAGGCTGTATATCCTGAACCTCGGCAAATAGCTCCATCAACTGCCAAATGTTCAGTTACTTGGAGACTATGGGGGACACCTCACTCAAACCACCACAGAAACCAAAAGGGTTTTACACTATGATTAAATTGAAAACAATACAGAAGAGGAGATAAAAAGCAGGATTAACTTTAGCATAATGGAAAGGTCGTGCTTGGCTAGGGAGTTAGGGAGGTAAGTCACTGCAGGAGGACTTGGGGAGAGGCAGAGGGCAAAGTTTAGAAGGATGGCAAAGGCTGACAAATGGGCTGAACCATGGACAAATAAGGGATTCATTTCTATTTTCTTTTTTTTAAAGATTGATTTTTATTTTTAATTATGTATTATGTCTATATCTGTGTGTAGGTATGTGCACATGAGTGCAGGGGACTGCAGAAGCTAGAGGTATCAGATTCCCTAAGAGCTGGAGTTACAGGTGATTGTGAGCCACCCAGGCGGGTTGCTGGGAATTGAACTTGGGTCCCCTGGAAGAGCAATATGTGCTCTTAACCTCTGAGCCATCTCTCTCAAGCCTGAGGGTTCCATTTCTTAAGGCAGTATATTCATACAGAAACAATTTACTAGTGAAAGATGCTTAGCATTTGGATGAGGGGCAGATGTGAGATGACCTTTCTGTTTCTGGCCAAGTGGAGCTAAGTGGAGCTGGCTCCTCTTTCAGAGCCCTCCTCTCTCTCTCTACCCCCAATGGTATAGCTTCTGAAGAGAAGACATTTCTAATTTTGTTGCTTTCTATAGTAGGGAGACTCTGAGCCTTATTTAAAAACCTGGCAGAATCTTAGCCTAACAAATAAATTATTCCTTTTGCTTGTTCTCAGAAGGTTTTGGAAATCACTGTTTCCTGAAGCTGAGTTAGTCAGGCCTTGGCTCATTAGATTAAGACAACGTCATCTCCATAACACAAGCTGGGAAAGCTGGCACAGTCTTGGAGATTAGTGTAAAGAAGCAAGAAAAGGATGGCCTCATACATGCTAATTTCAGAAACTTGTTTATTAGCAAGAAGACAGTGTGAGGTACTTCATTAAAGGTTCATTTTGAGAACCAGGAGTGTGATTGATTGTCTCAGATTTTTGATGCTATCACTAAATTTTGCTTTTGAGATGAAAGCGAGTAGATGCTTAATTACTTACTAAAAATCCTTCCTTTTGGGTCAAAATTGATAAGCATTAGCTAATCATAGTAAAGTTTTCTTAAATTATAGTGGAGACTTTATTACATTGCTGTTGAGTAAGAAGTTATCCGTTCATTCATTTAGTCATTTACTCAATTTCTATTAAATATTAATTTTGTGTAAGCACCTGGAAAAAGGTCCCAGAAAATAGAACTTTTAAAACATATTCTTTCACTAAAATAACTATCTCTTTTTAATGTACAACTAGTATTCTTTTTTAAATAATATTTTATTATTTTTATTTTATGTATATGAGTGTATTACCTTCATGTAAGTGCACCTGTGTCATGCAATGCCCAAAGAGGTCAGAAGAGGGCATTGGATTCCCCTGGAACTGGAGTTACAGATGGTTGTTAAATGCCATGTGGGTGCTGGAATTGAAACTGGATCCTCTTCAAGAGCAACCAGTGCTCTTAACTGCTGAGCCATTTTTAATATTTTTAAATTATCCTATTCATTTATTTATTTATTTATTTATTTTGTGTGTGCGTGCATGTGTGTGTGCGCGCACGTGTGTGTGTGTGTGTGTGTGTGTGTACGTACGTACTTGCCATGGTGCACATGTGGAGGTCAGAGGAAAACTTGCAGGAATTGGTTCTCTCTTTCCACCACGTAGGTCCTAGGGATTGAACTTAGGTTGTCAGCCTTAGAGACAGGCACCTTGCCAGCCCAAGAATATCTTTTATACATGTACCTTAATCTTATATATTCCATGCACTAGAAGAAATAGAACAATGGGACTTGATATACGGGTTGCCCAGCAATAATGAATTTCTTCACCCAATTTAGAAGTCATCTCATGAACATTTGCTTTCTCTTTTTGACTGTCCTGCATTTGAAATATTTACTGTTCTGGAGACACCTGCCCTTTATGAATCTAAAGACAGCTGGGATTTGAAGGAGGCAGGTTCCAGATGTTTCACTTTCAAAGTATGCAAGATGGTGGCCCTGTGATCCAGTGTGGTCAGTCAGGTGTCATGTAGGGTTTGGAATCTGGAGCCAGGGACCCAAAGAAGTAGGTTGCTTTAGAATTCTCTCATCTAGAGGTAGCATCAGTATCAGTGTCTAGTGGAGATAAGGGGACTAAGTCTAGAGTCAGTACATAAGAGTATACAGTTGAGGTGAGTGCCCTATGCAGGTGATGAGGTGATATCAGGAGGACAAGGGCAGCCTCTCCAGGCTGCACATCATTGGATACTGTGCCCTGCTGTGTCTGGTCTGCATATGGTCCTCCTTTCCAGGAGGCCCACTGTACTGAGGAGAACATGTCCTTCCAGTTGGGCGGACTGCTGCATGAGTCTGTACAAACTTGGCACTGTGAAAGCACTCGCAAGGAAGCTCCTAACCACATCTATAGGGCTAAGGAAGTTTATGACATTTGAACTGAAGCTTGAGATAGTAGTTTGCTGGACTCCTATGGATAAATACCATAAACGAAGTTTGACTGAACATATAAGTGGATGAAGGAAAGGATGATGAGCTACTCTGAATTAAGATGCTGAGCTTATGTTTGGGAAGATGGAGTGTGAGGGACCAGTGAGACATCTAGTAGATGTATGGGGCCAGGCTGGAGTGGAGATGGTTGGAAACTTGGCTGTTGTTGTAGCTGATTTTCACTGGGTGTGCATTACCACCACTATTTTATTCCAGACTCATTTGTGCACTATGCCTTGCTATTTGCAGGCATGAATTCACTTAACTCTGAGCCAATCACTGTTAAACTTCCCATTTTGCAGAGAGGAAACTGCTCTAAAGAAACAAGTGACTTGTTTCTAGTGGAACCAAGCCTGGATCTTAATCTCTGAAGGGCTCCAAGGCCCTTTCTTTCTGCCAGAAGCTCCCAGCAGCAGATCTGCATGACAGACATGTGGCAATAATTATGTGTCCATTAGCGAACAGTGACCTGTTTGGACCATCTCCTTACTTTGACTTTATGCCTTCATAATATGGATCCCTACCGTTCCCTTATAAATTCATTTACATGTAGCCTGACTTTCATTAGCATATGAGACCCAAGAGGATGAGAACTCTACTTATCTTTCCACAGCTCTTTATTATATTCCTACAGTTATGCCTCCTGCATAGTAGTTGCTCAAAAAATATTGTAAAACCAACAGTAATATTAATAGTCATCACATGCTTACCATGTGCTAAGTGCTCGGCATGTAAAAACTCACTTATCCCCCTGACTCTCATTATAGGAGATAACAAGGCCACAGCTAGGTTAAAGAACTTACCCAAGGTCACTTGGGTCAGAAAAAAAAAAAAAAAAAAGAACTAGGATTCAGATGGGAATATTTTGCTTCTAAAAATCAAGTCTTTAAACACCAAGCTTTACTGCTTTTGTGAGTAAACGATTAGTTAAAATATATATGTACTATAAAAATGTACATTTCAAGTACATAAAATATAAAATAAAATTTATAATGCTATAATACATTTTCTTTCTGGAGAAAGGACAGTTAATGATTAAGACAAGTATCTGGAAAAGGTACATATTTAAGTGTAGACTTAGATTCTTGTAAAGAATGCCACTATGGCATCACTTATAATCAACTAGCTCATAAATGAATACTAGGTTTTAGAGGTTACAAATCCTGTCTCATATATGTTCCAAACAGCATATTATACATCCCTGTTATCTTTGTAGTAAGTACTTACCTCTTAAAGAAGAATTCATAACAATAAGCAGATGTTAATTTTCATCATAATTTACTGGTTGGTCTGAAAACTCAGTTCAATGCCTAAGAGCTGTATAATGGGGTTTAGAGTTACGTTGACCTGGAGTCAGTCTTAGAATAGATTTCAGTCTTTTAGAACTTTTGCTTAATACTTAACAAATGTCTTGGCTTTCTTTCTAATCTAGCACTAGTTCTGAAGGGTGAGACCATAAACTCACATTTTTTCAGGCTCAGGCCATTAAATTACGATAAGGACAAATTACAAATACAAGGAAATAGCCCCTTGACGGAAGGATAGACCAGCAGCAATGGAGTTAAGTTGCAGAACTTTTTCCAGTCAGAGTCAGAAAGATAAAAGTGGTTCAAATCTGCGAAATAATTAAGGTTATTTATGATCACTTAAATATTCATCTGTTTTAATCTATATTCAAATGTTAGCTTTGTTGTTTGTCCTATTAATATTTCTAGACATAAAATTTTCATGATTTTTTCTCTGTGTCAAGATGAAAAAGTCTTGGGCTGGGGATTTGTAGCTCAGTGGTGGAAAGGCCCCAAAGTTCAATTCCCAGTACCACAAAATAAAAACAACAAATGAACAGGAGAGTCTTTTCCATTCTCACATACTGTTGAGAATGCTCAGCTATGACACTGGAATTAAGGCCCCTTTGCATTGAAGATGATGATTGTGTGTATGAATAAGAACCAGCTAATGAATTAGATTGCTGGCTTTAAATTTGTTTGGTTTCAGTTATCATTAGCTACTTTAAATGAGTATGTGCCTTGCAACAAGTATGTTCGAAGAAGTGTTGACTCACAATCTAGGGACTGTCTTTGCAGAGATTATGACACTAGGGCTGCTGCTGCTGCAAAGGAAGGCTTCCATGTAAGCACAGGAATCAGGCTGACGGAGATGTTAAAATTCCCATCAGCCTTTTCATTACCCCTCCCCTTTCTTTCATTTACCCCCATTTAATCAGCTATATTTTTTTTGTCTCTTTAAGCTTCTTTCATTCTGGTGTTATCTCTTTATCTGTAGACTTTTGCATACCCTTTTAGGTACGATAGTGTGGCTGGTGGTCAGCCACCACATTACAGCAGCAGTGCTGAGTGTAGGAGTGTGGTTCCTTCTTCAGTACAGGCAACTCTTTGTAATGTTGAGACATTTTCGTTTTACCTTTGGTTTTTCATTTGAAAACTCTTTCCTTCTTTTGTTGTTTTGAGACTGGGCCTTGGCTGTATATCCTGTATTCCTGGCCTGGTACTCAACAATGTAGCCCAGGCTAGCCTTGAAGTTGTAGCGGTTCTGCCTCAACTTCTTGGATAGGGTTATAGGCAAGAACCACCAAGCCTGGCAACAATGAATTTTCTTTTCTTTGTGTGTGTGCGTGCGTGTGTGTGTGTGTGTGTGTGTGTGTGTGTGTGGCATGCATGGGTTTACATGCCCAGTCCATGTAGGCTAGAGGAGGGTGTTGGACATCCTGCCCTATCACTCTGTTTCATTCCCCTGAGGCTGAGTCTCTCACTGAACCTGGAGCTCACCCTTTTTTCTGCTAGGCTGGCTAGCCAGCAAGCCCCAGTAAGCCTCCTGTCTTTGTGTCCCTCAGTGCCTAAGGTTTACAGGCATGTGTGACCTTGCCTGGTTTTTATGTTGTGGGTGCTGGGGATCTAAACTCAGGTCCTCATGCTTGTACAGAAAGCACTTTTACTCAATGAGCTATCTCCCCGTCTCCTATCTCCCTGACTGCCCCCCACCTTCTTTTTTGTGGTACTAGGGATTGTATCTGGGACCTCGCTTATGCTAGGCAAGCACTTTACCTCTGAGTTGCATCTCTGGCTCCCCAAAACACTTTCGAATGACTTATTAAAAACACTCGCTCTGTGTCTAAAAGTGTCATAAAGCTGGTAATACAGCACGTTTAAAGGACGTCTAAATCTTGTAGTGATAGATAAAAAATAAATTACTATAATTCTAACTAGTAAGAATCAAGCTCATTTAATAGAAAACTTTCTTGTGACCTTTCTAAAAAAAATTTACTTAGATAAAACATAAATTACTATAATTCCAAGTGGTAAGACTAAGGTAAGATCATTTGATAGAAAATTTTATGGGGACTTTAAAAAATTTTATTTATTATTATTGTGTCTCTGTTTATGATATGTGTATGGGTGTCTGTGTGTGTGTGTGTGCACATGCACATGTGTACATGCATGCTCTAGGGAGTGTGTATGGAGGGCAGAGGGCAACTTTGTGGAGTCATTTCTCTCCTTCCTCCTTTACGTGGGTTCTGAGGATTGAACTAAAGTTGGCAGGCTTGAGTGGCGAGCACCTTTACCTTCACCCATTCCTGTTGTGACCTTTTTGATAGGGGAGATATGTGTCTATGAGTACGTGACAAGAGTCTAAGCTCTTGGGCCTTTGGACTGAGTAGATTAAAATCCATTTATAGTTAAGAGGAACTTGGACTTGCTGTAATGCATAAATCAAGACTAGGTATCTGTGAGGGCTGGAATGTGCTTTGCAGTTGTGAGCATTCACACATTCAGAGACTGTTATCAACACGACATGTAAGTTCCTGAAATACTTCTACTTGGAAGTACAGAGGGACAAAAAACATAGTTGTTCTCTCAGAAATTGAAAGAATGTAAAATATGTTATGTGATTTAGTAAGCAAAAAAGTAATGAAGTTGGAATGAGTTTAGTCCACCGTTATCCGTGGAGCTTCTTTCTTCAGTCTCTGACTTGACTCCTTTTTTGTGCAGATCAAACCTTTGCTGCATTTTCATTGTTGTGGTAGGAGTTACTGGTGAGCTGTGTTCTAGTCTCTGCTGTTATAAAGGAAGCTCCTTAATATCTGAGTTAATACTTGTTGATGTTATATGTCCAGTAAGTAAGATGTATAGTACTTGTTTGCAAGTAAGTTTTTGAGGTACATTCATTTCCCCTCAGTTATAAAAAGACTTAACTGTTTTAACTTTACTAAAGGGTTTTAAAAGCTCATCATTCTATCATCACAAAACAAATTTTTCATTTCCTGGATCCGTCAGTCCCTGTTCATATAGAAATTTGCTTTATTGTTGGAATCATTCTATTTTTTCCATTTAACATAAAGACATTTCCATCGTTAAAATATTTTACCATATTTTCCATTGCTACTTTGTAACTTGTTAATACATAATTTTAATCTAAAGATTTTAACAGCATGTGCTCTATGTCTTATCTAGGTCATATTAACATTCATCTATAATTATTTCACTGTTATGCAAAACAGTAATGTCATTAGTTTCTTTATACATGACTTTTTGCTCTTATGTAATCTTTCATGAATATATATGCATTGTATATTGCAATTTTTAAAAGACAATGAAAATTTTTGCATAACTCAGAAGCAACAGTAGAGAGGCCCCAAATTATTTCTTTTTTACTATCTTGGGTAACTGTTAATTCAGCCTTTAGGCTTGCTTTTTTTCTAGCATGCCACTTGGTCTGATTTAACCTTTGATTTATTCATATTTGATTTAACCTTTCATTATATTCCTATTTGTAGATAAATGCTATATAAATGAAAGAAATGAGATTTATTTGCTATTCAAATGCCAAGATTTATATAAAAAACCGTTCTCTTCTTAATTAGTAAATATGCACTGGTGCTACATCAGTGCCCTGATATTTCCAGTGCAGTGTGCTGTGGTGGCATGGCACAGCTGTTTCCTAATGTGTCAGATGTGTAGGCATTTATTCTTAAATTCTTTTCATCTGTTAGGAGTTATGAGGAATAAAGTTTTATAGCTAATATAAAACCCGAGATAGAATAACCTTTGTTGGAGGAGGAGGCCCAAGCATATCAGATATGAAATTCTGACTTATGGCTTTTGTAACAACTTGAAATGTAGAAAATAATGCTTTACTTTCAAAGTTACAACTGAATCACTTCCTGGGACCCTTCATGTTAGAATGTGTCGCCTTAAAAATAATCAGTGTCTGTGCATATTTACTCACAGAACCACAGTTGTTCTTTACTTTTGAATCTTTTCATTCCTTCTATATTTATAAGCTTGTAAATATCATTGGTAAGCTCTTCCTATTCCTATTATAGTCTGAGTAATTAAGGATTATACTTCTAGTGTTTAGACATACTGAGGTGCTTCTATGGTGCAAAACAATTTTATAGATTTTTTAGAGCACTTTAAACAAATAGTTTGCTCATGAGATAGATGGACCATTGTGTCCTTCTGATTAGCCAGAGGCTTTCATGTAACCTGCTGTGCTTATATGTCTTTAAAGTAAAAATCCACTTTTGGGCCTCTGAGTTATCCCTGACAAATTTTTCTGGGTTGGTCCCTCCCAGTTACTTTTGCATTTCTCCAGTTAGCTGGTGCTATCACTGATGACTCCCCTCAAAGGTCTCCAGCACTGTTGGGGCCTGGGTGGGGTATAAGTTGGGTAAAGTCAGTTGAGACACTTCACTGCAGTAACTCCTGAAGCAAACTAGAAAAAGAATGATACCAAGAATAATATTTAGATATGTAGACATCAGTGTACCTTTTTGTAGCTTTTTTTTTCTTTTTTTGAGTATTTGATTGTATTCTTATTTTTCTTCTTCAATCACTGTGTTTTCAGGAGCTCCCCAGAGTCCTCCTTCTCCATCAGTTGGCAAAGCAGGAAGGTGCTTGGACCATCCTTCCCTTGTTACCACAGTAGGTACCCTTAGTTCAAAAGGTGTAAATTATTGGCATTTTGACCACAACACTCTTGTACTACCTAGGTCATGGTTGTTGTTATTATTATTATTAAAAGGGTATATTTTTGAGTCATTAAGTGGAGTAAATTTGAGTTTTAATTTTTAAAAAAATATTTTTTTATTGAGCTTTTGTACATTTCTTACAGAAGTTCTTAATCAAATTAAGACCCCCCCCCAATCCCTTGTTTTCCTATAAGTTGAAATTGATACACAGAGGAAATACGCAGAGAAAAACGTAGTCTAGAAGCCTCTGTATCCTGTTTGCCCTTCACACATTTCCTAGTTTTCAGTTTTTTTAATATTTTATATATTTTTTATTATTTTTATTTTATGTGTATGAGTGTATTGCTTACATGTAGGTGAGTGCACCCGTGTTGTGCAGTACCTCGGAGGTCAGAAGAGGGCTTCGGATTCCCCTGGAGCTGGAGTTAAGGACGGTTCGTAGCTGTTATGTGGGTGGTGGGAATTGAATCCGGGTCCTCTGCAAGAGCAGTAACACTCTTAACCACTGAGCCATCTCTGCAGCCCCAGTTATCAGTTTTAAATCTTAGTGTAAATTCATTTCTTGTATTATGTACTGTGTCATTGGCTCATATGCTGTAATCTATGTCTTTTTCTCAGCTTTTCTGTAACATATAGCAGAAATTCATCATGGATTTTCTTCTGTGAAGAAGAGACAAGAATACAGATCCCAAAACTCTTAGAAACACTCAAACGGTATGACCCATCCAAGGTGAATACAGCTTCAATACCAGTATTTATGGGGACGGTGATTCCAAGAACATTTAATCATAATTAAGCAATGTTTGAATCTAACAAAAACATTTAGTTTAAAATAAAAAAAAATGAAATAGAAGCTTAATTTCTGAAAACCGTGCTATAAAGTTCTCTGAGATTTGTAGCTTACAAAGGTATGGAACCTAAAAATAACTATTTTAAGTGAAAAAATGTATTAATATGTGTTGGCAACGTAAGGAAGTTTAAAAATAACAAATAAACTTGGGCTAGAGAGATGGCTCAGCAGTTAAGAGCTCTGGCTGCTCTTGCAGAGGACCCGAGTTTGATTCCCAGCACCCACATAGTGGCTAACAACTGTCCATAACTCCAGTTCCAGAGGATCTAATGCCTTTGCCCTCTTCTCACCTCCCCTGGCACTACACAACACGAGTGTACCTACACACATGCAGGCAGTGCACTCATACACATAAAACAAAACAAACAAAAATCCACTTTACTTTAGAGTTCCAAAACAGTTTATCCTAGGAATGAATTTACATAGGCTATTTGCATCAGAAAAGAGCGCATATATATATGTATATGAAATAATTTTGAATGCTGATGGATCCCAGGGCCTAGAACAAAACAGACAAGGATCCTGAGTATCTGACTGGTGCAGACAGACAGAAACGACAGACCATTAGAACATCAAACCTGTAAGGAAGATTTCTATAATACAGAAATACAAAGTACTATTTAGAGTATATAATGGACATTGAACCTATCTGGAAGGATCAGGATAGCAAAGGACAATCTGAGTCCCTGAGGCCTTTGAGGGGGGTCATCACTAATGCCTGGAGTTAACTGGAAATTTATAAAGCTAACTAGGAGGGAAGAACCATCGATCTCATGTACAAACTGTTTGTTTGAAGAGCACTAAAAATATCTTTAAAAGTGTTTTTAACCATAGAAGCAATATACTCCTTTATTACTCAGGCCATAATAGGAATAGCTTTCAGATAAGATTTATAAATGTGTAAATATAGCTTAAATTAAGACTCAGAAGTGAAACCAGGCTGGGATGGGCAGGAGCTAGAGGAAGAGGATGACATAAGCAGCAGCACCATTGGGGAAGGAGCAGCAGTGAGGGGGCGCCTGGCTTGCCTCTAGTTAGAGGGACTCAGTGGATGCTACGGCTTTTCTATTTCCTAGTCTTATTTTAGGGCAACTGAATCTTCTTTACCTCTGACCCCCTAATCTTGAGAAGAATGTTTAGCACTTAGCAGGTATCAATGAACAGTTGTGAATGACTGAAAACCTTGTAACCCCAGCTTCCCAGGCTGTGCTCAGAGGCTCTGTAGGCTCAGAGGGGTGCTGTGGAGATGTGTCCACAGTAAATCAGGCCGAGCAGTTCTCCTAAAGAGTCCAGGTTACAACCTGATCACTTTCCAGCATCTTTCAACTTGGCATGTATGGAATTGGGCCCTTCCTAGTACCAGTAGAAACCTGCCCTATCCAGACTCTCACTCTGGACATGAATAGAGTTAAAGAGGGTCTAGGGAATACAAGGCAGGCTCTGGGTCCTGTCTAGTTGTTGATGCAGATATAAAAACTTGGCAACACTGGTCGGTAGATTGTTTTTTCAAATACTGAAATAATATGGTAGTGTAATAAAAACTGCTGATTTTAAATGTTGAAAGGATCCATTCTGATTTCTCTTTCTGCTGTTGATGTCTGTGAAGTCACAGATAAAATTAGATGAGAAGGTCATTAGGTGAAGAAAGAGTTATGAACCTGTCTAACCCAGTCCTTTCACACGAGATTCACCCACAGCTATGAGCTTTGTTGCCATGTTTTATAAACCATTTTTTAGGCTTTTATGTTTCCTTCTGACTTGAAGAAAACTCCCAAATCTTTTTTAGGATTTAGGACTTTCAACCTCCTCCCAGTGTTCGTTTCACCTGGAGATTATTTTTTCCATTATCCACAGTTCTAATTCTGTACAGGACGGTGACTCACTGTGCTTTTTAATGAAAATTGAAATGATAAATGCAAAAGTTCAAAGCAAGTTCATGAAAAAGAAAATTCAGAACAGAGGTAAAATGAGACATTTTCCCCTCTTTTTTGAACTCTGCCATGTAGAGAAAGAAATCTAAGATGCTTTATTTCTTTTGAAGCTAGCATTACAGAATAAAGATTATATAATGTTGAAGTTAGATCAACCAGTCTTTTACCATTTGAAATCTTAGGAGAAAAACATAAAGCAAGTTGGCTTTGATGCCAACACAAATAAGTCACATTAAAATAATGATTACATAATGCATTAGGGTATCAGGTATTTTGATTCTGAGACTTTTTCCTTCAGTATATTTCACTCATTCATACAAATGCAAATTTATGATGTTATTCAATATTTTAAATATAAAATTTTAATGATTATTGAAGTAATTGATCTTTGTTAAATTGCCTTCCTAGATGTTTTCTATAAATTTCCCTATTTTGTTTGAACTCTTTCTTTCTCCTCCTGTAGTATGTTTTTAACATTCATATATCTGATGGGGTATATTAACTTTTGATTTATTTTTAATATAAGTGAGATACAGTGCTGATTAATAGTAATTCTAAGGTGCTAGTAGAACATTGTCAGTTATTTTAAAATTTATTTTGAAGCCACTAAGAAAGTCTTTAGTCATTAAGGAAAAGGTGTGGTTCTTTCTATAGATTCTTCCTTAAAATATTTCATAGCCTCAATAAAAATATTAATACATAATCTTACATGCCTTATAATAGTTGCACATTGCAATTAGGAGATAAAATAAAATGACGTGTTTTCCATTAAACTGGAATAGCAGATTTAATGGTCAAAGATTCGTGAGAAAAGTGCCAAAATATAGTAAGGTAGTAGTTTTCTTTATATAAACTATATTGGCATGGGATGATTTTCATAGTGATTAAGGTTTATTAGTTGGATAAAGAGTTGCTGTGTTACTGATTTTTAAAAATCAGTTGAAACTTGTATCTCAAGGCAAGCCCATTTACTTTGATCATTGGGCAGTTTTTTAAATCAGTAACGACTTAATGAATCTAAGAAGAAAGTCATCCTGTGGGGCTATGAATCTAAATATAGTTCTGCTTATATGTCCTATTGCTAAATTGCCAAAATTACAGCTTTGAGAGTTATTTGGGCTACAACCACAAGCTCGATAAGGCTCTTAAAACACTTAGAGTACTTCAGTACTTTTCCCCCCTACCTTTATATTCTGAAAAGGAATGGAGTAAGATGGCGTTGGTTGGATAAAAGAGAACATATACAAAACTTCTAGAACATAGGGTATATGATTTAAATGTTTTCGTTTCTTCAGTCTCCCCAGATCTTGCCCCAGTCACTTTACCAAAGGCTACTGAGTACCTGTTAAACTTGTTAAAATGCTGGGGCAATAGCTGTGAACAAAATGGACAGTATCTGTATTCCTTGAGGAGGTGATGCTATTGTTTCAGGGGAGATGGACAATAATAAGAAATGCAAACAAACATACTATGTCTATGGTAACAAGTGCTATGGAGAAAAATAAAGCAGAATGGGGTAAAGGACAGACTCACAGCGGGCTTCCTAGTTTGTGTTGGTATTCAAATAGTGCCTCTAGTGCTCACTACAACAGCATGAAGGAACCTGATGTTCCCCACTCCTATATCAAACTTAAGACCTCTGCTTATCTAATAGGTTCCTCAGACTTGATACCCTTGATATCCTCTCCCATTCCTTCTGCCCTCAGTGCTCCTTTTTTTCAGAAATAGCATCACTGTCCCATTGGTCGTATATCAAATCTAGGACTCACCATTGGTTTCTCTTTTTCCTTCAACTTTATGTTGGCTTGCCCAGCTGTATCCTCTTCCAAAAGTCTCTTGCTCATCTCTTGCATTTCAAGCTACTCCTCTGGCCCAGGCTGCTAGCATCTCTTGAGGTGACTGCTAATAAAGCCTTCTAACTCTTGTGATTTCTGCTTATGCCAGCCTAACAGTCCAGCCTTTCTGTAATTCAAATCCTACCCCTCACTTGTTCAAAAACTTCTAGTGGTTTCTCTTTGCTCTGAGGATATTTTTAGTGGGTATAGCCTTCTAGGTTGGTGGTAGTCTTCTGTCACTGCAAAGATAATTCACCACTGTCTTTACCCTCCACTGCTTCTGGTGAGAAGTCAACTGCATGCTCTGCTTTGTCCCTTTAAAAGAAGAACTGAATACCCTGCCACACACTGCTTTAAGAGTTTTCTGTCCTTGGTTTTCACCTGTTTAACCGTTGTGTGCCCATACCTGGTTTGCCTTTCTGTGTCTTCATCCTGATTGGTATTCATAGTTCTCGAATCTATGACTTGAAGACTTTGGCTAGTTGTAGAAAAATTTAAACTTCTATTTCTTTTAATTGTGCTTTGAGTTCCATTCTTTCTGTCTTCCTATCTTTGGTTTCCAATTTCATTCATTGTTGACCTTTTTTTTTCTTTTTCAGTATCTCGCATATGAACAAACATAAGCGTTCTCTGTCTCATCCTTTTTGTTTTTCTTTTCTTTTTTCTACATTAGTCTGGATTTGTTTTCCTGACTTACCTTCCATGTGACAAACTTTCTTTTCTTTTGTGCTTAATATCCTTTTGAATTCATAGCTTCAGTTCTTGTACTATTGAGTTTTAATATTTCTTCTTAACTCTCTTTTCATTTTTAAACATATTAGTCATTGTTATTTAAAATTTTTATTTAATTACAAATTTATCTCTGCATGTTTTTCAACTTTTATCTTTATTTTTGGTCTGTTCTTCCTTGTCTTATGACTTTTGACTTATCAGATTCTTATTTGAAAAATTAAGGAGGTTGTGGATGAAATGATAGCAGCTTTCTATGGACTAGAAAGCTATGGATATGGTGTTCTGTGTTTTAACCTTGTTTGCGTTGGTCTGTATACAGACAGACCTTTCTCCTGACCTTTTTCATCCTGTACCACCAGACTTTGCTCAGCTCTTTAGTCTTTCAGGTGCTTAAAAAAGAACTTAGGTAGCTGAATAAGAATTGCATGCAGAATCTTGCATTCACATCTCTGGAAACCCCTTAAATGTCTATCTCCTTTGCAATGTGCAGCTCCAACCAACCCCTGTCTCCTCATTCCAATGAGAGCCCCAAAGTTCCCAGCTGCTACTTTCTGCTGCATGCTGGCCATAGCTCAGCAAATGAATTCGTTTCAGTGAAGATGAAGTGAATCTGGAGCTCCTATAAATGGGACTTCCAGTTCTGGGATCATAGCTCTTTATGTTTCCCTATCTGTGTTGTTTTCTGGTATCTCCCATCATTTTCTTTATGTATTTCTCTAGCATTTCTTTTCTTTTCAGTGGAAGGGTAGGTCTGAGACAGGCTATTCTGTTGTGACCAGAGCTGGAAGTTTTGCATTGCACTTTGAATAGAGATTTTATTTCTTTCCTCTGGCACATGAAACCCACTCTGGTCTCCCTGTCACTTTCCTACCATGTTCCCCATACTCACTGTGTGTCAGACACATTGGACTTCCTGTTTCATTGAATGCTTCAAGCTTTTTCCACATTGGGGACTTTGCATTAACTATGTCTATTGATCTTTTGCAGACTTCTTTTTTGGTGGGCTCCTTCATTTGATATGAGGTTTCTCTCTCTTTCCAGAGTATTCCTCAGTCAGTATTATACATATGTTAATTTCTGTCTCCCCACTATAGTATAAGCCACACTTTTGCCCATTGTAAAATATCAATAAATATTAAATTGAATAAATAAATGAATAAGATAGATTTTGATTCTGGGAGGAAGTTTTCAGATGTCTCTTTGAAAACCTCTGTTGGTCTTTTTTTTTTTTTTGGCTTTAATATTCTTATATGAAATAGTCTATAAATTACCACTTGGGTTGGCAAGGTGGCTCATAGATAATGGCACTTGTCACTAAGCCTTGCTCCCTGAGTTAGATCCCTGGAACCCACATGGTAGAAGGAGAGATTTCTACAGTTTTTCTCTGACTTACACATGCACACACACACACACACACACACACACACACACACACAAATAAATAAAGTAAAAAAAGTTTAAAATAAAAAGTACCACTCATATTTATGACATAATGGCATGATCTTGAATTACTTTGGTAGATATAAAGACTATAAGAGATTTATTATGATAGTAGTGTACTTATATTTTCATTGATTCCACAGAAATACATAATTTGTGCTCTGTATCCCCCAAGATATTTAGTTAAGTAAAACTAATGATATAGCTTTGTTTTTAGTCTTATATAAATTAGCCTTTTAAAAATGTGATGTTTTGTATTTTTATTTAATAGGAATGGTTTTTAGGAAAAGCATTACATGATGAAGAATCTACAATAATTCACCATTACGCCTTTTCTGAAAATCCTGCAGCTTTTAAATATCCAGACTTTGCTGCTGGCTGGGCCCTTAGTATTCCGCTTGTGAACAAGTAAGACTTTTTTAGACTATTTTTTGGGTTTATTTTACTGAGCTTTGTTACTGATGGCTCTTAGGGTCTCAGATGAGTTTCTCAGCCAGAGGCAGTGCTTGGTAGGGGAAAGATGAGACAAAGAGCCATACCAGGGTCTTGCTTCAGTTCTGCCACTTACCAACCCCTGCAGACAAATCACTCCCTCCCCTGTACTTTGTTAGTCACTGGCAAAATGAGGTGAGTAATAAGTCATGAGACTGAGGGAGGGCATCAAGGGGCCTGGAGAACAGCACATAGAGGAATCATCACTGTTGTGAAGGGACCTAGTTTGCTACTGTGTACTTTGATCCCTAGTAAGAAAATGAACCAGTAATGTGCAGGGATTGGAGCTGATGCTAATTAAGGGTATGAGTATGCATATGTAGGCACAGGCCAGGGCAGCTCCTGAAGGCACCCTGAGCAATCATGCCTGGTTCTTTGTGTGCTTAGCTGTAGCAATACTTTGTTAGACGTGGTACAGTTGTTCAGTACAATGTGGAAAGTGAAGGTGATTAAGTTGCAATTTAAGCCAAATATGGTTGTCAGCAGGTTTTTGTTAGTCTGAATACGTCACATTAATTGTGCATCTTTTGTTACTTGGGGAATGGAAAGTTGAAAAACATTTGTGGACTTTATATCTTCAGAGATAAAAGGTTTTCTATAATTTTTTAAAAACTAGATGTCTAACTTCGAGGATTTGGAGTCTTGAAATGGTTTTTAGCCCACTGTAGATAGCACATACATACTGGATTGCTTCATGGCTGTCCTAAACATTATCATGACTTGATTCACATTTGAAATTTTTATACAGCAATATAATATCAGTCTTCCCAATATAGAATCTTCCCCTCCCCTTATACAGAGGTGTAGCTCAGTGGTAGAGTGACCTAGCATGCTCAAGGCTCTGGCACCACAAGCAAAATCAAAACTGGAACCCTACCACCAACAAAAATATATGCTTCCTTTTTTTTTTTTTGAGACAGGGTCTCCCTGTAGCCTGAACTGTCCTGGAACTCACTATGTAAACCAGGCTGGCCTTGAACTCACAGAGATCTGCCTGCCTCTGCGTCCCAAGTGCTGGGACTACAGGTGTGTGCCACCATGCCTGGCTATATGCTTTCTTTTTAAAAAAAATTAAATTTAGTTTTTAACTGACACATCAAAACTATGCATATTGATAGGGTGTCACGTGCTTCACTACATGTATACACTGTATAATATTTAAATCAGACTACAAATTTGTCTCAAGCATTTATCATTTTATGTAAGAACATTCAAAGTCCTTTTTCCCAAAGTGTTTTGACCTACCAGGGGCCACATCCTCAAAGAAAACTGACTCCTTTCCCTAGCAGCTATCAGCTGTCAGTAGCTCCTCATCTAGGGGTCAGGCTCCTGTGCCTTTCCCTCCTTTGTGCTGGAATGTTGACTGGCTTGATCTTGTGCAGGTCTTGTATAGGCAACCAAAGCTGCTGTGAGTTCATGAGTGCAGGGTTCTGTCATGTCCAGAAGACACTCATCCCTTCTGGCCCTCCCCAGCCTCTGGCTCATAATCTTTTCACCACCTCTTCCATGATGGTTCCTGAGTCTTGGGGGAGGAGTGTGATATAGTTGTCCCATTTGTGACTGAGCATTCTACAGACACTTATTCTCTGCACTTTGACCAGCTGTGAGTTTCTACATTAACTACCATATTTACTGCACAAAGAAGCTTTTCTGATGATGTGGTCTGAGAGCTGCAGATCTATGAGTGTAGCGATGTGAATTTAGAAGGTAGTTTAGAACTGTGTCTACTTAACAAAATAATAGAGGATCACCCTTGGGACCTATGAACTCCCTAGGGTTCTTGGCCAGATATGCAGTGTTGGGCATGCACTTCCTCCTATGGATTGGACTTTAGATTCAATTAGAAAGTAGTTACCTCTATAATATTTGTACCACTATTGCACCTATGTCCACCTTATTTTTTGAGACAGGGACTCTCACTGAGCTCAGAGCTCATTTATTAGCTAGACTGGCAGCCTCTGACTGATCCCCATAGAGCTCTGGGGATCCTATTGTCACCACCTCTGCGAGCCCCAGCACTTGGGCTGCAGGAACACACACCATCATGCCTGGCTTTTCATATGGGCACTGGGGATCTAAAAGCAGGCCTTCATGCTTGTGCAGCAGACCCTTCACCAACTGAATCATCTTCCCAGCCCTCGTATATAAAGTATATAATTACTATCTATAATAATAATGTATTACACACCATAACTTCTTGTTTCTATCTTAGTATTCATTGATCAATCTTTTGCCATCTCTGTCTCCCCACTACTTTCTTCAGCCTCTGATAACCAACATTCCATTCTTAACTTCTGTGAGGATGACATTTTTATATTCTGGGTATTAGTAAGATCACAAGGCATTTGTCTTTCTGTGCCTAGTTTATTTCACTTAATATAGCCATCTCCACTCCCATTTGTGTTGTTTCAAATGACTGATTTATTTTGTGGCGTGCTAGTATTCCATAGTGTAAATGTATCAGCCTTTCTTTATCCATTTGTCAGTTGATGGGCACTTAGTTTGTTTCCATTTGTTTTGACTTCTATGACTAGTGCTGCAATAAACATGGGAGTATGGAATTCTGTTATGCATAATGAACAGAATTCGTTATACCCTTTGGATATATACTTATTAGTAGGATTTCTAGGTCATATGGTAGTTGTATTTTTAATTTTTAGAGAGACCTCCATGCTGTTTTCTATATGGCTGTTCTAATTTGTATCCTATCTACAGTGTGTAAGCATCCCCTTCTCCCAACAACCTCACAGGTACTTGTTGTGTTCTCTGTGAGAACAGCTGTTCTTTCTGGGATGAGGTGACATCTCATTGTGTTTATTATATTGCAGTCCCTTGAAGATTAGTGGTGTTGGCCATTTGTATGTCATCTTTTTAGAAATGTCTGCTAAAGCCTGATGACCACTTGTTAATCAAGTTTTTTTTTTTTTGCTATCAAGGTTTTTTAGTTCTTTTAGTTATTGAAATTTTTTTTAGTTAGAGTGTAGTTTTCAGATCCCTTCTCCCATTCTGTAGGTCTTCTGTGTACTCTTGATTATTTTCTTTGCTGATATAACTCTTTTGTCTGTTTTTACATTTGCTTACTGTGCTTTTTTTAGAAATGTCTGCTAAAGCCTGATGACCACTTGTTAATCAAGTTTTTTTTTTTTTGCTATCAAGGTTTTTTAGTTCTTTTAGTTATTGAAATTTTTTTTAGTTAGAGTGTAGTTTTCAGATCCCTTCTCCCATTCTGTAGGTCTTC
>NW_008360317.1:4284933-4286106 GCF_000622305.1 Nannospalax galili | reverse complement strand
AAGAAGTAAAGATGGCTATGAAACATCTTAAAAGATGTTCAACATCACTAATAATCAGGGAAATGCAAATTAAAACCACTTTAAGATTTCACCTTACCCCAGTCAGACTGGCTAAGATCAAGAGAACAAATGATGCCAAGTGTTGGAGGGGATGTGGGGAAAGGGGAACACTCATCCACTGCTGGTGGGGTTGCAAACTGGTTCAGCCCCTATGGAAGGCTGTATGGAGAACTCTTAGAAAACTACAAATGAACCTACCATTTGACCCAGTTATACCACTCCTTGGCATATACCCAAAGAACTTGAAGTTTTATTTTAAAAAAGTCTGTGCTCATCATTTCAGTGTCCTGAAATGTTTCTTTTTTATTTCTTTTTATTTTATTATTTATTTATTTTTAATTTATTTTTATTTTATGTGTATGAGTGTTTTTCCTGCATGTTTGTAAGTGCACCATGTGTGTACAATGAATGCCCAAGGATGCCAAAAGAGGCTGTTGGATTCCCTGGAGCTAGAGTTACAGATAATTGTTAGCTTCCATGTGAGTGCTGGGTACTGAACCCAGGTCCTCTGCAAAAGCAGTCAGAGCTCTTAACGGCTAATACATCTCTAACCCTCCTCTGCTTTCTTTTAGTAGTTACATGGTCTCAGGCCTTACATTTAAATGCTTAAATGCATTTTGGGTTGGTTTTTATAACTGCTGAGAGAGAGGGGTCTAGTTTCATTCTTTTGTGTGTATATCTAGTTTCCTGAGCACTGAAAGACTGGCCTTCCAATGTGCATTCTCAGCACCTTTTCTGAAAATCCATTTGTCATAGATGCGTGCATTGTTTCTGGGCTCTTTGTTATGTCCCATTGGCTTATGTTTTTCTGCTGACAACATTCTGATTTTATCGCTGCAGCTTTGCATTCCATTTTAAAGACAGGCTTTGTTATATTTTGCTAAGAGTGTGTGACTACTTGGGGATTTTTACAATTCCCTATAAACTTATGGATTTTTTTTTTTCTGGATTGTAGAGAATGCCATTGGTATAGTGATAGGGATTGCACTGAGTCTATAGACTGTTGTGGCTATTTTAACAATATTGATTCTTATAATCTATGAACATGGGATATCTTTCTTTTTTGTTCTTGTTTTCTTCAGTTTCTTTTGAGGTTGTTTTATAATGTTCATG
>NW_008360317.1:4277838-4284689 GCF_000622305.1 Nannospalax galili | reverse complement strand
TTTCATTACAACATTGACATATTCAATAACAATTTCCAGAGCTAAGATGCATCTCTTTCAGAATTGGCTGTAAACTTTTAGGTTTACACATGAATTAATACAGTTATACATTATTGTACTCAGTATAAACCCTATAAAACCTAAAACTGAATGAGGTTTTAACCTTTAAAAAAGATCTCTATTTCATTTTAGAATCTACTGTTTCATACAGAAAAGCTCATTTTTAATGCAAATAACACTTAGATGTTTGTACATGCGTCTCTAATCTCTATGTATCTGATTATTACTAGTCACAGTCACTTACTTTCTAAGATCCTTGGCACCTGAGCATGAATGTAAAGTCATCAGGTAGATTTCAATGGTAATGTTTTGCACATCTACTAATTATTAAGGAGCAAATTTTTATGCTTTGAAGAATTATTATTATTATTTATTTAATCATTTAAAAATTTTAATAACTACATGATTAGAAGGAGCATTTCACTACAGAGCACTTTGAAAAGTGGCTATAAAATTTTTAGGTTCGCTGTTGAATTAATACAGTTATACAATATTGAACTCAGTATAAGCCCTGTAAGACATCAAATTGAATGAGTATTTTACCTCTAAAAAAGATCTCCATTTCATTTTAGAATATATTGTTCCTTGCAGAAACTCATTGTTTTTGCTACTAACACTGAGATGTTGGCACATGCATCTCTAATCTGTATGTATCCGATTATTACTAGTCATAATTGGTTGCACTTGGATCCTTGGCGCCTGTGTATATATAAATTTTTAAATTTTTAATTTTTAAAATTTAATGATTTTTTTTGTTTTTTTGAGACAAGGTCTCTGTGTAGCTCTAGCTGGCCTGGGACTCACTATTTAGACCAGGCTGGCCCTGATCTCACAGAGATCCACCTGCCTCTGCTCCTCCGCTGGGATTAAAAGCATGTGCCCCTATGCCCAGCTTATGCTGTTTCTTGAAACATTTATCATTTTGTGTGAAAACATTCAAAATCTTTTCTTGTAGCTGTTTGAAATGTATAGTACATATTGTTATCTACAGTGACCTGGCCATGCAATCACATCAGGACATCAAGGCTTCTTGCTCCTTCCTAACTATACCTTAACATCCATTGTTAACTTTCTCCCATACCTCCCTCTGCAGCTCTCTCTCCAGTCTCTGGGAATCACCATGTACTCTCAACTTCTGCGAGATCAAATTTTAATAAGCAACTTGAGTGAGATCATGTGGTACTTACCTTTCTGTTCCTGGCTGATTTTGCTTAACCCGTTTTCCGCAGTTCCATTCATTTTGTCAGAACTAACAGGCTTCTTTCTTTTCATGGCTAAATTGTATTTCATGGTGTAAGTGTACTATGTTTTCTTTATCTTTCATCAGTTGATGGGCACTTAGGTTGCCACCATATCTTAGCATACGATTATCAATAGTAAGCTTTCAACTTTTCTCCCAGTATTATGTCAGTTGTTCATGATATATGGCTTGTATTATCTTGAAGTACATTCCTTCTATACCTGTTTTTCAGCTTTCATCATAAAAGGGTGTTGGATTTTTATCAAATGCCTTTTATGCATCTACTTAGATGACCACTTGTTTTTCTACTGCATTTATTGATGTATTACATCATGTTTATTGATTTGTGTGTGTTGACCCATCATTGTGTTCTGAGATGAATTCCACTAGATCATGGTGAATAATCTTTTTAATGTACTCTGAAATGCAGCTTGTTAGTGCCTGGTTGGAATGTGTGTTAATCAAGCTGTTGGCCATAGCTGGCTTTTTTGTTGTGTCCTTGGTCTGGTTTTAGTATCAGGATAATGCTGACTTAATAGAAAAAATTTAGGAGATTTTCCTCCTCTTTAGTTCTTTTAGACTAGTTTAAGAATTAGTTTTGGGCCGGAGAGATGGCTCAGCAGTTAAGAACACTGACTGTTATTGCAGAAGACCTGGGTTTGAATCCCAGCATCCACATGGCAGTTAACTGTCCATAACTCCAGTTCTAGGGGATCCAACAGCCTCTTCTGTCCTACGTGTGTGTTGCATGACATGGGTGCGCTTACCTCCATGTAGGCAATACACATAAAATAAAAATAATAAATAAAATATTTTTAAAAAAAGAATTTTTTTTTCTTTAACTATTTGGTAAGACTTAGCAGTGAAGCCATTTGGTCATTAACTATTTTTTTAGTGGTTGTTTATTGTTACTGTTACTGTTGGTTCAGTCTTTGTGCTCATTATTGGTCTGCTTAGGTGTTATTCCTGGTTCGGTATATGTGCCCAGGATTTGTCTTTTTCTTCTAGGTTACCTCCTGTGTTTTCTAGTCTTCCTTGATGTACGCTGCTGTGCCCAGCGCTGGTTTACTGTAACTTGAAGACCAGGAGCCCTCAGGACTGGGCTTTGTGTTTGGGGTTGAGTTGAGCTATTGTTGTTCAGTCTGGATGCTTAAAAAACAGAAGCTCCAATGCATGGTTTGGGTGCTGTTTCTTGCCCCTGCAGAATGCTTCCCAGTTCCGTGCTTAGAGGCTTCTCTAGTCCCTTCCCTCTCTCTGACTTTTGCATGGGAAAAGTCCTGTGTGGCTACAGTTTCTGAGTTGGGTGTTTCCAGCTCTTTGTAAGCCTGCTTCTCTCCCATTCCTAACAGTCCAACTCTCTGGAGAGTAGAATAAGCAGAGCTCTCACCTGAAATGGAAGAAGCAGAGCCATCCAGTGCTGAAAGGCCCTCAGCTGCTGCTTCCCCAGGGCTCAAGCCAGGGAACACAGGCAGATCCCATACTGCAGCCCGGGGTAGAACCTTTTCACCAAGGCATTTTATACCTGCCCTCCATCCACAAGACCTTGTCCTGAAACAACTCTTGGTTGTCTATGGCATTTCCCCATCTTGCTGTAGCAGAGAATCCCCTGCAGACTTCTTGGTGCCAATTAGGCTGTGCAGTAGCCAGGTGGGAGCCTTGTCAGGGGAGCCTTCGCAGTATGGAATGCAGCATTCCCATAGAAATGTGAGTTGGAGCCCCTTTGAGACCACAAGTTCAGACTCCTTTCCCTGTTTTGTCTGTGAAATCACTAAACACATCTGTTGACTAGGGTGACAGCCAAGTGCACAGCTTCCATAGTACCTCAGATCTCCTTTTTGGGTCAAGCTTAATATTTTCTACTGAAATTGGTGAGAACCAAGGGCTTTATCTCTGTAGCTGGGTATGTAGGTATCTTACTTAGTATGTTATGACAAAATATCACAAACAAGGTAGCTTATGAGTGAGAAAAGAACTCGGAGTTCTGGAGGATAGGAAGTCCAAGATCAAGGAACTCGCAGTTTCAGTGGCTGTCAAGGACTGCATTCTAGCTCATATATAGCTAACACCTCCTCACAGTGTCCTCATATGGATGAAGAGCACATAAGCTCCCTCGGGCTTCTTCTCTAAGGTTATGAGTCTCCTTACGAGGGCTCTGCCCCATGATCTACTCAACACCCCCTTCCCCTAAGCCCAAAGCCCCACCTCCTAATAATATTACCTTTGGAGACAAATGTCAGTGTATGAATGTAAGGGCACACAAACATTCTTCCAAAGCTATAGTGAACATAGATAAAGAATTAGGGCCATGAGCCTAATCTTTGACATGATGTTAAGAAAATTCCCATTACTTCCCCCGTAACTCTGAAAAGATAGGGAAACACGGTACCAGAGGACCTTCTGCATTCAGTGTCATCTGTTCTTTACCACACTGAAGAATGACCAACAAAATAAGCATGCTTTAGTTAATTACTATCCATGGTCTTCTCCCTACCTTCTCTCCCTCTCTGCCAGCAAAGCAAACAAATATGTAGACGCTACCATAGTAACAAATTCAAAATTCTAGTTACTTTATAGACTCTATTTCATTTTCCCCTGATGCAGACAAGTAATCAAACAGATAAAATAATGTAACCCACCAAACATAGCAACTATCTGTGGCAAGACATATCTAAAACTTGCTTTCTAAGAGGAGATTCTTATTCTATGAGAAATTGTTATTATACTTAGAACTAAAAGGAGTCATAAATAAAACATCTGTTAGCCTTACTGACTGCAAATTGGATCCACTCAGTTTGCTCTCCCCAGTTCCAAAGCTAATGCACTGACTTTATTTCTTCCCGTCATTAGGAACTGTATTGGTTAGCATACTTTTGGATGTAAGTCACAGGAAATAACTCAAACTGGGTTAAGGAAATGTTTCTGCCATAATTGGAGATGAGGTCTATGGTTGGTTGATGAAAGAGTTCAGTGGCGCTACAGAAGAGCTAGGTTTTCTGTCTCTGTTGCCTGTCTATACACATAGTATCACTTTATCCTAAATATGGTTTCTTTTATGGTTTCAAGAAAATAAGTTCTACATATTTCCCACTTATTTCCAACAATGGAGAACCTTTCCCCTGACCATGAAAATGTGAGTGCTTATCCTAAGTTTGGTTGGATCAATTTCCCAGCAGAGGAAATTTCCCAATTTCCCTGCCCAGAAGCAGGTGGATCTCTGTGAGATGGAGGCCTGCCTGATCTACATAATGAGTTCCAGTTCAGGTGGGACTTCAGGGAGACTCTACCTCAAAAAAAAAATTTAAAACTAAAATAAAAATATAATTGATGTGTAAAAATTATACATATATATTTGGGGGTATGGTGTGATATATATATATATGTGTGTATGTGTGTGTGTGTATGTATATAATCTATAATAACCATCAAAGTAAAATTTGTCATGCCCGTTACCTTAAACATTTACTGTGTCATTATATTGAAATATTCAAAATCCTCATTTCTAGCTGTTATGAATCATATGATAGTCATTGCTTTAGAACACTAGAACCCAATCCTCCTATATAAGTGTACGCAGTGTATTTTTGCACCTGTTAACCAACTCTTTTACCTCTCTCCTACTCTTCCCTAACTCTAGTAACCACTACGCTATTCTTTAGGAAGAGACCTTCCCAACCCCCACCACCCCCAATAAAGGATAGGTCCTTATGTGTGCTAGACAAAGTGTTCTACCAATGAATTATATTCCCAGATGTCTGAAAAGTGATTTAAAAAAAAAAAAAAAAAATCTTTCCTGGCCTAACCAAACTAAGATATAATAAAAACAAAACTGGGTCAAAAATTTGATATTTATTACTCTTTTAAAATCACTGTTATTTCTTTGTAATTAAAGTGTGTATTAATTAATTAATTTATTTATTTATTTTAATTTTTTTCAGATTAATTTATCTTGAAAGTTTGTAATTCTATCACAGTCAGCTTAGAATTAAAGACTGCATCACCCTCATCCATCCTGGACCTCCTAGTGCTCGTTGGTCCAGGTGTGCCTGGTACTGCTCTGGATATAAAGAAAGCATAGCAGGGAGGGACTGAATGTGATTATAATGGATGAGACAGGACTGTGCTGTGTGCTCAGAGATCAGAGAAAGTTTCCATTCTGGTGGGCAAGTCTGGTACAGCCTTCCAGAGAAGACCCCTGAAGTTTAGTTCTGAAGAAGAAAAGGTTGCTAAGGAAAGGTTGGATATAGACATACTGGGCAGATGTGCAGTGGGAAAGGACTGGGGTGAGGCAGGGAGGCATGTGCTAAAAGTGGCAAGTGAGGACTGAGACCATAGATGGTAGAGGAATGCATAGCCCTTCAGGCTGACCAGGAGTGTAGGGCTTTATTGTATGTGGGAAAGGAGTGGTGAAGGAATTTTTTAACGGAAAAAAAGTGACTTGAAAGAAAACCCTTTTCCCCCAAAATCTTATGATCTGTCTGTCCCCCTAAAGATTCAACAACCTGTTAATTCATTAGGATTATTAACAGTAGCAAATTTTATTTCTCTGCCATATGTGCTGTTTTCTTGTTTCCCTATTCCATGGTGGCATTATTTAGTGTAAAATTATCAGTCGTGTCCCCCCCATCCACCACCCTAAGGTATTTATGTATCGTATTGTATAATATTATATTGTATTATGTTATGAGCAGATGTTGAAATAATGAATACCTCATTTCCAAGACATTTTTCATTTATGTATTATCAACAAAACATTTCATTTTCTCAATTCTTTTCCTCAAGAAAATTAAACTCTTATTTTTATCTTAAAACTTATATTTTATTTATTTTCAAATACTAGAAAGCCTCAGGAATTAGTTATGCTTGTTTGACATTTCTTCATGTTAGAAAATATCAAATATCTCTATTTTTTAGGCTTGCCAAGAGACTAAAGAGCGAATCCCTGAAATCTGACTTTACAATAGATTTAAAACATGAGGTATGTAATGCTTTATTTGCTTAAAAGTCCTAGTAATCAAGAATTCTTGTCTTTTGTTGGGGATGTACCTCAGTGGTGGCACACTTGCCTAACAAGGAAAGGCCATGGGTTTTGCCACAAGTTCTATGTAAAAGAAAAGAAAAAAATCATGTATTTTGCTTTAAAAGTTATTTTGTACAGTTTGTATTCCCTAATAGTGTTTTTCCCCCAACCACACCCATCTTCTCCCCACAGCACTCCGGTGATTAGGTCCTTCTCTTTTAAGCGCAATTTAGTTATAGGTGGAAAAGAAGCAGTGGGGAAAACTGAATCTTAGGATTTATGAGTCTTTGCTTTTAAGGTAGGTAGATAGGTCCAGAGATGAATTTTTAAAAGCATGCTAAAATGCCATTAAAAATATCTCTAGTCTAGCCAGGAATGGTAGCACATGCCTTTAATCCCAGTACTTGGGAGGCAGAGGCAGATGGGTCTCTGTGAGCTCAAGGCCAACCTGGTCTACATAGTTCCAGGCCAGCTGTGGCTACAGGGAGACCCTGTCTCAAAAGAACAAACAAAAAACTCTCTCTCTGTCTCTCT
>NW_008360317.1:4260296-4277828 GCF_000622305.1 Nannospalax galili | reverse complement strand
TTTTTAAAAGGGTGATTGGTATTTATCTATTTGTATATCCATCCACCTGTTTATTCACCAAGTAGTTGTTTTGCGTGCTTTGTATGAATAATGGCTTTGCAAATTACTATGATAATTCTAAAACTAGACTGTTAGCTCTCTGAGGGCAGGAATTGGTGGATACATATACCAGGCACAATACCTAGAAAATATAGAAATCTACTTATTCTAGGATGGTTGAAGGACCCTGTGAAAACATCGGCATGTTCCTTTAGTTAAGGAAATGTGTCTAGCAGAATTGAGGACATATTTTGAAGGAATAAGTAAGAGGTCAGTACAGAATACTGTTCCTTGATCTGTGCATGTAATACATGCCTTGAGCTATTGGAGAGAAATATACTTCTCACTCAGTAAAACATCAATACACTGTTTTCGTGGCTTCAGTTTTTGAATGACTTTGTCAGGTAAATCATAATATTACTGACTTTGGTTCAGTGTAGGTTTCCTATTAATATATAAGCCATAGAAAGAAATTTCTGTTATTTTTTCAATTAACTTCTCAGAAAGCAAATCATTTCTGTTCAATATATGATGTTTCATGAAAATGATTTACAATGCCCTGGAGTGCTTGGGCGTGTTTCCTTGAATGGGATAAAGACCTTGGCAGTCTTTATCCAGTTGGCTGCATTTTCTGGTCTCAGACTGGCAGACTGGTTGTATAGGGGCTGCACATTCTGTCCTAGTGATGGAAAGCAAGTCTGGCAATTTCAGGAAATTAATATTCAAAAATTATTGTTTATTCATTGCCGTTTAAAGCTTATATGCCTATCTTAAACAGCCCTGTGTTAGTTTGTGAGCCCAACTTGGGAGGGGTTTGTATGATACTGTTATTTTTCCATTTGCGGGTATGTGAAACATGATTTTTGTTTAGAACTTAATCTGAAGGATTTTGATAAATCTATTCTTTAGTTAAAAGAAAATATTATTTCTCTTTGGGTTGAAAATGGATATTGACATTTTATGTCATTTTTACTAATTTGAAAATCTATTAGAACACAGAACTTGAAATGTTTTGAGCCTCTATTCGTAAAAGACAGAACTAGGGCACTTTCTTCCTCCCTCATTCTCTCCTTCCTTCCCATGTTCCTTCCTTCCTTCCTTCCTTCCTGATGTTTTTAAATGATGAAAGAATTTATTTGAGGAGGAAATAAACCTTAAAAATGATTCTTTGACAAAAAGTAAGTTGTTGAAAAAGAGTCTCCCTAGATGTTTAATGACAAGTCAGCTCTGAAATAGATTGCTAGGCTTGAGAACTTGCTAAACAGGGAGAGCACATATTTCTAACATATAAAATAAACAAAATACCTGTGTAGCACACTTGAGTTAGAGAGAGAACATTACCATTGCATTGAATCTACCTGTAGGCTTCTCCCCTGTGCTCTTTGGCTATAGATATGAAAAGAATAGTATGCCCCCAAATTAGAGAATATATGCCCTTTTCTTCATTTATGAAAACTATGAACAAATCCACAAGGTAGGCCTAAAAATACTTCTAATGATTGTGATATGGGTTGCAAAAATACTGTTAGACATCAATTGCAAAAGCACAATAATAATAATACATATAAGGGTAGTTTATCATAATGAAAAATATAATTTTTTAAAAGTGGGTCACAGTCAAAAAAGAAAAATCCTGGAGGAAAAACTCTTGAATTATCCTTCCCTTTTTCATACTTTACAACATGTGAGTGTATTTATGAGTAGTATATTAAGTAGTTTTGTGTCCTTCTGGACTTCGTTAGCAGGTTTGTCATGAGCATTTCTGTTGTTTGAGGCAGATCTATGTTGATGCATGTACCTCTAATGAATTTTCACTTACTATAGTGGCTCTTGTATGAATATGCTACTGTTCACTTATTCTTTCTTTTGTTAGTGTCTGCTTGGTTTTTTTGTTGTTGTTGTAGTTATTACAATTATTGTTTCTACAAATATTTTTTATATGTGTCATGATTATCTGCAAGGGTTTCTCTAGTGCAAAGACTTTTAAACTTTTTTGGCTGCAGTGTTCTTTTTAAAAATGCATTTTTCAGTTAGGTATGGTAGTGCACTCCTTTAGTCCCAGCACTTGGAAGGAAGAGGCAGGCGGATCTCTGTGAGTTCAAGGCCAGCCTGGTCTACATGGTGAGTTCCAGACCAGCTGGAGCTACAGGGAGACCCTGACTCAAGACTAAAACGAACAAACAAAACAAATGACAACACCTCAAACAAACAGAAAACCATTTTTCAGGCTGAGAAGATAGCTCAGTTAGTAAAGTACTTGTTGTACAAGCTTGAGGACCCACATTCAGATCCCTAATGCCCACATAAAGAACCAGGTGCAGCAGCAACCTGTAATCCCAGTGCTGGGGAGGTAGAGACAGGCAGATTCCTGGGTCACAGTGACCAGCCAGTCTAATCAATCAATGAGCTCCAGTTTTATTGAGAGAATCTGTCTCAAAAAAATAAGGTGGAGAGCCATTGAGAAAAACCTTTATTCAGCTCTTTTCAGTATCTTAACTGTTAAATTTTTCATTTTTATCATTGTATATTTTTGGTAGAATATCTGAAGTCTTGTGGGTCTGATGAAATTGTACCTTCTGGCACTAATGCCTTGTCTCATTTCTGGGTGCTTTTTTTGTAGCTTTCCCTGGTACATTTGCTTTTCTAGAATTTTGTCTTGGCAGTCTTCCCAAGCCAGCGTTGATGTTGTAGGTTCAGTGTTAGGATCTGTGTTATCTTCTTCTCACCACTAGCATGTTGTGCTAACTTGAGACCACTTTAAAATATTTTATTATTTTTGTTTTTTGTGTATGAGTGTATTGCTTGCATGTATGTAAGTTCACCAGTGTTATGCAGTGCCCGAGTAAGTCAGAAGAGGGCATTGAATTTCCCTGGAATTGGAGTTATGAATAGTTGTTAGCCACCATGTGGGTGCAAGGATTCAAACCTGGGTCCCCTGCAAGAGCAGCCAGTGCTCTTAACCACTGAGTCATCTCTCCAGCCCCTTGAAACCACTTTAAATCTCTACGTTTAACATGTCTTGAGACCTTCCAGGAAGCTCACATCATAGAGGCCTCATTTCTCACTGCAGAATCTCTGAAGACATTCGGAGATTATTTTTGCCTCCATCTAGCGCCAGGGCCCAGCTTTGTGTGAGCATTTGTTGTCAGCCACATGGGACCTTGGAGGGATTCTAGGTGTCCTGCTTTTCCATCAGAAATGCAGCGTTTCTGAGTGTCAGCTGAGGTCTACCAAAGCCTTTCCCCCAGCTGCTATGCACACACTTTTGTCCTCACGGGACTTGTGTGTCAATTTAGCATACATTTAAACGATTATAAAGATGTTTGAACCAATGTTTTTAGCTATTATCAGCAAATCAGCTGTTTAGGATATGTAATTACTGGACCACAGGCAACCAGAGCTATGATCCTGTTTCTGTGGTGTTTTAGAGTATCTTTTTCCTAAAACCATTTACTGTCATCTTTGGAATTTTTAGGATGTCAGAATATTGATTTATGGTTAATTGTTTATTGGTTATAAAAGATCAGTTTGATCTGGTTTTACTTAATTTTTTTTTTTTAGCTGAAAAAACAGTCCTGCTGAATATTAGCAAATTGATATGTTTCAACCAAATACTCAGAAAGAGTGTTCTGCTGCTCCTTGAGGCATTTTGTGCTCTTCTGTTTGTGGTTTTTACTTACATCCCTCCTCACCACTGGTCTCCTGTCTGGACAGATTGCCCTCTACATCTGGGACAAAGGTGGAGGATCTCCTCTCACTTCTGTGCCTGAGCTTTGTATAGAAGGCATGGACTCCCGCTGTGCTACCACATTCCATTCTTTCCTCCCACTGTGTGTAAGTAATAGAAAACTTCCTTGCAGACCAAAGAAAAATTTACATGTTGTGTATTATGTTGTCCTGGCATTTTTACATACTTCAAAAGAATCAACCTTGGCTCCAAGCCAGGCCTCAAATATATGCCATATGTTTAATAATAACAGCCTTATAGGTAAGTACTGTTGCTACCTCATCTTTCATAGTGAGGTGAGAGATGCAGGGAAAAGTTAGTGTTACTGGACCCCAGTCTGTCTGTTCACTGCTTGAAAGTCAAATCTGGGAGATAAGACTTGATCAGAGACAAATCGGGTTATTCAAGAACTGTCATATGGAAGATGGAAACTACCTTTTCCCAAAGAAACTATCTTCGAGAACTCAGGCACATGAAAGGGTTTTTGTAGGTAAGGAAAGGAGGTGCAGTAGGGCAGTGGGGTCTTTGTCACCTAGGGCCCACCCTTCCCTCCCCTTCTTTCTCCCCATCTCTTCCTTCTCTCCTTCCTTTTCCTCCCCTTCCTTTTCCTCCCTCTCTCCATCCCTCCTTCTGTCCAGTTGCCACATCACAGTTGACACTGATCTCCTGGGACTGGTTACAGACATACCACAGTAATTTATATGTTTTGTGTTCGTCGATACACAGAATTAAAGAATAAGAAGATGCATTATACATTCTGATGTTACATCTGAAGGTCACCAGATGTTCTGTAAATCTGAAGAAAGATTACTTAACAGTTAATCTTAATCATTAAGGTATAGATTTTCTTTAGAATTTAGAATTCCAAAGGAAGGGAAGCAGAAACACCTCTGCCAAGCTCAACTGCAAAAGGAGCAGCCACCTGCTGGGTGCTTGCTGAAGGCCACATGACCAGTAGTGATAGCAGTGAGGGTTGTGTCCAGCACTGTCTCACTCCAGACCCTTTTCTGCTTTTGAGCCCAGGGTCGTATCCTTTGCTAATACCTATGTTGACTGGAATTTTTTATCTATTTCCTAGAAAGGTGATTGAATTTTCTAGAATTCCCAAGGCCTCTCCCCAAGCAGGTCTCCACTACTCTGTCAGCCGGTGACCCTGCTTTCGATTTCACCTGAGCCTACCCAGAACTTTCAAAGGAAACTTAGTTGCTCTGGAGGACCTGTGGTCTGTGCCATCAAGTGCCTGAAGACCCTGAAACTTACTAACTTACTAGGATGTTAATATTTTTTTTCCCCTAGGAAGAACAGTGTATGTTGTTCTTAGATTAGTACAGAAAAGACATGTGTTCCATCTTAAAAGATACATACACACACACACACACACACATACACACAGTGAAAATGGAGGGAGTGTGTAATGTTTACAGTTTCTGAAGAGCAACTAGTCTTTCTAAACATGCAACCTGCTTACTTTGTAATGCTCCTCCCAGTACCTTGAGTGACATGACAGCATGACAGAACCGGGGTTAGGTGTGCCACTATCAACCAGCCGCAAGTCTCAAGTGATGGCATCACCATGACTCAATGTTATTGTAGCCCTATAACAGGTAAGAAGGGGTCAGAACACATGCCCAGGAAGTGGTTGAAGGCCTCTGGTATGCATTGTCAACAAATTCCTCTGTGCCCCCTTTTCACTTGTGTGATCTTCACCCTCCTAAAAGTTTGAAGTAATCCTATCTTTGGCAGTACATCCATGTCCTAGACTTTAATGGCCAATAAAAGGTCACAAATAACTTTCAACACCAAAGTAAGATCAGACCCAGAGAAGCAAATATCTATTATTTTTGCTAAAATATCCCTTTTGTCAAAATCTTCTGTAGTTGGGAAAAGGAAAGGAAACTAACATTTATTGGTCAGCTACTTTGTGCTTAATAAAGTTAATAATAATGGAAACCTTGTGGAGGTTATTATTCCCATTTTCTAAATGACCAGATGGAAGTTCAGAGAGCTTATGGACTTGTTAACATGCCTCCTGGTCTGTAACTGCTAGACTAGGGTGTAGGTCCAAGGCTGAGCTGGGATGCAAGTCTAGGGCAGAGCTGAATTGTTAGAGGTCCAGGACTGAGTCGGGATACAAGTTTAGGGTTCAGCTGAGTTGATGGAGGTCCAGGGCTGGACTGGAATGCAAATCTAAGCCTAGATGAGATGAGGTCCAGGACTGAGTTGGGATGTAGGTTCATGACTGGACTCAGATGCAGGTCCAAGGCCAGCCTGGGATACAGGTTCCATGTTGGCTGACTGCAGAGCCTACATTGTCATCTGCCCTACAGTTCCCCTTTCTTCCCTGGCAACAGGATATCATGACATTGTTTAATTTGAACTCTAGATTTAAGCTCTAATGTAGGCATAGAGTAAATAAAATGCTGACCCATAAATGTGAGTATTTTCTCTTTTACTTCTTTTTTTGTTTGTTTTTAGGGAAAACCAGTGAAGAAGGAGGATATTTTTGTTGCAGTAAAAACATGCAAGAAATTTCATGGTGATAGAAGTATGTTTTGGGTTACTTATTTATACTGAACTTTTAAGATTCAAACTGCCTTTGAAAAAGCATGTAAAACAGGTGCAAATTCAAGATAATGAATAAAGATAAGTGGACTGCTGAAATGAAAGTGGTTATTTAATCAGCTTCCTCGCTGGGCCACTTGAATCACTGAGCTCAATTAGGAAAGGCAATTTTGTATTGAAACATGAGTGGCCATAGAGCTTCTAAATATTGTTTAGATCAGTGCTTTAAATTGGAAATGGAAAAGCCCAGCTGTGGTAATCTTGGAGACAATATGTGGATAGCAGTTCATTCAGTAAAACAACATCCCATTGTGTGCAGGCTGTTTCTGAGCTGTATGGAGAGTATCAGGGTCTTGCAGGGTAACAGAACACCAACAAAGAAAATTCTTTTTATGTCTACTTCAGACGTCCACATTGGTGCTTTAAAAACATTTTTTTTTACTTATTTATTTTTTATGTGTATGGGTGCTTTCCCTGTATGTATGTAAGTATGTAAGTGCCCCATGTGAATGTAATGTCCCCAGAGCAGAAGAGGACGTTGGATCCCCTTGAACTAGAGTGACACATTGATGTTAGCTGCCATGTGTGTTCTGGGAACCAAACCTGGGTCCTTTGGCAGCCAATGTTCTTAACTGCTGAGACATCTCTCCAGCCCCTACACTGGTATTTTTTAATGAAGATACACATATTTGCTCTTTGAGTAGCTATAATGGAGAAAAGAAAAAAGAAAGCCACCTTAGAAACAGTGATCTGTCTTAAGGAAATCCTGGCATGAAGTTTTAATTTTTCCCCTCTTTTTCTAATTGAAATATATGAATTAAATGCAATATATTTTAACTGTATTTCGATCCCCTCCCCTATCTGCACCCCCTTTCTACCCCCACTCAATTTCATGGCGTGTGTGTGTGTGTGTGTGTGTGTGTGTGTGTGTTTGTACCTTTTAAGGCCTATAGAGTAAATTTCTGTCCCCAAATGTCCTTTGGTGTGGATCTACAGCTGGAGCTACAGGGAGACCCTGTCTCAAAAAGACCAAAAAAAAAAAAAAGAAAAAAAGAGACTTTAACTCTCCCCCTTCTATCAGCTATCTGTTGCCACAATTTCCTTATGTGGGGTTGAAGCATCTTACCTACTTCTTCATGTCCTTGCTGGAATTTTTTTCTGATTTAAGCTTACATGGGACTTGTGCATGCTGTCACCATTGATGTGAGTTCATATGAATAACTGATCAGTTGTCTGGAAAACTATTTCCTTGTGGTAATTCACTACCTATGGGTCTTAAAAATCTTTCTGCCACCACTTCTGCAATGATCCCTGAGTCTTTGGAGACAGAGGTTTGAGATAGGTGTCCAATTCAAGGATAATCACTCTGCAGTCTCTTATTCTCTGCATATCGGCCAGTTTGGGTTTCTGCTTTAATCACCATCTGCTGCATAAGGAAGCTCCTTTGGTGAGACTTGAGAGATACATTAATCTCTGGGTATAACAATAAGTCATTAGGAATCAGTTTAATACTGTATCTGTTTAGCAGAATAATGGTATTAGGCTCTCCCTTATGGCTTGTGGCCTATTTAGCCACAGGTTACTAGGCCTGATACCAATGTCAGGTATGGGCTTCATCTTATAAAGTGACCTTAAATACAATTATAAATTTATTGGTTACTCCCATAATATTTATGCCCCAATTGCACCAGAGATCATATTTTGCCAGGCCAGTTGTTATTGATGTACACAAGATTCATAGCTGGGTAAGCTTAATGACTTATCTTCTCTTCTGGTAGCAAGCATGGCACCTTCTACAACTATGAAAACTAGCCAGTAGAGATGAAGCTTTGAAGTTTTCCTTGATTTTTGAATCAAGATGAAGCTTGTTTTTTTTTTTTTTTTTCCTTGTTTTTTTTCTATGGCTTATTTATGTAGTGCCTTCAGTATTAGGGTCTTACTGTGAAGTTCTGGTGTGTAATCAAGAGCAGGGGCAATGGCCAGTATTGTTTGAGGGTCTGTGGGACCCCTGATGAACTGCTTCAAAAGAGGGAGACCATTCCTGGCATTGGGCTTTTATTTTGTTAGTCAATGCTGTCTAGTAGGGGCAATGTTCTCCTGTTACAAGATAGTATATATGTGTATGTATACACACAGACACACATACACACACATGCATGACTTTATAAAGCTTCTATAGTGGTAGGTTTCCATATGACTTTTTCTAAAGGCCTTTAATGTTATCCCTCCCATCCTCCCTCTTCTTCCCCTCCCTCCCATTCCCCCCCTTTCCTATTCTGTTATCTCGCTTTCCCCCCTTTATATCACTGCATTCTGTCTCCCCTCCCATGAAATGTTGTTTTGATTGATTTTTTTGGTGTCATTACAGGATTTTTGTTAGTTCTGGTGATAATGTTAAAAGAAAAAGCGCATCCTAAATATAGATCGATGCAATTTTAGTTTTTATGCTCTGCATCAAGCAACATTTCTCTGATACTCATTTGCATTATCTAATTTTAGCTTATATTCTTTCCTTGTAAAGACTGATTTCGCAGGGTGTGGTATTTATGTATAGGAAATATTCCTAAAGCGGCTGTCATTATCATGGGAGTAGAGTGATAGGGAATTCATTTATATATTTTATGCAACAACATGATCCACCTAGGTTATATTTTAAAGGAGAAGACATTTTTTAAACAAAAGACAATTACAGTTTGGAGTTGTGGTATTGCCTATGATATCAGCATCAATTAAAATGCAGTAAAAGTATATTAATTGTACGTCTTCATATTTGCCTGAAATTGTCATACCAAATTCCAAAAACTTTTAAATATGATGAAATAAATACATCATTTATTATACAAGGAATCTTAAAATGCTATTAGGAATCAGTATAGGTGTTCAAATAAGATTTTTTGTTAATCATAAATTTAATATCTAGAAGAGCTTTGTGGGGTGATTTTGTTTTTTAAAAAATATTTTATTTATTATTTTTATTTTATGTGTATGAATGTATTGCCTACATGTAGGTAAGTGCACCCATGTTGTGCAGTGCCCACAGAGGTCAGAAAAGGGTGTCGGATTCCCTGGAACTAGAGTTATGGACAGTTGATCACTTCCATGTGGGTGCTGGGATTCAAACCCAGGTCCTTGGGAAGAGCAGCCAGTGCTGTTAACCGATGAGCCATCTATCCAGCCCCTGTGGGGTGATTTTGAAAAATATCTTTGAAGAAGAGTGACAGAGAAATGAATTAAATGGTTTTTTAATTTCGTTTTACAGAAAAAAAATCTTCAAATTGATTTAGCTGATCTTGGAGGTGCCCTCAGAATAGTGATTATTTTTGTAATATTGATGTTAAGAAGTGTGGGGAATGAGGAGTGATGTTGTGAGTTTTGCTTTAAAACACATTTTTAGATGATAAAGAAACAGAAAACGTAGGGATTCACTCTGTGGTTTTCCATATTTTACAGAAGTGAAAATTTGTTCATTTCAATTTATTCATTTTGAATAACTTGGTTTTCTGATTTCTTTAAGGTTGATATTTTATTTTTCAGATATCTAATGCTTTTACACTTGAATTTCAAGTTAAAGGTCTTTAAAAATTACAGAATCTTAAAGTTCTTAGGAATATTAAAAATGAACCTCCCACAGCTGATTTGCTGCTGTGGATTTGGATCCGTGGTCATTGATGCATGAGACCTGGCAGGTGTTACAAAGCTTTCATACTTGGGTTTCTGCGCAAGCCAGCTAAACTTTGATGTATTGGTTTGCAAAGATAGCCTAAGGGCAGCTGGTTTTAGGGACTTTGGTCCCCCTTTTGCTGGATGAAAGCAAAGCTTGCTTGGCCACTGGGCTCTGTCTCTCCTTTAGAAGTAGTCTAACCACCAGTTGGCACGAAGACTGATCCAGTCATCCTGTCAGTGACAAAGACAGTGGCTGTGCTGATAGTTTTGACATGTCCTAGTGTGTGTGTTACAGCTAGTCCACCATCTTATTTTATGTTGACAATTGCTTGTGATGTGATAATTACTGTTATATACTCGATATTGTAGAGAAAGCTGGGTAGAATGATACATAGCTGTCCCATATCCTGTCCCACATTATTACTGGAAATTTTGGTCCTGCTGTGGTTGCCACATTTTACAGGGAAATCGGGGTCCCCTCTTGGGGTTCTTAGTCTTATTAATAAAAGAATTTGAGAATGATTTTATTAGAGTTTAAAAGGAAAACTCCAAAGTAGGTGAACTGTAAATCATAGCAGATGCCCAGGGGGAGATAGAGAAGAGCAAAAAGCAAGAGCCACTCTGAGTTAAGCCTGGCTGGAGGTCAGCCACACAGCTGACAAGTAGCCACACCATGAGAAAAGGAGCTTTAAGAAAAGAGTAAGGAAGCCCAGTGTGCCAGAGAAAACATTCTTAGGCTCTGGTCAGTATCTAAAAGAGGGATAGAAAAGAAGAAAAAGGAGCATAAACCTTTCTGAGTCAGAACTCAGAAGGTGAGCAGACCTACTAGAACCTCATGGTGACTTGTAGAGGCTGTACTAGGGCTGGGAATTTTGGAGGGAAAGTACAGTATCTAGGGGCTTGAGAGATGGCTCATCAGTTAAGAGCACTGGCTCTTCTTGCAGAGGACCTGCATTCTGTTCCCAGCACCCACATGGCAACTAACAGCTGTTCGTGACTCCAGTTCCAGAAGATTTGACACCCTCTTCTGGTCTTCATAGGCATTGCTCCCGTGTGATGCACTTACATACATGTAGGTAAAATACTCATACATATAAAATGAAAATAATAAAATATCAAAAGTACAATATCTCATCAAAGAGATCATTATTCTACCTTTTTCTTTAGTATGGCTTAAGATGAACCTTCCTGAAGGACAGTTTTGCCAGGTGATTGACTAGTACAACTGGATTAACTCTTCTTTTTAAAATTTTCTTTTTTATTTTTATTTTATGTATATGAGTGTATTGCTTGCATGTATGGAAGTACACCTGTGTCATGTGATACCCATGGAGGTCAGAAGAAGGCATTGGATCTCCTGGAACTGACAGTTGTTAGCCACCATGTGGGTTCTGGGATTTGAACCTGGGTCCTCTGCAAGAGCAGTTAGTGCTCTTAACTGCTGAGTCATCTCTTTAGCCCCAACTGAATTAACTCTTAAGGGAGGAGACATGGCATGTCTCCGGTTAGAGGTAGATTCCATTTGTTTGTCTAAGAGGTAACAGCTTTCTCTTAATGGGCCTTCAGTGCTACTCAAAACACTATTGGAAAGAGGAGGCAGGACTGAGGCTTTCTAGCGCCAGAATCCCCATGTTATTTCTGCCCCAGCAGAGCTACACTGTCACCTCCTTGGATGTATTATAGACCCCACTTGATAAATTGCCTTTGATATTCATGTTGATGCTCTGCTATGCTCAAGGTCAGTTTGGGCTTGCCTAGAAGCTGTGTAGGTAGGCTTTTCATTTTGGGTAGCAATGACGATAGAGAATTGAAATCCACAGGTATCCTATAGCACACTGGGCTGGGGCTTCAGACTGTCACCCCTGTCAAAGCATAGTACTTTTATAGTCAAGCAGAATACACGGAGGAAGGGTAGTTTTTTTTCCTGTTCTCTGGTATAGAAATACTTGAAGGAACAATGTTCAAGTGGCAATGATGGGGGAAAGAAAACAGATAACCTATATTTTTGAAAGCCCGAGAATGGGCCATGCTGTCAGTTGTGGGCACACCTGTTTTATTTGTGTTTATCACCTTCCTGGAAGAGAATGAAGTACAGAAATGGAAATGGCTACTATATGACGAATTCGTTTATTGTACTGTCATGATGAACCAGGAAAAAGACCAACTTCGAATATTTTAATGATTTTGCTTTTTTCCCCTAAAACAGCTATATAACTGAATTTGCCTGAATTCTGACAGAAATGGACTAAGTCATTCTTAGAACAGTCAATAGTTTTTGCTCTAGAAATAATACTTATCAGTACCACTGAAGCATGTGAGCAGGAAAAAGCCTCTGACTTTTAATGCACAGCTTGATTACTTCCTTTTGGGTTAAGGAATTTTCATTGTGCCATGTGAACTGTCAGGAAACCTTAAGTGTTTTCTTCATTGCTATGCTATGTGGATCAAGTGCTGTCTCTGGTCCTTCTGGCAGCCCATTTTTGTTCATCAAATGGTAGGGCGTGAGTTGCTCTTCTCCTGTAGGCTCCCTCTAATTAAAAAGGTTAAGTGTGATTTGCTCAGCCATTAGTTCTTTTACACAGCTTCTCCAGCTCTTAGAAATAAACACTATTGCTTTCAGATTTAAAAAACAGACAAAACCCATCTGTTGTCTCTACTGCGGTGATCCTGTCCAGGAGAAGCAAATCTGAGTAAATTTATTAAAAAGCGTTGTAGCTACTGTCTCTTTGATGAAAGATGCTGCAAATACTGAGACAAAATCTGCCTATTTAAAAGGTGAGGCTTGCATTAAAATGCAGCCAGATGGAAGACCACACTAATAAGAAGAGGTGATTAATTATTAATGAACTGATGGGAGTCTTTTGTTGCCTGCTTTTTCCCTGGCTGGTGAATAGCTGAAGATGTTCCAGATGTTGTTTTCCATCAGACAGGAGGGATGTTTTTCAGGCTTAGGGCCACCTCAGTCTTCAGAAGTGAGAAACGAGCACACCCCCATGTCTCTAACACTCTCCTGGGAAGAGATGCATGATCTTGGTTACCCTTTTATGGTCACTGACTTATACCTGAAGAAAATAGCCCATTTCCCAATTGATGATAGCAAATTCTTGCTCCACCCAGGAGCCATAAACAAATATTCCAGTGACAGACAAGGGAAACTTAAATTTTTGAATAAGGGTGTCCAAGAGATCCCCCCAACAATACAGGCTACTGCCATTGCCCGTGGTTGCCTCCCCATACTTGAAGGGTAAGACTCTATTGCTGAAGACACCACACACTTTGGACACAGGAATTGGAGGAATCGAGCTAGAACTGACCTGGAAACCTCCCTGAGGTGTAACTCTCATAGTATTGGAAGGTGCTATGCAAGCCGTCAAGGGAGCAAAGTAATCAATAGTCCTATCCAAGCTGTTAAGCCTGTGAACCACAATAGTAGACTGCCTGGCAAGATATCCCTAATGGTACAATATTTCTTGAGAGTAACCAACAGCTGTCTAATTGGACTTAAGACCCACCTAATATGAGGGAACTCATGCCTGGTACTGTATAAACTCAGTCAACTACTCATGGCTGGAGAGGTCATAGATCCTAAAAGAGAAACTACTACCATTTTCCTAAATCAATATAGCTTTTAACTGTATTATAAACACTTATCCTTATACCCACAGATAAATGCAACCTTAACCCCTCATCAAAGAAGCTTCTTTTTTGCAGCAGACAGGCTACTACACAGTTCCACCACTGGTCATAATGCAGAGAATAAATGACTGTAGGGTGCCCAGCCCCAATTAGTACATCTGAAATACAATCCTACATCTAAGACTCGGGGAACATCATGGAAGAGGGGTCAGAAAGACTATAAGAGGCAGAGAACCCAGGATGCCTGCTGCTAGACAGTGTCTTCTAGATATTACAGGGATGTTGCATCCAGTGAAATTTCAACAATATGATTGCCTAAAGAAGACCTGCATAATGACCACACCAGTCAAACCACAGCAGTGTTCCTACAGCCTTCTCTGTTGGGGAGAAATCTTTGTAATCTGTCTTTTTATGATTACTAAAAATTGTATTTTAATTTATGAAAATATTAATGTGGTAATTTTACAAATATCAATAATTTATAATTTTTTTCTTAAAGCAGATGAAATAATGGATTATAAAATAATATAGCTTCCTATTTAGTAAATAAGGCTTGTCTGAGCTGGACTCTGAGTTTGCTGATTTACACAGCAACATACTCAGATTTTACACTGCCAGGACAGCTTTTGCATATAATTTGTTTTGATTGATGTTGGGCAAAAGAAAAACTCATCATCTAATGAAGTCTCAAAAAGTTAAGTGAAGATTTGATTCGAGTTAAGATTCTTACATTATTAACAATAAATAAGTTCTTTGCTAATAACACAACATAAACCCCTTCATGAAATCTAGAGATATACAGCCAATAACTTTGCAAACACAGATAGAAGAAAATAATCACTTGGATAGTGGATCAGGTGAATTACTATCAACTAGGTATTAGTCCAACCATCAGGTATGGGGGTCAGAGCTACAGCTGAGAACCTAAACCTAAAATTTAGGAAAAATCAGGAATATTTTCTGTTGTTTATATTTATTATATAAAACCAATTTCTCTGTTATTGATAGAATTTTAGAGTCTGTAGATTCTCAACTGTATGTCTTCTACATTTCCCAAAAGTTCAACGCCAGTATCAGTCATCATATATAGTGATTCTCAATGGCAAGGCCATGCTCTTGATAGAGTTGGGTAGGCCTATTGGAATCTAATATAGGCCATGTGCAATTTGAGAAGGTCTTCACCCTTCCATTGTCAGAGAAATGGATGTCTGACTCAGCCAGAACTACACAGAATATTTTAGTCCTTACATGTATTTCTATTACCTACTTGCCCCAAACACATTAAAAATAATCCATTTATGGGGGCTGCAGAGGTGGCAGTTAAGAGTACTGTACAAGCATAGGACTAGAGTTTGGATCACAACACCTTTGTCGCAAGCAGTGTGTGGTCTCATGCACATGTGTAGCCCAGCATTTAGGGACAGTGGAGACAAGAGGATGACTTGGGCTTGCTTGCTGGGAGTCTAGACTGCTGAATAACACGAGCTCCAGGCTCAGTGAGAAACAGTGCCTCAAAAAGAATAAGACGTAGAATTACAGAGGACACCTGAAGTCCTCCTCTGGTCTCTGTGTGCTGCACAGGTGTACATACCTGCACACACACAGACATATACCTCACATACATGCATGCAGGAGCACACATACAAAATACATTTAAAAAATCCATTTATGGATGAGTTAAATGAAATAAATCTATTGGAAAAAGAAATGATTCAAATGCTTATAAAGAGTAGTATTATTATAGTAGAAATGATTATTTCTAGTAAATATAATAAATGTAAATATATTAGTGTATTATTACATGAAGGTAAGTATCACAGAAATGAGATGTGCTGACTTTAGGGGATACAGACAGCCATTCAGTAAAAGTATTCGGTCATGTACGGCCATCAGCAAACAACACTGGTATTTCCCAGGGTTGAGAGCAAGCTCCAGCTCTTGGGACACTGAAAAAGAATGAGTAGAGCTTCTCTTTGTGGCTCATGCTGCCATTTTGAATTTTCAAGCATTTCGTTGCTGGATCTGTGATTGTCCCCTGTACCCTTTTTTTCAGTACCTATTGTAAAGCAGACGTGGGCAGGACAGGCAAACCACATCGAATACTACAGTGACTATGCAGAAAGTCCCATCCCTACTGTGGATTTGGGAATTCCTAATACAGACAGAGGTGAGTCCTTGCTTCTTACTACTCCCTTGATTAAAAATTCCCATTCTGTAAATACAGCAAATTAGGATACAGTGAAATCTAAGTACTATAGCCTAGTTTCTACCTCATGTTAGTTTTTGTCCCCCTCTTCCTCCACTGAACATCTTTACCTACAGATATGTACTGGCTCTTCACATAGGACTTCTAGGACAAGTAAAATGTTCTACATTTTTGGTAGGATGTCTTGTATCACAGCATTGAGCAGTTACAGTAGAGTTTAGCAGTAGGCTTTTCTTAACTTCACAGTCCATTGTGACTCTAACAGGATGTGCAAAGTTAATTTGTCATCTTCCCACACAAAGCTTCTATCCTCCCAAATCTGATGGTCTGATTTATATTTTGTATCCATCCTTGAGCAGCGTCTGATCCCATTCTACATGCTGCTTAGATGTAAAGAAAGCAGTATCATAAGTGTTAATATTCTGAGTAGAAAATTGTTGGAACTATAATGGCTTTTCTCTTCAGATGGGAGATTTTTCGAATTAAAACCATTTTGGTTTGGTTTGGTTTGATTTTGAGACAAAGACTCATATAGCCCAGGATGACTTTAAAGTCACTATGTACCTGAGGCTAGCCTTGAATTCCCTGATCCTCTTGCATCCATCTCCCAAGTGCTAGGATTATAGGCATATGCCAACATATGTGGTGTTAAAACGCTTCCTAAATTAAAATAATGGAAGTAGGGCCAGTGAGATGGTTCAGTGGGTAAAATATTTGTTGCACAAGCCTGGCAACCTGAATTTGATCCCCCAACTCAGTAGAAGGAAGGAGAGAACCAATTCTCAAAAGTTGTCCCTTAGTCTCCATATGTACACTGTGGTATGTACCTGCCCAGATTCACACACACATATCACACATACACATACAGACATACACAGACACACACAGACACACAAAGACACACACATACACACGCACACGCACACACACACACACACATACACACACACACACGCACGCACTCTAAATGGAAGTAGAATCTTGGCCATCTTGTCAGAAGTTCTTTGTTCATCCTGAAGTTTATGTAGCGTTACTGCCACATTCTTTCTTTTCTTTCTTGGTTCCCCATACCTTTTGCAATTAAAAATGAACAAGCTGACTCTCTTACTCTATGAGTAACTTGTTTTGTTAGTGTTGCTTCTAGTTCCCAGAGTGATATCATGTACCAAGTAGAATCAGAGGTGTGCTGTTCCTATGTGCCACCAAGTACTTACTTGAAATGAGGGGATGTTCCTCTTTATCATCTTGGATATTTTCTCCAGTGTCTTTCTATTGCCTTGGCCCAGAATTTAGCATTAAGGCAGCATCCTCTGTCTGCTTGTGTCTGAAGCATTGTGACTCTCTATTTGGCACTATGTTTTTAGTGCCTTTCTTCCTACGGCCTCTGTGTCTAGAATGTCAAAAACTTAGTAGTAAATCCTTGTCAGAGAAACAAAGGAGCAACCTGCACCTTTGTACCTTTGCACCTTTTCGTTTTTTACTGTAGCTGTAGTTTTCGGAGTTCTGACAGCTCCTTCAAAAGAAACATATCTAAGAAAAGAGGCCCTCCCCATATAATTGCCATGAAACTTAACAACTTTATTTGTCTGAACTGAAGATACTAATTCTCTCTGCTTCAAATTATTTGTGACTTTGTGTCCTTCCTCTAGTCTTTTTCACGCATTCACTTGGGAAATGGATGGTTTAGACAGGCTCTTCA
>NW_008360317.1:4216000-4260154 GCF_000622305.1 Nannospalax galili | reverse complement strand
TTTTTGATTTTTGAATCATAGCCATGACAAAATATCATGGCTAGTTATTGTCGATGATGATACATTAATAAGGTAAGGTGCTCTTTTTACCCTGGAACAGTTCTAACTTCTACATGTGTTCCTATTAAAAAAAAAAAAAAAACCCACTCTGATAGTACTTCTGATGTAGTAGGAATCTGAACAGAAAACTGGGATCCCAAGGCTATGTAGGAAGTAGTTTATTGTTCCAGTACAGAGTCCCTGAGAGATAACTCTAAAACAGGACCCTGAACAGAGGAGAGCTTAGCCACATAAGGTAACACACATATCCTGGTTGGGTGCTCTGCTGCAAGGTCGTGACAGGCAGAGAACTGTGCATGTGCACCCAGACACAGACCATGCTGTGTTTCTTTTTCTTTGTTCTAGTGGCAGTGTTCCCACCACACTGCTTCTGGCCAAGATAGATGAGCAGGGATGGGATGATTTTAAGATACAGAGCATCTGGCAACATGAAGCAGATCACTGCGCAGTTGACTGACTTAAAGCAATTCTAAGCCATTGCTTAGGGAAGGGGAACCAGCTGGAACCTACACACATTTCAGTTAAAGAGCTGGGACTGAGGGTCTCAGGAGACCAAGGCTGTTAGAATTTGAGGGACAGAGTAGTAGAAAGGAGACCACCGCCTAGAAAGAGAACAGTGAGAGTCTGTGGAGGGTTTTCCTTAAATACTCAGTAGATATTGACATCACATCTGCATGAGGAAGCTAGAGGTGCTGGAAAAGAGTCCACTAAAGTGATTAGAGGGAATGATGATGGACACTCATACAAGGGCTGGACATAGTGTCTGTTCCCACCAGGCAGACTGGGAAACCACAACTCCCTGAAATTGTCCCAGAGTTGATAGTGACAGAATTAGTTATTATACTGTTATTAAATAATTATCACAACTTTATTCTATATGTTCAAATAAGATACATGGAAGGGATAATGAGTCTGAAATCTTCTAATCTTTCATCTTACAGGATTTTCAAAACCTGTTTGATAGAATTAGCAGCAAATTAGACATTGCAGAAAAAATATGAGTGAACTTGAAGACTTTGCAGTAATCACTAGCAAAAATAAAACACAGGCAAAAAATAATTATAGAAAATTGCCTGACAGTGAGACTTAATACTTTTTTTGTTTTGTTTTGTTTTGTTTTGTTTTGTTTTGTCTTGTCTTACCTAGTTGTCTTGCTTTGTTTTTGGAGACAGGGTCTCCCTGTAGCCCTAGCTGGCCAGGAACTCACTGTGTAGCCTAGATTGGCCTTAATCTCACAGAGATCCACCTACCTCTGCCTTCCAAGTGCTGGGATTAAAGGCAAGTGTCATCATGTCTGGCTTTAAGATAGGCCTTTTAAATATGTGATTAGAGTTCCCAGAGCTATGGGATCCCTAACAAATACTAAGGTTGTCAGGTAGTTTTTGTCCTTTATTCTGTTGATATGTCATATTACAGTGAGGGATTTTTGTATGTTGAACTAGCCTTGCATTTCTGGAACAATTCCACTTGTCCATGTCTAGTGTTCTGCATAGAATATGTGCACCTATATCCGTAAAAGATATTGGTCCATAAAAAGAGAATTATTTCCCAAATTTGATAAAAACAGTAAACACACAAATCCTATAAGCTCAGCGAACCGAAAGTGAAGCTGTGAGCGTAGGAGTAAAGCATAGGCCCTGCACACCGTCTTCCTCAGTGTGTGTAACTGCCACTTGTACCCTCAATATTTAGTTCCACCTGAAATGCTTTGCCGGATGTTCATTCTTTTTTTCCCCTTTGTTTACTAGTAATAATATCTAGCTGTACAATAGTAACTTAGATATGAATTTCAATTTGAGTTTTATTTCCTTTTTCTTTCAGAACTCTGAGGTCATGCTTTTCTATTGTCACAAAAACTTTGGCTTTTAGCTCAGTAAATATTTTGGGATGTGAAAAATTTCCTTGAATGTCACATTTATGAACTGAAAGAAAATTTTAATTAAAGAAAGGAAGTAGACAAAAAAGAAGTGATGAAGCTAGAATTTAGTGGATTTTAGAAAGAAATAGAAAAAATACATTCATAATAGCAGTTATGAGTAAAATTAAAAATGCCTAAAAGCGAACAGATTCAAATGTAAGTTTAATAAGAAACATGAATGAAAATTAAGAAAGCAACCAATGAAATGGAATAAAGACATCGAAAGAGTTGGTTGAAATGCATGAGTCAAAGATGTGGGAAACTTGGGGCCTAGAGAAATGGCTCAGTGGTTAAGAGCACTGGCTGCTCTTGCACAGGACCCAGGTTTGGTACCCGGCACCCACATGGGCTAACAACCATCTGTAGCTCCAGTTCCAGGAGATCTGATGCCCTCTTCTGACCTCTGTGGGCACTGCACAGCAAGGGTGCACTTACATACATGCAGGCAGTACACTCTTACACATAAAATAAAAAAAGATGTGTGTAACTAGAATTCCCAACTGAAGAAACTCAAGCAACAGAAGCTACATTTAATAGAAATAAAAGACTTTATTCCATATACTGAAAGGGCCACAGACATGGGAAATTGACCTGGAATTATTAACTTGGTATGTGTTGGTAAAATGACCGAGTTTCCAGGCAAAATGGTGACTAACTAATAAGCAAGAAAAAAACTGGCACCAGACTTCTCAAAATAACATTAAAAACTTGGTGACATATAATGGTGTCAGCCACACTGGATCTCTTTATTGGTTAGTTGAGTCACTTAATTTGAAGTTAATATTGAGTGCTGTTTACTAATCCCTATAATTCTGTTGATTGCTTTTCTAATTGGTTGGATTATTGTCTGTCTGTTCTTATTTTCTCTTCTTTTAGAATTAGGGTTTCTGGCCTACGTTATTGAACATAATGATTCCTTCCTAGGTCTCCTTTGTTCATCTGTCCACATATTCTTTACTGTGTTCTCTTGACTGAGACCATCTTCCTTCCACCTGTCTCTATAGTATTCTTTTGAATAGCTTCTTCAGTGCTTATTTGGTGGCCATGAAGTTTGTGGTTGACTTGAAATGTCTCTATTTCTCCATCAATTTTATTTTTATTTATTTTAAAAAATTACTTCTCTTAGCCACCAAGTCATCTCCCCAGCCCTTGCTTCTCAGTTTTTATAATAAAAGAAAAAGGCCATATGAAAAAAATTTACTTATTTATGTATATGACTGTTTTGTCTTCATGTATGTGAGTGCATTTGTATGTGTAATGCCTGTGTTGTAGGCCAGAAGAGAATGTTAGATACCCTGGAACTGGAGTTACAGATGGTTGTTAGCCACTATGTGGTGCTGGGAACCAAACCTAGGTCCTCTGTAAGAGCAGCCAGTGCTCTAACTGCTGAGCTGTCTCTCTAGCCCCACATATAGCAATCTTAACAGTTGCTTACTTTAATGACCTGAAATGTATCATTTCAAGCTTTCCTAGTTTGGGGTTCTGCTGAGATGCTATTCTGATGTTTGGTTGCTCAAGCTGTTTGCTTACTTCTGTGTCACCTGTCTTTTTTTTCTGTGCTATGCAGGTATTCTTTTACTTTGAATTTCTGAATAGAGCCTGTGTTTTCTTATTCTCATTCCTCCTCACAGGCTCACGTGCCTGTAGCTTCTTGTTCTGCTGTCTTATCCAGAAATGGAGCAAAAGCAGAGAATTAAATGAATCAATTTTTTATCTTTGAAAAAAGCCTAGAAATAGTATTGAGATATTGTTAAATGAAGAAAAGTAAAGTGTAAATGATTGCATTTAGTGTACCACTTTATTGTAGGAATGACTTTTATTAATGGACACAATCTGGGCTAATGACTTTTAATTAACCCCAGCAAAACCATGCGCTTGAGTCTGATGATGGTAGCATCTCCTTGGCAACCTCAGTTTGGCACTCCACCCCAAAAGATAATGAATGAGTGAAGCCATGCTTGAGAATTAACGTAGCAAAGACTGGAAGCCTTCCACCCATTGGAAACAGAGTAGGTTGGGAAGAACCTGTGAGCTTGGATGAATGAGTTACTAGGAATGAAAAGGCCTGGTGGTCTATTGAGATACATGTGGAGCCCAGTGAAGCTGGAGAACCATTTTGAATAAATTATGGGTGTGGCCTGAAAGGATACAATGGGAGAAGCAGGGTTCCAGAGTCAGTTCTATTGGCACAGGGTGAGGACACAGATCGTTCTGTCTTCACATGTTGGGGTGACAAGAGAGATCCATCAGACACAGTTCTGAGAGACATCTAGGGGAACAGGTATCCTCTGAATTTGGGCCCTCTCTTAAAAATTTATTTTAAGAGTTAGACTTTTATTTTGTTGAGGGTAGTTACAATGATGGTATAATTAATAACACCATCACTGTACAAGAAAGAAATGGAAATAAAACATTCCTTATATGTTTGGTCTGATACTAACTTGACACAATAGGCCTTAATACAACAGAATGCATGAATTCCACTGGGGGCGAGTTTGCTATGGGACGGTGCCAGTGGGGTAGTGGGGAAAGGGGGTATAAAGATGATTAAGCTGTTCTGTATGAAATACTCAAAAATTCAATTAAAAACTTACAAAAAGGAGAAAAGACAAAGATAAACAGAAAGCTATGATGTTGCTCATCTAACAGGAGTTGAGTAGAGGATTAGGTTAAATAGGGTGGGTAAATGTATGACAATTCTCTGAGGTTTTTCTCTTTCTGGTTTTGGTTCCTTCAGTTGATTCTGAAAATCTGAGATCACAGTGCCAGCATGGTTGGATTCTCAGTTGCCAACTTTTTATATTTTCAGAGAAAGAAAGGGAGCTAACTTTCTGGCCTTCTCTTATATAGGCACTAATCACATTCATGAAGGCTTTACTCTTTGGACCCAGGTACCACCCTAAAGGAAATCTAAGTGCCTCATATAAGTAGAATTATGGAGTATCTATCTTTTTGAATGTTGCTTATTTCAGTTAGCATAAATGTCCTTCAAGTCCATCCGTGCTGTAGCATATTGCATTATGTCCTTTTTTCTAAAGCTAAATAATATTTCTTCAAATGATGTACCATATTTTTCTTACTTGTTCTTCGATGGCTACTCAGGTTACCTCCCCATTTTAGCTTTTATGAATAATGCTACTATAAGTGTGGGTTTTTGAGTATCTTTTCAAAATCATTTCAGTTATTTTGGGTATATTCTGAGAAGTAAAATTGTTGAATCATATGGTAGTTTAATTTTGACTTTGAGGAAGCATGCTAACATTTTACATGTTTTAAAATAAAACAAATCAAGAACTAAGGAAAAATCAGCATCAATGAGGAAAACTTTGAGGCAGATAAATCCAACTACATTTCAAGTGAAAATCTAATTACACAATGAATGCAAGCAATATTTAAATATGTAACTTCAGTCAAGAATGGAAGAAGGAATGTACTTCAGACAAATCCTGTTTCTTGGTAGATCTGATATTTGAAGTAGTACAGGTGAAGTAATTCTGAATTATTTTAGGTACACTGCAGGGTTGAACATGTTTTACTATTTTTAAAAATGCATTTTATTTTATTTTATTTATTTTATTTATTTTATTTTATGCATCGGTGTTTTGCCTGCATATATGTAAGTGTACCCATGTTGTTCAGTGTCTGCAGAGGCCAGAAGAGGGTGTCAGAGCCTCTGAAATTGGAGTTACTGATGGTTGTTAGTTACCATGTGGGTGACTGGAACTGAACCTGGGTCCTCTGCAAGAGCATCCAGTGCTCTTAACCACTGAGCCATCTCTCCAGCCTGATGTTAGTATTTTTGAGACAACATTAGTTACTTCTCTCATTGTTGTAATGAAATACCTGACAAGCAGCAGCTTAAGGGAGGAAAGATTTGTTTTGACTCATAGTTAGAGTGGCATAGCAGTGTCATAGCCTGTCATAGCAGTGAAAACATGGTGACAAAAGCAAAAGGCTGCTGGTCAAATTGTGTCCACAGTCAGGAATAGAGAGTGAACAGGAAGTAGGGCCAGGATATAAAATCTGCCTTGTGCCTCCCCTACCCCCCATTCCAGGTCTTCTAACAAGGTTTTACTTTCTAAAGGCTCTGAAACCTTCCCAAGTAGAACCACTACCTGGAAAACAAGTGTTCAAACACATGAGCTCATACAGTAGAGTTCACATACAAACCACTACATTCTGCCCTTAGTCATCAATAGGCTCATGGCCATCTCATGATGCAAAATGCATTCAGCCCAACTTCAGAAGTCCTTATAAGCCAGGCGTGGTGGCACATGCCTTTAACCCTAGCACTCAGGAGGCAGAGGCAGGTAAATTGAGGTCATTTTGGTCTATGTAGTGAGTTCTAGGCCAGCTGGGGCTACAGGGAGACCCTGTCTCAAAACCAAACAACAACAACAACAACAACACAACACCAACAACAAGTCCTTATAGTTTGTAACAGTTTGAACACTGTTTGAAAGTTCAAAGTCTCTTCTGAGACTCAAGGCAGTCTCTTAACTGTGAGCCCCATAAAATTAGAAAACAAACAAAAAACCAAGCTACATACCTCCAATATACAATGGCCCAGAATAAACATTCCCATTCCCAAAGGGAGGAGTGGAAGCCTATCAAGGAATCATTGAACCAAATCAAGACCAACACCTAGCAGGGGAGACACCAAAGCCTCTACCCCCATGTCTGGCATCTGGACCTTGTGATGTAATCACCTGGATGCCAAGGGTTTTAGGTAACCTCCCATCTAGCTTTGTTTCCTCTTACATACACTGCCTCTGTCTTGAGCTGGCTCTGTCCCCAACAAGCAGCAACTCAAGGGAGGAAGGTTTATTTGGGCTTATGATTTGAGGGGATACAGCTCATCATGACAGGGCAGGCATGGTAGCAAGAGCAGGAGTATGCTAATCATGAGCATCAGCTGTCCGGAAGCAGAGCATGAGCAGGAAGTTGAACTAGGCTATCAAACCTAAAGGCCTGCCCCCAGGGATGCACTTCCTTTAGCAAAGCTCCACCATCTAAAGGTTCCACAGCCTTCCCAAACATCTCCATCAGCTGGGAACCAAATGTTCAGACACATGAGCCTCTGGAGTACATTTCACGTTCATACCACTGCATGGAGCAAAGCTTCCAACTGTGACAGGGAGATACCAGTAGAAAATGGTGCAGGTCAAGAAAGAGCTCTGTGAGAATAGATTGGAATTGGAGGAGTCTGAAAGAAAATATAATTTTTAAAGAATTCATGATTTCTAAAATGTGTTTGTTCACACACATTTTTCTTAGTACTTTTCTGCCGAAAGCTAAAGTTAAAGCTATTTCAGTAGCATTAAAAAGACCAAAAAAAAAAAAAAAAAAAGTTGCCTAGAATGAATAGTAATAATGTTTTCAATAAAAGAAAGCAGAGATTCTCAAAAGTGTCAGATCTTTGGTCTATGGTCAAGGCAATGCAGGTACAAGATGCCTTTATTACATCTTTTTTATTTGAGAAAGTAAAGGAATGCTAAATAAATTAATATTGAGGAAAGAAAGAAGGAAAAAAATTAAAAAGTGATGTCAAGAAGAGAACTTGAATGGTTTCATTGCTCAAACCATGGACACATTAAATATCAGCATAATTAAAGACAATAATGAACTTAACAAATTATGAACTATTAAAAATTAGAAATCAGTGAGTTCGTGCGTATAAATAGAGAAACAGATGGGCTCTTGCTTACAGAATAATGATAAGTTTTGATTGACAAGTGTGCAGAAATAATGGCATTAGAAAAGAATTTTGTAAACTTTGTAAACATGGTAAAGATAAAGGTTGAATTAGGTAAGAGCATTAATGTGTGCTAAACTAGGGACAAGTTTTGATGAAGACTGGAATATTTGCATATGTTAAAGTATATGCTCAGAGACTCAGCAATAGCAAGGGAAATACCGTTGCTATCTGGTGGAGAAATCATATTCTGGAGGATCACAGGCAATCTTACCAGTGATGGACAGAGGCCTTTGCACACCACATACAGACTTGCTTATGTTATGCTAGAACTGGAACTCAAGTTTGAGCTTCACACGGGAAACTTCAGAAAAATCCAACATGAGGATCATTTCATTTTTAAAAAATAGGGGTTTGGGGGGACTGGAGAGATGGCTCAGCCGTTAAGAGCACTGGCTGCTCTTACAGAGGACCTGGGTTTGATTCCCAGCACCCACATGGCAGCTAAGAGCCATCTATAATTGCAGTTCCAGGGGAACACAATGCCCTCTTCTGACCTTTATGGGTACTGCATGGCACGGGTGCACTTAGCCACATGCAGGCAATATACTCATACACATTAAAAAAATAATAAATGGGGGCTTTTATTTTTAAAATATCAGGGATTTGAAAAACAGTGAGTGACTGGAACTGGATCCAGACTGAAAGAGATGAAAGTGATGTGAGAAATAATGTATTAAAGGCTTCTGGACATCATCCTGTAGTAGAGAGAAAAGTGCTATAAACCACATTATTCATAAAAATAAGAACATGAACAGTCAACATAGATGTAGACATTGTGTCAGTGTTTCAGTTTTGATTTATTTTTATTAAAGTTACTATGTATTTTCATGTGGAAGTCACAATGTAGACATCTTGCTTACATTTTTCTTGGCTAAATACTTAGAGCAGAATTGCTGGTTTTTAAAGAAATTTACTGTGTTAATCAATGTTAGACTTCTCAGATTCCTGACTTTTCCTGCCCTTAGAAAATACACATTGAGGTACTAGGGGACATAATGTATGCAACTTTACTATTTCTGTAAGCTTTAAAAAAGTACATATATATCCATGTTGTATGTTTTTGTATATACACACACAGACACACACACACACACACGAGAGTCAGTGAATGATAACACAACTAGAATAAATTCAAGTAATTGTTAAATCTAGGGTATTTGTGGGGTTTGTCCTATTTTTGTAAGTTTTATACAATCCTAAAAGTAAATACCATAATAGGCCAAAATGGAGCATCTTCTTAACTCGAAAGATTGGTATTAGGCCAATCATCTGTCTGCACTGCTAAGCTATACTGCTGTGGTTCTGGTAGAGCTGGCTGTAGAGCTGTGCCAGGCTGCTTTTCTTCATTTCTGTGTCCCAAAAAAGCCTGAAATGGGAACAGATTGTTAAGTGAAGCTCTTTTCCTGGATCAGCAGTGAAATCTCCTTAGATGGAGTTGGAAGTCTATCTGCTTTATTCACATTCCTATCTTTAGTGAATCTAGTATATGATAATTATCAGACTCCATTTGCGATCTGTAAGCTTTAATTAAAGCAGTGCTATAAAGATGGGAATGGTTAGTGTAGTAAGGACAAGAAACCTAGGGGGATGCTAAATCCCAGTTATTTTTAGCCTTAAAGACTGAATGTTGTAGATCGAATTGAGAATTTCATAGTATGCAGAGGCAAGAGAAACAATTCTCTTTTTAACTTTTAACTTGGAGAAGTAGGCCTATTTTGCCCTAGAAAACTTTAGGTTTTTTCTGTCTTTTACAAATCATAGGCTGCAGTTTCCCTAGAGATCTTTAAATAGGAGGAAGTCTTCCTAAGGCATTTCTAATAATTTAAGTGTGTACTCTTCAGCCTCGAATGTGATCAGCACACTTACTTACCTTCCCCTGCAGAGTAATTTGTCAGACAGCTTCTTGAAGATTGATTCCAAATTAGGTGCTTAGAATGTTTTAACATTGGTGCTGAAAACAGCAGAGTGTCAAAGGATAGTGTTTTATGCTTACTCTGAAACTGCCAGTATTGTCAGAGGCCTTGACCTTCAGACATAAACCCGGTCTACAAACTTTTCTTTGAATACCAGCACTTGTAGAAAGGGTTTTTTTTTTTTCCTTCCCTACATTAAATGGGTTTTCCTCACTCTCAGCTATACAGCTAGAGTATTTTTGAAGGGAACATGAGCATGGATAGAAAGGGGATCCCTCTTGTACACCTGTACTTTGTTTCCTTATCACTACCCCTTTCCCCAGGCAGAGGGAAAGTGTCTGAGACACTTGTGTGCCTCATAATAACTTCACCATGGAAAGTCTTCCTGGTTAGGATTCACAGCAGTGCCTGTCATCGCCCACCTGGAGAGCCTGTGCTCATAGGCCACAGTCTCAGACATAGTGTAAAGCAAAGCCCATTAAAATTTTTAATTCAAACTTATTGACCATGCAACAGTTATCCTTATGGATTATTGATTAATGTTATAAGGAAAGCCAAGGCTTGATGATGGGTGACTTAGAAATCTCTATGCTGGAAGAAATAGGAGGAGTCTTTCCTAAGGCATTTCTAAATGGAATAATTTCTTAAAATACGGAAAACTTGCTTGTACGTTGACTTTAAAAAATGAATTTTTAGCCAGCCTTGGTGGTGCATGCTTTTAATCCTAGCACTTGGGAGGCAGGGGCAGGTGGAGCTCTGTGAGATAGAGGCCAGCTTGGTCTACATAGTAAGTCTTAGGCCAGCTGGGACTACAGAGAGACCCTGTCTCAAAAAGCCAAAGTTTTAAAAAAGTGATTTTTCGATTTGATTTTCTTGTGAACTTTTTTAATTTCACCTTATAGCAGCTGGACCTGCAGTCCTTGCTCTAACCATCCCTTTGTAAGCTACTGCTGTTGACACAAGACAAGGACAGGAGGGACCCAGAAGGTATTCAAGGGGTACATATGTATAGCTGGAGTCCTGGTAAGCCTCATTAAGGAAAACACCAGTGGAGCTGTGTGGTATAATCTGAGGCTTTGTAGGGAAACCATGCTCTCTTCTCATCCACTGGCCCCAGCCTGATAGGGAACCCCCAGCCCACTTGGCCTTTAGAAACTCCTTTTTAGCTACCAGTAAGGAAAACAACAACAGAACCCAAGTCTGTCTGAGAAGAGGGGAAGCCTGAGCTACACTCACTTGGAAGCAGCATGGCAGAAAGAGATTTACAGCAACCTGGCAACATTCACCTGCCACCCTGATCACCCAAGTGAGGCATCTAGGCCTGGCAGAGTTCAGACTGGAAGGGAGTAAGCCTCTGACTTCTCACCTTTTCTGATGTACAGTGTTCATATTGTAGGTGTCTTTTAAAATCCATTTATTCTATAAGTCACCTGAATTTCTCCTGTCATGACTCAGAGTGGCACTACACTGTATAAACAATAAGATTCAAGAGCCATAACATATTTATTCTGAAACTACATTGGAATTACATACTTGTTTGTGTTGTCTTTGGCCTCTCAGCATCTCCAGGCTCCAACACTTGCTCAGCTGCTATGACTCCCATGACCCCGTGTTTCTGGGTGAGCGCTACGGCTATGGCCTGGGCACTGGCGGCTACAGCTACATCACGGGAGGTGGCGGGTAAGAGTGAGCACAGTGGTTTGTAAATACAGTCATTTCTTGTCTCTCTGTGTATCTGTGAGGAAGGGGTGGGGTCTAGGACCCCCTGTGGGTGTTCAGGTTCCTCAGATAAAATGTGATATTGGCATGTAACCTGTGCGTACAATTCCTGCATATGTTAAATCATTTCCAGATTACCTATAATACACATTACAATGTAAATGCCATGGAATTACCTTTTTGAGATGGGATCTGGCTGTATAGCCTCAGCTGGCCTGAAACTCATGATCCTCCTCCTTCTGCCTCCAGATGATTGAATTATAATTGTGTGCCACCATGCCCAGCTAGAAATAGTTTTCATATTATGTTGTTTAAGGAATGATGAAAAGATAAAAGAATCAGGTATATCAGTCTGTCATCTGTATTTGAGTCCATGAATGTGGAATTCATGGAATCAGAAAACAAACTATATTTTGAACACTGAATTTTACTTTCTGCATAGCAAAAATGGGTCTGTGGTACTGGGATCTGTTTAGACATGTAAGCTCTTTAAACAGTAGTTGTTACTATAATAGGAAAGTGAACATTATATTTGAGAAACATGAAAAGAACTCACAGTAAAGAACATTTTATTTTTTGAAGAGATAAAATACATATCAAAGTACTTGGTACAATATCCCTATAATAATGATTACTTCTAGATAGCCAACTAGTTTTGATTGTTTAAAAGAAAAAAAGATAAACCATTAAACTTTTAAATTATCCAATGCTTAATAAATCACATTTGGAGAAAGAATAATTTGGAAGCTTAGACTTAGGCAATTAAATAATATTTGTGTAGGATTTATAGGATTTTTAAATAATAGCTAAAAATCAATGTTTTAAAATGAAGCACCTGCCTTAAGTCTTATGGGAAAATACTTTAATCTGATTTTTTATGGGTAAATGAATTGAGCAGTTAATCTTTTCTGTTATTACTACAGTTTTGGCTGTCAGAGTGCTAAGGAGAATGTTAACTTGTTATCAGCCATGGTCATTTAAATTCATTCAACAGATGTTTGTTGAATATTCATTATGTACCAAGCAGTATTTTAAAATATTTTGATTGATTCTTTGAGAATTGTATACAATGTATTTTAATTATAGTCAGACCTCCCCATCTCTTTTCAGATCTACCCTCCCCAACTTCATGTCTATTATTGTTGTTGTTGTTATTATTATTATTATTATTATTATTATTATTTTGGTCTTTGAGACAGGGTCTCTCTGAAGCCCCAGCTGACCTGGAACTCACTATGTTTACCAGACTGGCCTTGAACTCACAGAGATCCTCCTGCCTCTGCCTCTGGAGTGCTGGGATTAAAGGCGTTGCACCACTATACCTGGCTTCTATTATTTTTTTAAGACCTATGGAATCTAATTTGTGTTCTCCAAATGCTCTTGGGTGTGCATCCATTCACTGGGAGTCTGGTCAACCTACTCAGAATTACGCTCTTAAAGGAAACTAACTCTCCCTCTCCCAGCAGCTGTCAATTGCCAATAATTCCTCAGCTAAAACTAGGGATTCCCCCATCCATGTTGGGTTTTTGTTTGGCTTGAACTTGCATAGGTCTTGTATACTGTGGCTTCATATGTGTAACTGCCCTGTTTTATCCAGAATATATGGTTTTCTTGTATTTATCCACTACCTCTGGCTCTTGCAGTTTTTCTGCCCCCTCTTCGGAAATGATCCGTGAACCTTGGGAAGAGAGGATGTGATTATAAGTGTTCCATATGGACTGAGCATTCCACAGTTTCTTATTTTGTTGACTGGTTATGGGTCTCTGTGTTAATTGCCATCTGCTGAAAGAAGAACCTTCTCTGGTGAGAGCTGAGAGATGCACTAATCTATGAGTATGATAGGTCGTTAGAAGTTAGTTTAATAATATGTCCATTTATCAGAATAATAATAGTAGGTTCTCCCCTATAATCTGTGACCTGTCTAGACACAAGTACTTGACCCTGATATCACTGTCAGGTATTGGCTCCATCTTATGAAGTGGGCCTTAAATCCAATCAGAAAGTGGTTGGTTACGCCCATAACATTCATGCCACTAGTGCACCAGAGGACATATTTTGCTAGGCCAGTTGTTACTGTAGCTCTTAGGATTCACAGCTGGGTAAGACTGATGATTACTTTTCAGTAGAATGCATAGCACCTTCTAGTAATATGAAAGCTAGCCAGTAGAGATGAAGCTTTGAGGTCAAAACCAGTGTAAGTTCTCCATGTTTGTTCTGTGACTCACATAGGTAGTGTCTTCAGCAATAGAGCCTTATCATCAAGTTCTGGAGGGCAACCAAGAGCAATGATAGTAGCCAATATTGTTTTGGGGACCATTCCTGGCACTGGGCTTTTTATTTGCTAACCTGTCATTGTCTGGTAAGGACATTACAAATGAAATTCAAGTGCATGTCAAAAAGATCATAGACTGTGATCAAGTTAGCTTTATCTCAGAGATCCAGGGATGGTTCAACATACACAAATCTTAAAAATAACCCACCACATAGTAGCCTTGAGGACATAAACCGCATGATTATCTCATTAGGTACAGAAAAGGCCTTTGACAAAATCCACCATCCCTTTATGATATTGGAGAATCCAGGGATATAGGGGATATATCTCAGTATAATAAAGGCAATATACAACAAGTCCTCAGCCAACACCATGCTAAATGGAGAAAAACTCAAAGTATTTCCATTAAAATCAAGAACAAGATACGGATGCCCACTCTATCTATTCCTGTTCAGTACAGTGCCAGAAGTCTTAGCTAGAGTAATAAGACAAATGAAGGTGATAAAGGAGACACACATAGGTAAGGAAGAAGTCCTAGTATCCCTACTTACAGAACATATGATTTTACATATACAAGACCCCCCAGAGAATTCCTAGAGCTGATCAACACATTTAGCAAAGGAGTAGGATATAAAATTAACACACACAAATCTGTAGCCTTCCTGTATACCAGCAACAAACATACTGAGAAAGAAATCAGGAAAACAATCTCATTCAGTATTGTCTTGAAAAAAAAAAACCTTGAATAAATACAACCAAGGAAGTGAAAGATTTCTATAATTAAAAATTTAAGATATTGAAGAAATTAAAGAAGATACCAAAAGATAGAAAGACTTCCCATGCTCATGGATTGGTAAGATCAATATTGTGAGAATGACCATCCTACCCAAAGCAAGTTACAAATTTAAGGCAAGCCCTATTAAATTTCCAGCACAATTCTTGACAGAAAATGAAAAAATAAATCCCAAGCAGCATTATATACAGTGCTTATAAACTTCTGAAGGGCTAAGGCCTTATAGTTCTATTTTATAATACCCTGGTTTGGAATGATTCTGTCTTAGTCCATTTTTCTGCTACTATAACAAAATACTTGAGCCTGGAAAACTTTTAACACAAAGTGGCTTCTTTAGCTCACAGTTTTGGAAGTCCAAAAGCATGGCACTGACATCTCTCAGCCTTGGTGTTATCCCACTGGCTACATCATATCATGAAGGATGGTGTGTCAGGAACACATGCACAAAGGAGAAATCATTTTGAGACAGGAAGCAAGAGACATTGTTCTTTTATAATAACTCACACTTATGGGACAGGGTCCTATGAGAATGAACATTAATCCCTTCAGGGTGGTTTCCCCCAGCGACATAATCATCTTCCACCAAGCCCCACCTCTTAAACATTCCAGGACCTCTCAACATCACCACACTGAGGACTCAGCTTCCGGCTTGTGAATTTTTGAGGACACACATTCAAACTCTATCCAAACTGTAGCAGGTTCTTGCCACAGGGTCTCAGGGTCGTATTGCACATGCTGTGGTTTGGTCCAGCTGATTCAGTAGGGAGTATACTAGTTATGTTGTGCTAACCCAGTCTGAGCAGGGATGTGCTGATCTTGGTTACTCAATGCCATAGTAACAGGAGATGGGGTTGTAGGGAGGCCTTTGTAAGACTGAGCCCCATTGACCTCCTCATTACAAAAAGAACTCAAGCTATTTGTATCTTTCCAGAGACGCATCTAGCTTTCTGGCTGAGACATTGGGGCTGACCAAAGATCAGAGCACAGCAACCATTCCATCAGACTTTCCACTGTTAGAAGGGTCTGTAGATGAGTTTATATATTGTGTTGCACAGTAACATTCACATTCTTTTAACAAAGAAATGCCTTTTTGTGATTTCAGCCCAAGAAACAACTTGTCCTTTGTTCTTGTTTCATTTTTGTTGCTGTGATAAAACATACTGACCAAAACCAAGTTGGGCGCAGAAAGGATTTATTTTAGCTCATAATTCTGTGTCACATTGTCTGTCGTTTCCAGGAAGTCAAGGTGGGAACTCAGTTAGTCACATTAGATCTGCAGTCAAGAGCAGAGAGACTGAATTCATCTTCACTTGCTTGTACTTATGCTCAGCTAACTCTCTTCACTTTTATACAGTTCAGGGTCCAGCCTAGAGAATGGTGCCACCCACAATGGGCTGGGCTGGGCCAATTAACAATCAAGACAGTCCTCCTCAGTCATGCCCACAGGCCAGTCAGAGTTAGGCAGTCCTTCAATTGAGACTCCCTTCCCAGGTGATTCTAGGTTGTGCAAGTTAACATTTAAAACTCATCCTTGCAGCCTTCTTACTTATTGGGTTTACCTGTTATTTATGAAACTGACACTTGAGACTTTGTGAAACCTCACTTTATGTGGTCATCATTGCCTTCCACGGCTCTGGGCCAGTTCATTCATTCAGCTAGCCTCATGTGTGCCAGGCACTGGGAAAGCACACAGGAAAGCTCACACTGTCCCTTCCCTGCAGGAGCTCAATGGCAAATGCAGTGTGACATCACTGCTGATCCCTTCCATGCCTGAGATAGATTCTACCGGCCACCACTGGATAAAGAGTCCTTTATCTTCTGCTGTGCAACATGTACTTTGCTGTAGGGTACTTCTTATCACAGCTCCTTTTTCTGTTTTACAGTTGCTTCTTCCTTCCCCTTGTCCCTCTTTAGATTATCTCTGACATTCTGTGCCCTCACTGTCCACATTTCCTCAATTTTGCATTCAGCCTTCTACCTAATTTTCTCCCTAGGGTCTCCCAGGACCTCCTAGTACTTGAATCAAGTGGATCATTCCCAGTGTTCATCTTACTTCATCTCCCAGCAGCGTTTGCTTACTTGGAATATGGCAGGGAGTCCCCTCCCTTCACCCCAGAACAATAACAACAACTAAAAAGAAACAGTGTGACCTGTGCCTAAGTGAATGTACACAGTTCTCTTTCTCATGACCTTGTAGCACAGAACACCCAATCAGGATAAGTGTGTTACCATATATGGGATACAAAGAAACTAAATTATACTTAAGGTATCAAAGACTAAACTTTCCTTTGTTCCAGTCCCTGCTTAGAGAGCTGTCTCTCAGGGACTCTGTACCAGTGTAATAAACTGCTTCCTATTTTGTTTTTAGCCTTTGGGTCCCTGTTCTCTAGGCCTGAAATACGAACATTACTTCCTCTTGGCTTCTAGAGTGGTATGTTGTACTTTCTGGCCTCCCTTCTCCCTTCTCTATCTATCCCTTGAAAGGCTTATTTCTCAGGTGTCCTGCCTGTTTCCCTCTCTTCTTGCTCTGCATCCTACCTGGTGATGTCCTGAAGGTGTCTGGAAAGGCCAGTAACACACAGGTGAAAAATGTATTTATATTCACCAGAGATTTTTTATTTGTCAGAGATGAGAACAGACAGTGAAAGGGAGGATTGCTTGGAATACACTGTAAGGCGTTGCAGCAGGGGAGCCCCAGAGAGAGGCTTGGACTGAAGACAGGAGTCAAAGCCTTTTATATTCATTTGTGGGAATGTTTTGAGGGAGCTTGTCAGTTTTCATACACTGTAAGAATGCTTAAGAAGCTTATTGATCTTTATATCAGCATTTGAGGGTCCTCATGTGCCAGTCTTGGGCATGTTGAGTTAGGTTTTAAGTGGGCCAAGGAACTCGGACCTGGGATAAAATGACAGCCTCAGGCAGAATGAATGGAGTTTTGTTTTAAGGTGCCACAGTCTCCCCTCATGTGGCTCATAGACTTGTTGTCTCCCATGATGAACTGATCATTTCTGATTTATCCCCTAATTTGGCCTTTTTCCAGTGTACTCCTCTCAAGTAAGATGTGAGTTCTTGTCCCAGGACCCTCCTCACCTTCCTCTCCATCTTCTCCCAGGGGATGTCTTACTAAGTCAAGCCTAGTTTCTCTCTGAACATATCTTGAGTCTGTACTTCTCTCCACCTCCACACTGTGGTCAGGGAGCCCTTCCTAACAGCAGACCTCACACTCTCTCCCCTCTAAGAAGTACCCAGTACTTCCCATTTGTTTTATTTTCCTCAAGGATGTTAACCCTTAATCACCTTGGTGACAAAATGACATTAAGATTTCATGAAGAGTCAGATTGATCTGGGATTAGGCCTCAATTTTGGTGACCTCTGGTCTTCCTAATTTGCCATCTTTCTGGGTGTTGCTGAGGCTACTGCCTGGGGGCTAAGGGCTCTAGCAGGTCTGTTCTGCCTGCTGCCCAAACCCACTTTGTGCCTGAGAGGTACATGGTTTACTACTCACCTGGAAAAGATTCCTTCTCCTAGAGCTGTTATCTAGGTTTCTTCATCTCTAACAATTCTGTAGATAAATCTGATTCTCTTTTATTCAGATGTTTCTTTTATGGTACTATGGCATAAAAGTCTTCTGGGTCCTTTGATATCCTAACTGCCTCTAGAATCTCCCATATCACCTTTGGGACAAAGCCTATTCTCTTAAAAATTTATTTATTATTTGTTTTTTAAATTTTTATGTGTATGAATGTTTTGCCTGCATGTAAGTAAGTGCACCAGTGCATGCAGTGCCCACAGAGGTCTGAAGATCCCCATAACTGGAGTTAAGAAAAGGGTGCTAGGAACTAAACTTAAGTCCTCTGCAAGGGCAGCAAGTGCTCTTAACTGCAGAGCCATCTCTTCAGCCCCCTTAAGTGTAATATTTTTATTACTTCTTTGAGAATTCTGATGTATTTAGATCATAATCAACTTTTACTCTTCCTCCATCTACCCTTACACTACCAAGCCTTAATGCCCTCTTTTTTTTTCTTAGTAGCCTGATGAATCAAATTTGTTCTGCCTATGTATACATGAATGTGGGGTCATCTACTGGAACATAGTTGACCTATGGAACTCACATCTTTAAAGAAAACTAACTGTCCCTCCCTTGGCAGCCATCAACTATCCATAGTCCCTTAGCTAGAGATATGGGCTTGGGAGTCCCTCGCCATTCCATGCTGAAATGTTACTGGTTCATCTTGTACAGGTCTTGAAGGCAACCACAGTTGCTATGAGTTCATGAGTATAGCTATCCTGCTATGTCCAGTAGACACTGTTTCCTTTAGACCCTCCCCAACCTTTGGCTCTTACAATTTATCTATCCCCTTTTCTAATATGGTTGCTAAGTCTTCGAGGGAGGGGGTATGATATACATGTCCCATTTATGGCTGAGTACTTCACAGACACTTATTCTCTGCACTTTGACCTGCTGCGAGTTTTGGTTTTAACTACCGTCAACTACATAAACTTCTCTGATGAAGTCCAAGATTGGGACTAATCTGTGAGTAGAGAGATGTGAATTTAGAGGGCAGTTGCATACTATGTCCATTTGCCAAAATGGTTGTAGGCTCAACCCTAGGGCCTATGAACTCCCAACCATGGGTTCTTGGTCAGATTTACAGTACCAGGAATGTGTTTCCTCCAATGGAATGGGCCTTAAATCTAAGCAGAAAGATGTTGGTTACCCCCATAACACTTGTGCCACTATTGCACCCAGAGGCATAGCCTTTTCAGGCTGGTATTACTATAACTCATAGGGTTTACAGCTGGGTGAGTCTGTTGATTTTTCTCCCTTAGCAGCTTGAATAGTGCCTTTTGGTATCATGAAAATTAGTCAGCAGGAAAGAAGCTTTCCAGTCAGTATCACCTTGATTTTTTCATGACCTATGACCAAAATGTGAAGCCCACCCTTCCCATCAAGGCTTATAAAACCCTCATGACTCGGCACATGCTGTTTGATCCTACCCTCATCACCTACATGCTCATCCTGGAGAATCCATGTGGAACTTGCTGCAATTTCTCAGAAACACTGTTCCCTCCCCCTTCTGTCTGAATATGGTCTCCATAAGTCATTGTTTCCCACCCCAGCTTTCTATATGGTTAATTCTCCTCCTTTTGGACTTGAGATAGCTATATTTATTACTCCCAACAGCTAGTAGCTCAGCCTAGCCCCTGGTTTACTGCCTTCCTAATGCACTTGCACAGCATATTAAGCAAACCATTATCACCTGATTGCCTATTTACTTTCCTATTTTTCACTTAAATTATGAATTATTTGTAGACAGCACCTGTGTCTTATTTCTCATTATGGCCTCATTTTGTACCATAGGGATCCATTACTTTTCAAGGTACAGAGATCAAGTGGATAAACACATGCATGAACAATGGCATTTAATTTCTACAGAGCTGATATGACTCATGTGATGCTTGTTTGTTCAAAGAACCTTTAATGAGATGCAGAAACCTTCATGAAATTATCCTGTCCACTGATCTCTGCTAAAAGGTGCAGACATGATATTGAGTGCTTTCTCAAGTATCACATAGGATTTTCTAATGATCTTGCTTGAGGACCAATATGTGTTTTAAAAACACCAAGTTAGGATTGGTAGCTTGTAAAACTAACAATGGACTATAGCCAGCATTTAAAACTATGGAAATATAGAGCAAAATTGAATTGTGACATAGAAAGTATCAGAGCACATCACCTATCATAAGGTAAGTGCTGTTCTGTGAAATGTGTTACAGTTATACTTACCCAACTACACACATACACACCCCATATGCATAACCCGCCAGAAAAAAACACATGGAAATGGTCACAATGCAGAAAATTTTTCTGGTTTTCTGATGGTGCTACAGTCAGTAAGCTTTTGAAGATCACTGCTGCAAACCCTCCTTCACAGCCCTGTGGCAAGGCTGCCAGGAGTGTGAGTGCGCAGGTGTTCTATGCTCTTTGGAAAGTCAGGCCTTTGCACAGTTTACATCTAGGTGTCTGTTTTTTGCTTCATTGGCTGATTCTTCAAAGTTTGGATATTTGGAGAAGATGAGTTTTACTTTTGATCTGCCTGTTTATATACCTGATTTGGGTAGGAAGGTATGTTCAGAGTATCACCTGCCTCTGAGGAAAATGACTGAACAGAATAGGGTAGGGGACAGCATCTTTGGAAGAGGCTACAGGCAGTGCTACCCTGAGAGCAAACTGTGACCTGGCCATCTGGTGGAAGCCAGGAGGAGCACATGTGTCTGATACATGTTATCTTCCATCTGTTCTTCTGTAGGCATTATCTGCGGCAAGACTCAGCCTCCCATTTAAGTTTTAAAAAATATTTTATTTATTATATTATTTTATGTGTATGAGTATATTCCCTGCGTGTGTAAATGCACCCATGTCTTGCAATGTGCAAGAAGGTGTCAAATCCCTTGGAACTGGAGTTGCGGATGGTTGTTAGTCGACATGTGAGTGCTGAGAACTGAACCCCAGTCCTCTACAAGAGCAGCCAGTGCTCTTAGCCACTGAGTCATCTCTCCAGCCACCTGTTTAAGTTTTACACATTATGTATTGAAGGAAATGATATTCTTGTAACACTTTGACTTTTTTCATTTATCAATATTTTATTTGTATGTTTTTCTTTGTTTGCAATTTTTTCTTTTTTTTTCCCTTCTTTTTAAAAAAATTTTACAAAAACTTTATTGAGAATTTCATACATGCATATAAGGTGTTTTGATCAAATCCATGCCCACTCCCTCCCCTCCAACATTCAACATTCCCCCCTCCGAAGAGGTAACCCTAAAATATTAGATACAAGCTCCCAAATACTTTTGACATTTTTTGGTCTTGGAACAGAGTGTGTTGCTAACAGGCCCAAGGGCATTTTGACTTTTAGCCAAGAAACTGGCTACATTTCTTTGGGGTCTTCTTACCCTAACTGCCTAGCCAATTCCTACCTCCTATTCTTATCACACCATCCTCTGAAGGGGTTACCCAAATTGCCAATAGGGAATAGGGACGCTGACCACTCTGGCTTCTTCCATGCTGAACAGGGACACAGGGTGAGGCAATTAGAGTACCCCTTCAGTGGGTCTATCTAAAATACTCCCAAATTGCATAGCTCTTGTCTCTAAGGGGAAAAGAAAGTCCTTGAATCATGAATAGGAAATGTGAAGGAGAAGTAAAGGCAAGAGTAATTAGCATTACAAGTTCTAGATCGGGAACTAGAAAAATGTCAGAACAGGGAAATTTTCAAATGTTCATATAAGAGTCCACTGGAATTTCTTGACAAGGGCTTCTAAAAGCATCCCTCTATTGGGTTCTTCCTCATCTTTCTTTTGTCTTCCAAGGCTGGACTAGTTGGCTGGGAAGAGTGGCTGGATGCTCAGGTGAGGGTCCAGTGACCCTGAAACTATTAGAAGAAAATATTGGCAGTAACTTACAGGATACAGGTGTAGGAAAGGATTTTCTAAATCAGACAGAAGTTGCTCAGGAATTAAGGTCAGCAATCAATAAGTGGGACCTCATTAAACTAAGAAGCTTCTGTACAGCAAAAGAAACAATCAAAAAAAGTGAAGCAAAACCCCACAGAATGGGAAAAAAATCTTCAACAGTGACACATCTGACAGATGTTTAACATCCAGAATATATAAAGATCTCAAAAAACAAAGACTTTCAGAAACCAAATGACCTATTAAAAGATGGGCTAAAGATCTAAACAGAGAGTTCTCAAAGGAAGAAATAAAGATGGCTAAGAAACATCTCAAAAAGTGTTCAACATCTTTAGTAATTAGGGAAATGCAAATTAAAACCACACTAAGGTATCACCTTACCCCAATCAGACTGGCTAGGATCAAGAGTACAAATGATACCAAATGCTGGCGAGGATGTGGAGAAAGGGGAACGCTCATTCCCTGCTGGTGGGATTGCAAACTCGTGCAACCCCTATGGAGAACTCTTAAAAAACTAAAACTGAACCTACCATATGACCCAGTTATACTACTCCTTGGCATATATCCAAAGGACTCATCCTATTGTTTACACTTTTTATTGAATTTTTGTGATTTTCATACAGTATAATTTGATGGCACTTAGATCTGGTCCCCACTCCACACCTCCCCCACTTCCCCCAATGTCCCCCACCCAATGTAATGAACTTTCATATTTATAATATGGCCTATGGAGTATGATTTGTGTTCCTCCCAATGTCCTTTAACATCTTTTTTTAATATTTGAAAGTTGGCAGATGGATCAGACAAACATTCTTTCCTATGGTGTTGTGATTGATTCTTTTCCCTTTGGAGGGATTAACTTTATTTGTAAAGAACCCATGAATAGTGCTAATAAATAAATGTTATTAAAGGCCTGTGCACACGTAGTGTATGTAAATAAATAGACTGTTACAGCAGAGGCAGGCAACCAGGGCAGCCACACATTCTGACAGTGTCCCTGGGTGTGCCTTTAAAGGAGCATTATGACTACCGTAGCAGCAGACTGAGTGAATGAGGGAGCACGCTTAGAAAATGCAGCCTCCTCTGCTCCTGCACCCCAAGCAACAGTAGCACACTCCAGTTGCTGATCTCTAGGCAAAACCACCTGCTGTCAGTCCTCTTTCCTTTCTAGCACTTAGATATCAAATTCCACAATAAGTTATTTTTAAAATAGAGGGTTTTTTTATTTCTCTTTTTGTCATATAACAGTAAAAATCCTTTTTGGATCATGCATAGCCCCACAGCTCACATAGTTGAAGGGACTAAGGTGGTTCACAAGCTCATTCTCAATCACCCGAGACTTCCTTGAAGACAAAACTCTGTCAGAATATGTGGCTGCCCATTGCCTGCCTCTGCTTCAGAGACAACCAGGGCTAGCAGCAAACATTTTCCCCAGACTCAGGTCCCTCACTGTCAGATGAAACCAGGACTCAGCTGTCAGGGAGGCTGAGAGGTTGTTTTAAAGGGTTTTTGTTTTCTAAAATGCTAAGGAGAACATAGAAAAAGTAGACTAGGCTGGAGTTATACCAGAAAGTACCCATATTCCAAGTCAACTGGTGTCTTAGCCCTATGAAGATAAGTCATATCTCCACCCCCAACCTTAAAGTAGTTTCCATAGAACTGAATCACATGTAACATCAAAAAGTGCATTAAAGTATATTTTATCTCCTTATTAATCATGATGTATGTGCATAAGATTCCTGATGCTAATTCTAAGCTCATCTACCTGCCAGGAATGTTAGGATTTTGTTATTTCATTGAGGATTTTGGAAACTAAAGAAACACTCAGCTATCCAAATGTCATATTAGAAAAAGAACATCACATAATATTTGTTCATAAGAGGTACATATAAAATTGTCTACTGGGGGCTGGAGAGATGGCTCAGTGGTTAAGAACACTGGTTGTTCTTGCAGAAGACCCGGGTTCGAATCCCAGCACCCACATGGCAGCTAACAACTGTCCATAACTCCAGTTCCAGGGGATCCGATGGCCTCTTCTGTCCTCCGCAGGCATTGCATGACATGGGTGCACTTACCTACATACAGTCAATTCATACATATACATTTAAAAAAATTGTTTACTAGGTAAGTAGACATCTCTTAAAAGTGTTTTTGCTGTGATAGAAAGCACAAAATTATCCTCTTCAGTATAGTAAATGGAAGTCTACTCATGTCAATGATTTTCATCTTTCTCGGTGGTGCAGCCTCTAGAAATCATAGTTCTCTGTTCAGGTTAATGGGCTCCATAGAGCTGCTCTAATCCCTTTCTGTCTGCTCTCACCAGCATGGTCTTCAGCAGGGAAGCCATCCAGAGACTTCTCGCCAGCAAGTGCCGATGCTACAGCAATGATGCTCCTGATGACATGGTCCTGGGCATGTGCTTCAGTGGGCTAGGAATCCCAGTGACACACAGCCCACTCTTTCATCAGGTGAGACAGTATTTCTATTCCTACCTCAGGGGAGAGTTCTTCTCACTCAGAGATTCTGTTTCTTTTCCTCTCATATTTTGGAAATGATCTTGAGAACTGCGCTGATGGGGATAGTCATAACATATCTTGTACTTTCAATGTACATCGTTGAAATGATGAACCTAATGATGTCAGGCAAAATGACTGACCTTGAGGCTAAAAAGATGGTTCAGTGGTTAAGAGCACTGACTGTTCTTCCAGAAGACTCAAGTTCAAATCCCAGCACTCACATGGTAGCTAACAACTGTCCATAACTCCAGTTCTGACTCCCTCCTCTGTCCTCCCTCTTCTGTCCTCTGTGAGCACTGCACAATACATTGCCTGCATGTATTTAGGTACACTTAAATACATGCAGGCAATAAAATAATAATTAAAAAATTTACTGACCTTGTAAAGAAACAAGAACCTGTGTCTTTATTGGTTTGTGGCCATCAGATTATATAATTTTATAGGCACCTCCATTTTTATCTTTGCTGGTTATCTGACTCTGTGCTTTTTCTCCAGTTACTCTTTTTAAAAAAATTTTATTTATTATTTTTATTTTATGTGTATGCATGTATTGCCTGCATGTAGGTAAGTGCATCTGTGTAGGTAAGTGCCTGCATGTAGGTAAGTGCCTGTGGGGGTCAGAAGAGGCTGTCAGATCCCCTGGGACTGGAGTTACGGACAGTCATTAGCTGCCATGTGGGTGCTGGGATTCGAACCTCGGTCTTCTGCAAGAACAACCAAAGCCATCTCTTGAGTTGTTAACCGCTGAGCCATCTCTCCAACCCCTCCAGTTACTCTTGAACTGAATGATTAAAATCCTTTGAATTTCAATGTGATATCTTAATTTATTTTCCAGAACAGGCAGGCTAGGATGGTATTTACCAGGGGTGATTGTGATCCTATGTTCATGATATGCATTTTAGGGTTGGAAAAAGGAATCCTTCCCATTAATTTTAGTTATATTTTAAGAACCTAGTCAATGAATATACTAAAAATACTAGCATATATATGTGAATTAAAAATGTCTTTAGACTTATACCCATCTAATATGTACATATATCCCTTTAAGAAATATGAAATTTTTGAGATTTGAAAATAGATGTATCTATATTTAAGTATCCTCCATTATATTGAAAATATAGTCTTTGTGTCTTTTTTAGTAAGCAGTAGCAAATTGTAGCATAACCAATATAGAAAATTGAGCATGACAGAATTACACTATAGAAAACCAACTTGAATAAGGCAAAGAAAGTGTTTGCATTGTCAACAAAGAGTCCATTTCTATGTCTGTGAAACCATATGGAGGGTAAAAATAGGTTTCTATTACAGGGAAACTCATGAAAAACCTTCCTGATACTAGTTGGAAGGCACATGACCATCCAGGCCTTGAGAGGTCTTTTTCTTTTAAGCCTATACACTGTATTATTATGACTTAGAAAAGTGAATTATTTTCTGTCTCTCCCACTCTTGCTGTATGTCATGATGTTTCATGCATGGAAAAGTAAAACCGATGGTAACTGATGGTATCTAAGGGTGGTAATTTATCAAAATTAATGTAACATGTCTTAGGTTTTTTTTTTTTTTTTTAATACTAGCTCTTTTCTTTTAGGGTAAAATATATTGGTAAATAAAATAAGGAAAAAAGAGAGAAGGAAACTAATCTACTCCTTATGTGAAAGTCTCTGAAGATAATTTATAAAAATTATTGAGTTATGTTGTCCCCACATTTGAAACTATTGAATTCTCTCATTCACAAAGTAAATTTTAAACCTTTCTGAAGTCATAAAATACGTTTATAACTTGTCCCCCAACTGGTAGTGCTTTATCTGCCAATTCATAAGCCTCTTCTAGAGAATGTGATCTGACTTGGATAGGGCTTTCCATTTGTAATGTTAAACACAGACAGAAATATGAGGAACTCTCACCTAAGATTCCTGGTGCCTGAGAGATGGAGAGATGACTTGGGAACATTCTCATTGGCAACATTGGCTGGGCCGCATGCTTTCTGTTTTGACTAGAGCATATTATTGTGAAATCATAGATTTAGAAGGGACTCCGAGGAATATGTAATAGTTCACCCCTTCCAAAATTAATTTTCACTAACGAGTATAACAGTATAAAATAGTTAGTGAATTCTCTGCATAAAATACAAATATCAAACGGAACAAAAATTTGTAAAAATAACCATTTCAGAGCTCTGTAAATCAAATAAAAACAATAGCTATATTTTTGAATATGAACAATGGAGTCTGAGTCCTTCTTGCCCAGAGTCACGCCCATCCCCCCCTGCTCCCTATCCTTTCAGCTTGCTTAGAAAGAACTTCATTGTACCAGTATGTGCCTCACTGTACTGAATAGGAGCTTTGATCCCAAAGGAGATGGATTAATATGGGAAAAAAAGATGAAAACATACAAATATGCTAGTTCAAATAGTCTTGATAGGAAACAAGCAAGAATGACCTGCAGCTTTACTGCTCTGAGATTGCCGGGAAGGTACGGTGAGGGTGTGTTGGCCAGAAGTATAATAAACTTAGTACTTTGGAAGTAGGAGATAAAGCTTCTGGCCCCCTGTATGTGTATCTGGGAGAGTTAAGGAAGTCCATTGGAAAACAAATCCAAGGCACATTTGGAAACTGGCAGAAACATTGAGTGTTCCAGCTTATACACAGGTGGAGGCTTTATGGTCTGGAGATGCTTCATCACAGCTGTCTAAATGAGAGCCGGACCATTGAGCTATTCATATATAGGGATTATTTACAGCTGGTCAGCCCCCAAACTAAAATTATGAACTAAAACTAGTAGTAGCTATACATTATAGAGAATGATTATATATAGTATAAGTCCTGGCAGGCAGATTACTCTTTAAAAAAAAAAAAATGTACTTTAAACAATCAGAATTGTACATTGATAAAATATATTCTCTAAAACTGCCAATTCTCATCATATAATTTTGTAACATACAAAGAGACCTAGTCAGGAAACAATACAGTGACTAGAACCTGAGTAGGAATGAACATTAGATTTGATAATGAAGATTCCAAAGCACTAATAACACTATACGTCGAGGGACATCTGGATACAGATGCTGGACCAGATAGGGCTTAACATATATAACAGAATATCTGAAATCTTGCTTGGGGGTTGGAGGGGGGTGGGGAGAGGGAGGGGAGTCTAAGTTTGATTAAAATATATAAAAAGAACAAACAGTAAAATATCAGAGAAAGAAAAAAAAATCTTTACAGACTATGTTCAGAGAATTAAAGGAAAACTTAGTAAACAGGGACTCATTAGAAAAATAGGAACTGGAGCTGGAGAGATGCTCAGTGGTTAAGAGCACTGGCTGCTCTTGCAGAGGACCCAGGTTCGAATCCCTGCACCCACATGGTGGCTAACAACCATCTGTAACTCCAGTTCCAGGGATCCAATGCCCTCTTCTGACCTCAATGGGCACTGCATGACATGGGTACATTTACATACTTATAGACAATACACTCATACACATAAAATAATAAATAAAATATTTTTAAAAATTGGAACTGCCGGGCATGGTGGCACATGCCTTTAATCCCAGCACTTGGGAGGCAGAGGCAGGTAGATCTCTGTGAGTTCACTGCCAGCCTGGTCTACATAGTGAGTTCCAGGCCAGCTGGGGCTACAGGGAAACCCTGTCTCAAAAAAGATTAAAAAAAAAAAAAATTGGAACTATGAAAAGAACCAAATAAAAAGTTTATAGCTTAAAAATCCAATAACTGAAAAAAATGTAATGATTTAACAGTATATTTGAGAGGGCAGAAGGAAAATAAAATCAATGAATTTGAAGATAGATCAACAGTAATTATGATATAGCATGAATTGTTCCAGTGTAATTTAATGGGAGTCCTAGAAAAAGAGGGTAGAGAAAATGAATCAATTAAAAATATTTTTTATTTAAAAAACGTGTGTTTCGCCTGCATGAATGTAAGGGTACCATGCACATGCAATGCCCACAGAGGCCAGAAGAGGGCATTGCATTCCCTGGAACTATAGTTACGGATGGTTGTTAGCCATCATGTTGGTGCTGGGATCCAAACCAAGGACTCTACTAGAGCAGTCAGTGCTCTTAACCACTGAACCATCTCTCCAGCCCCCAAATGAGGCAATTTTAAAAAATAAACATGAAACTTCCTAAAGATGGTGACAAACAAGAAACTCAGTAGATTCTAAATAGGATGCTTGTAAAGGGAACTCCACCTAGACATGCCACAGTTGAACTATTATTACAAGATCAAAACAAACTGACAATATGGAAGGCAACAAAACACCCAATCATAAAATGGAATCAAATATGATTATTGGATAATTTCTTATTAGAAACAAGAGGGGCTAGAACACAGAAAGAAAAAAGAAACAACTAAAATTCTATATCCAGTAAAAATTATCCTTCCAAATAAAGTGGAATGAACACATTGTGTTCTGAGGCTTTTCTTGGAAAGACATGAACAAATATCTACTTAGCCCAGATAGGACACCAGTGACAAATCAAGGGAATGTTTCCACAAAAGTCAAATTGGCAAGCTAGTGAGTTTATTGGGAGTAGGAGTGACAGGTAACGTACAGGAACGTGGGAGACTCAAAGGCAGCTCAAGGAAAAGTCCACCTCAGCCTGGGTGACAATTCATGAAAGCTGTGTCCTTGGAGCTCTCTATACAACTTGCAGGCAGCTCAAGCTAGTGGAGAGGCCCCTGTTCTTAGCAGTTGTTACTGCTTATATCACCATAGGGAGGGACCTTATGACTCCTGCCTGCTTCAGGAACTTCCTGGACTTATGAGTTGTTTACTTCCTAAGTCTTGTAGTTTTTTATACTTCCTGGGTTTTCACAAGCCTCCCTTCAGGATGGAGTGTTTCAAATCAGAGGAAATTGCTGTATAACACACTCTAAGATAAAAAGTATGATAATTCTTTACTAGTAGTCCTCTGTAAGAAAAAACTGAATAAAATCAGTTAGACTAAAACATAATGGTGTCAAGTGGTGACTTGAATATACCGAAGGGAGTGAAAACACAGAAAAGGAGAGAAAGAGGGAAGACAGTGTGGGAAGGAAAGAGAGGAAGAGAATTAGGGTGTTTGTCTGTAAACGCATGGGAAGTGTCCTAGTTCGTTTCTCCATTGCTGTGACAAAACACTCTGACCACTACCAACTTGGGAAGGAGAGGGTTTGTTTAGCTTTTATATCCTGGGTCACAGTTTATCCGGGAGCCCATGGTAGGAATTCAGGGCAGGAGCCTGGAGGCAGGAACTAGAGCACAGGCCATGGAGGAACTGCTTATTGGCTTGCTCCCCTAGCCCCGGCTCAGCCTGCTTTCTTATGTAGCACAGGCCCACCTGCCCAGGGGTGGCACCACCCACAGTGGGCTGGGCCCTCCCACATCACACAACAATCAAGAAGATGTCCCACAGACATGGCCACAGGCCAGTTCAATGGAGGCAATTCCCCAATTGAGGCTCCCTCAACCCAGATGTGTCAAGTTGACACTAAAGCTATCCAGCCAGGAAGGAACTTAAGCTGTGGTATAGCAAAGTTGATTTTGTAAGAATTAAGTATGTATTAAAGATTCACATTGTTATTCTTAGACTTCTTTATGAAAATAACTTTTAAAACATAGCCCCAAATTCAAATGTATTTAAATGTATATACCACTAAATTTTTGTTTAATAAAAATAAAGCAATAAAGGAGAAACAGAAGATCCAGAATAAATGGAAAAATAGCTGATGAAAATCCAACTGTATCAGATATTGTGTTATATTTGCATAGATTAATGAAAAATCAGAAACTCTCAGATTAAATAGACAGGAGAGTCTGACCACATTGTCTTCAGGGGCCAAGTATAATTTAGATTCGTAGACAGAAATAAGCTGAATGTAGAAGGATTGGGAAAGACATGCTATGTAAACAATCATAAGAACTTGAGTGGCTGTATTAATACAAATACAGTGGACTTTGAGGACAGAAATATTATTAAAGAGGGGCACTTCATAACAGAAGGACAGTGTATCAAGAAGCATAGCACAATCATAAATATAAAAATACACCTACTTGGAATTAGATTAGTGCTCGGGAAGCTGGTCCCTGGAGAAAACTGATTCTCCCTTCCTCAGTATCCATTGATTGCCTGTAACACTTCATCTTGAGTTAGGACCCCTGGAAATTTCCTCTATTTACCTTGGTATGTTGACTGGTTTTGCCATTATATGCAGATTGTGTTGGACCACCACATTGTGGCGATTTCACCAGTGTAGCTTCCCTGTCATAGAAAATCTAGAATGCATTAACTGCAGAGGTGTCTTGTCCCTCTGGCTATTACATTCTCTCTGTCTCCTCTTTTGTGATGTTCCCTGAGCCTTAAGTGTAGAGGTTGCATTGTAGGTGTATCACTTAGGACTGGGAAACTCACAGACACTTACTCTGCATTTGAACATTGTGGAACTTTGTAATAGCTTCCATCTGTTGTAAAAAGAAGCTTTGTTAATGAGTGGTAAGAGGTACACTTGTCTGTAAATATAATGATATGAATTTAGAGTATAGTAAGAAATTATGTTGGTCTAGGGAAGTGACAGAAGTTGGTTCTTCTCTAGGGTCTATGACCTTTCCAACCATTTGTGAAAACACGGGTACATAGGACTAAACGAGCTCAGTGCATTATGTGTGTGTGTGTGTGTGTGTGTGTGTGTGTCTGTGTGTCTGTGTGTCTGTGTGTCTGTGTGTCTGTGTCTATGTATGTTTGTATGTAACAATGATGAAGAAGACAAGAAATTGAAAGGGAGTAGTGAGGGAGTTGGGGGACATGGGGGGAGGTGGAGGGGGACTGGGAGGGATGGAAATAATGCAAAGGCAATACTCAAGTATGATATTCACAAAAATAAAAAGATTTTAAATTAAAGAATAATGCAGCTGATAGCAGCTGAAATATACAACTCATGTCCTGCCCAACATACATAGAGCATTCACCTGATAGCAGAAAACACATTCTTTTCAAGTGTGTACAGAACATTCTCCAGGATAGACCATGTACATAGGTCATAAAACAAATTTCAATGCATTGCAAAGAACTGAATCTATACAAAGTAATGAAATTAAAAATGAGTGAGAGAAAAAAATAGGGGGAATCCCAAATATTTGAAAATTAAACAACCCACTTCTATTGTGGATATGAAAAGAAAATAGAAGGAAAATTAGAAAGTTTCTGACAGGAATCTTGTTCTGTCAATACTGGGAATTGAACCCAGGACTTTGCACATTCTAGATGTTTTAGTTTTGCCCCTGTTGCCGTGATAAATATCCTGACAAAAGCAACTTAAGGGGTAAAGAATTTATTTTTAGCTTACAGCTCTAGGGATTATAGTCCATCGTGACAGGGAAGCATGGCTGGTCACGTTGCACTTGCACTCGGGAAGGAGAGAGTGAATAGAAAGTGGGGCCTGGCTGTAAAGTCTCCAGCCCTGCCCCCAGTGGCCTACTTCCTCCAGCAAAGCTCCACCTTTTACATCCTTCTCAACCAGCACCACCAGCGGGTAACCAAGTGTTCAGAGACATGAACCTGTGGGGGACATTTCACATTCACACTGCAACATTAGGCTAGCACTGTACCACTGAGCTGTATATCCCTACCAGAAAATACCTTGAATGGAATGAAAATGAAAATTCAACATCAAAATTTGGGGGCAACTAAAGATGTTAAATCAACAATTAGCTCAATTAGCTTCTACATTAAGAAGCTGAAGAATAATATCAAATCAAACCTGAACTAAAAGAACCGTTAATGATCAAAGCAAAAATCAATGGACTAGAAATTAGAGAAACAGTAGAGCAAATTGAAGCCAAAAGTTTTTTTAGTTAGTTTGACCAAGGAAAAAAAAAGAGATGACACAAATTACCAAAATTAGGGAATTGCCAAGATTACCAAAATTATGTTGGTGGGCATTTACGGCTTATAAACCTGCTGCTTAGTGTCTCTTTTTATTAAAAGAAATTAGAAACCAGAAATTTGTAAAGGAAAATGGACTTATTTACAGTGTGACCAAACTGGGTTTAGGGGAAGGTTGGTACAGGAGTCTTTAAGGTAAAAGCCCAGGCTCTGGCGGCTCAGCAGTCCAGGATCCTACAGTCAGCCCCCAATATTCCAATAAAGAGAGTGATAGTAAACAGCAGAGAAGGGAGGTTTGCTTGATGTGGCCACACTGGGAGGAGATACAGATAAAGGGATCCAGTGACCCTGAGGCAGGAAAATTATGGGAACAGGAGAAGAGAAAGGAGCTCCTCACTCTGGAGTCTAGGTAAAACCTCTCATCAACAGAGAAACATGAATTCCAAAACAACTAACATTTGCTGTGAAGGTTTCTGATACTGAGATAACATTCCTCCCATATATAGATATTTTGTATTAAAATAGCAATAACCCAAGTTAAAGTCTGAATGTATGTGACCTTGAGTAGAGAATCATTCCTGTCCCAAACACTAAGAGTCTCAAACGAGACTATTTACAGTAAAAATGCTCTACCTTTTGGCATCCCTGTGGCCTATTTTACCTTATCAACTGTAATCCTGTCAGGTGCCTCTTGGGAGCAACCTGTGATCTCATTTGGTTTCCTTAGCAACACTCTGAAGATAATAGTTTTAAAACCCACCAAAATTCTCTACGTGATTATTGTAAAGACAATGAAGTACAGCTCTTAGAGAAGCCACTACGCACATGCTCTCTTCCAGAGTCCCTCTCTTTCTCTTAACACTTGTGCTTAAAATATATATTAAAATATCTTTAATAAACCTTGACTCTAGTCCTGAAATTTTTTTCTGTATCAAAGCCAAGGATCTGCTTTTCCCTGAGTCAATGTCCTTAAAAGATTAAGGGAAATCCAGTATGAGGCAGTTTGAATCCCCAGAGTCAACCTAAAGCTAGGCACTATTGCACAATGTTAGGGAGATTCCTCAGGCTGCTGTGGGTGACATCATAGAGCTGTGTCTCTATTCCTGTGGTCACTGATACCCAGAGATGTGATTATTAAAGCCTGCAGAGACTTCTCAGGGTTGCACATGCCTCTGGTGGATTTAATTCTCCTGGTCTGTCTTACTTGTTTCTGTGACCTCGTGTATTGAAATCGGCCAGCACTTTCTGGTGCTCATGCCTTCATGTGCACACATGAGCTACTGTGGTGTGCTCATCACTCATGCCTGGAGCCTGTGCTCACCAAGGGGAAGTTAGGGACTTTAGATGCATTTGCATCTCCAGCAGTTGATTTTCCCATGTGAAAAACAAGCAAGGAATTGTTTTCATTGCTTTTCTTTCTTTAGGGACCATTGTGGAATTATCTGAGAACTGAATTGAGAGTATGCTGCTTTCGTTTTCTTCCCCGCCAGTAAATTCTGAGTCTTATAAGTAAATATATAATGCATGAATTCCCTGAGCTAATATTCATAACTTTACAAATTCAATTAGACTATATTCTAATGTGTATTTTTTCCTGTCTCACCATCTTTTTTTAACCCTATGAACACAAATTTAAAAAAATTAATGTATATGAGTGTTTTGCCTGCATGTATGTAAATGCACCCATGTTGTGCAGTGATTATGGAGGTCAGAAGAGGGTGTTGGATCCCCTGGAAATGGAGTTAGGGATGGTTGTCAGCTACCATGTGGGTGCTGGGAACTGAACCCGGGTCCTCTGCAAGAATAGCCATTGCTCTTAACTACTGAGCCATCTCTCTAGCCCCATACTTAAGTTTTTAAAAAAGTACTAGTTCTTTGATATTTTCATACAATGTATTTTGATCATGTTCATATTTTTGTCAGTTGTTTTCTTAATCTTCACATTCTGACTGGAATAAGATGAAATCTCAAAGTAGTTTGAATTTGCATTCCTTGATTGCTAACAATGTTAACATTTTTTAAAGATATTTCTTAGCTATTTTTCTCTCTTTGAAAAATTTCCCTTCAGATCTATAACTCATTTTAAATTGGACTGTTTTCTTATTCTTTGTTTTTTAAGTTCTTTGTATATTCTGTGTATTAATCATCTATCAGATATATAACTGGCAGAGTCTCCCCCACTCTGGACTTCCTCTTCACTCAGTTGATTATTTCCTTTGCTGTACAGGAGCCTTTTGGTTTTATGAGGTCTCACTTGTCAGTTGTTGAGACTAATTCCCAAGCAAATGAAGTCTTAGTCAAAGCCCTTTCCTGCTCTTTATCTTGTAGGGTAACAGCCTATGTTTTCTTCTAATAGTTTTAGAGCTTCAGGTTTCACATTGAGGTCTTTGATCCATTTGGAGTTAATTTTTATGCAAGGTGGTACAGGTCTAATTTCATTCCTCTCAGTGTGGATATCTAGTTTTCCTAGTATCATTTAACAAAAGAATTCTATACAACATTTAAAGAAATATAGGTAGTCATTTCAAGAATTTAAATAGACTGTAATAGAATATTTGCCTAGAGAAGGTCTTCTTTTTAAAATGTATTATATCCAATTTTAATAGTTGAGACAATTTTAGTGTTGGTAAACTCAATAAGTTACTATGTAAACCAGATGGCAATATAAATTTGTAAATAAATTAAAAAGAACATTGAGAGAAGATGGATGCTTTGCTTAAAGCAAACAAATCATATCTGGTTTTAGCTTGCCTTCTAACACTATAGATGACATCCTTAATCACATCATTTTAGGCAATATCTAATTCTGCTTATGTTTCATTTTCTATGTTGTAAGAAAGTTCTGAATGATTATAAAATGTATTTAGATTCTCTTGCAGGCTGTTTTGGATTGCTCACTGTTTTTTACTTGTACGTTTAGTCCAGAATTCTACTACCCTTTTCCACAATGAACTTATGTTTTCTTTCTTTGAAAGACATCACCTGGTTATGGTAGAGCAGTAGGAGGTCTAGGCCCTGGGAACACCTGCCTTAGCTCCTGCATAACTCATACATGGCAGTTTCTTGAGAAAGACTTGGGAAATCAGTCCCCTCCCCCTTTTTATTTCCAGAAATGGTATCATATATCACATATCACTAGCTTAAAGGAATTACCAAGGAAAACTTTCTGTATTTGTTACCATGCTTAAGGAGCCTCCCAGAGGCAGTACTATAGAACACAGAAGCAGAAAGCATTTGAGAAGGTAAAGTAACTAGAGAAATTAAAGGCATGGAGCATGGAGTTAGAGGGAAGACAGTAGAAAATATTTCCCTTCTTGTTTTGAGGTTCCCATAGTCAGTATCAAACACTAAAGCAAAGTAATTGCACTATAAACTCGAAAGTTAACAACTAGAACAACACTTGTACGTCTGTTTATTATGTGGGGGCGAGGCACGCTGCAGTGCACATGTGATGGTCAGATGCCAATTTGCTGGAGTTGATTCTCTCCTTATACCATGTAGGTTCCAGGGATGGAATTCTGGTCATCAGGCTTGGCTGCAAGCACTTTTACTTGCCAAGTCAATTATTTTTGATCACCAGGAAATCATAATTCTCTGTTGTTCTTTATGCAGGCTCGGCCAGTAGATTACCCTAAGGACTACCTTTCTCATCAGATTCCTATATCATTCCATAAACACTGGAACATTGATCCTGTGAAGGTGTATCTCACGTGGCTGGCACCGGGTGAGAAAGACAAAGCCACGCGGGAGACAGGGAGAGGTCCTAGAGAAGAATTATGAAGCGGAGTGAGTCTGGGAGGAGCAGTAGCAGAGGTTCTCGTTGTCCTCTGAGCTGCGCTCCCGCTGCTTGGGTGTGCCACAGCAGTACATGCGTCCTGACCTTCGTGGAAATAATGTATGTAGTATTTTTTGATGGGTAAAGGAGTCATAGAGGAAAATGCCTTTTTTTCTGGGAAAAAATTCACTTGTTTTGACAGATACAGTTATTGTAACATGATGATTACTGTGTGTTTTTTTTCAAGCTGTGTGATAGTTTTATAACTGTTAGAGAAAAATAAATGGTACCAGAAATCCCTTTCCTGTTCTCTCTCTTCATTATAACGAGCCTCAGTTGGGGAGGGGACTATAATAGAAAGCTATGACTGGCTGTCATTCTACATAAAGATTGAGTCTTTTGATATGGAATGCCAATGGGATGAACTTTTAAACAGCACTGTAGATGATGCAATTTAGCTCCTGGGAACTAGGTAGGTATAATGTATTGAGGGTGAGTCATACACATCCTAGAAACATCAATATGAAATCCCCTGTAGTCTATGTAATCACAGTTGCTATGTTTTACCTATTTTTTTGGCCTGTTGCACCTCATAAAAAGTGACTTAAAAGACATTCTGTTCCAGCTTCTTGTTCTATTTGAAATGCATCTTTGTACCATTTCTCCCTGAAACCCTCTCTTGTAGCTGCTTGTAGTGAATATACAGACTATTTTGAGGAGATAGGATGCTGGGTATTTAAAAGCAGTGTTGACAGGCTTTCTCCGAGTCAGCAAACCCCACGAGAGTCTCAGAAAGTGAGCAGTATCAGGACCTGATGTGTTACTCTTTCTTTTCACTGAGTTTTACTTAGTGCCTCTCTTCTGGCTCCGAATAGATACCCTCCACTCTGGCCAGTGCAGCATGAACTGTACTGGAAGGACAGCATGGGGATTTGGCAAGTCTTCTGGGCTCTTGAAGAATGAAATTTGAACACAGTGTTTTGAAGCAGCCCTAGTTTTCAAATCATATTTTTTAATATATAGTAACATAGCACATTCAATGTTAATGTATAGAAAGTATTATATGTTAATGTTCTAAATTAGATGATTCTGTTTTGTAAAGATACTTGCATATGAATTGATTTCAAGGTCTTAAGTTTTTGGTATAGTATAATGCTTTCTCTTTAAAAAAAAATAACTGCAATTCATTAGCTCTGCCTATAAGGCTTTTAAAGCCATACAACCCAGAGTATCTGTATGCTTATTTGTTTAACAATATATTTTTCATGTAACTTTGCTTTGACTCATTTCCAAACTAACGTGATAGTATTTAACATTTTTTCCAAAATAGCAAGTCCCTGGACTGATACGTGACAGGGATAGAATGCAGCCAGTATTGCCATGCTATGGCAGAGTGCGCTTTTTTTTCAGTTTGTGAAAATGGATTTTGTGGCTCATCCAACAAGTGGCTGAGAAGCACATTGTACTGATGGCTTCAGCATCATTTCCGTTACCATAGCAGGGGTTATGGCCATTGCTACCATGGTATTCACTTTCTTGTCCTCTGCAATAATACTCCTGGGGGACCTGGCTGCTACACCAGAGCAGGAGAGTCTTCAGTTCCTCCTGCCTCTGCCCATAACATCTTACCAGAGAACAGCGTTTCATTTGCCAGGATGGAAGCCAGTGTCTAAATATGAAGACCCATGTCAAGCTCTCTTCTGTGATCCGTGCCTTCTGCTGATACTGAGTATCCTTCCCTGCTCCTTCTAGATGTTTGGTGAAATATGTTTTCTTTATGGAACTATGGAAACCTAACCAAGAATAAAACATCTTTGCCTACCCTTCTGATTTCTCCTAAGTTTTATCTGTTAGTGGAGATAGAGTGGGAGTGGGGAGGAGTGTGCAGAGAATGAAATCGGGGAATACTGACAACTCTGTAAATAGTTTTCAGAGAGAAAAATTCATAAGATGCTATACATTTAAAAGAAAGCAATGGAAGTTGAAGATGCACCTCACAAAGCTATTGTGCTGTAATATATATCAAATCAAAGATACTGTTTGCAGACTTGTTCCTGATATTTGAGAACTGATATCTAAAGAACTCAGTTTTAAGCCTGAATGTTGCAGGGCAGATAATGTCCTCCTTATCCTTCCTCTGCCCTTTAAGTAAGGATTTTTCTTTCCCAGGGAATATTTTTATCCTAGGGATTTAACACCAAGGGTTTATGTGTAGAATGCCTAGAAGGTCGTTTCTACTTTTAAGCCATTTCTGATGATGTAGCACATTGACTGACTATGTAGGATTTTGACATCTTAGAGATAAATCAGAAATTGAGACACAAAAATAACCCTTATAGAATGCTTGGAAACATAGTAGCATACCAGGTTATGAGTGATGCTCTGCAGGGGCATGTGTCTGTGGCCTCTGCATGTCCTGACTTATTGAAGACTTTCATACTTCTACATCCATTATAGTTATTGATAAATGTAAAGTTCCTCTAAAATTAAAAATGCAATAGACATTTGTAAGACTATTTTTTTATCTTCCATTCATGAAGATGTAATTTCTGTGGAAGAAAATCAGTCAATGGATTATTAAGTACACTGTGTACCAGACTTTAAAGGGTGCTTTTTGTCCCGTTCACCACTCTGTCCCTCTCACCTTTGAAGGACTAGCACTGAGAAGATGCTGTTGCTTGTGTTCTCAAGCACTCTAAACACGTCACTTACAAGATGTGTTTTCCTCCTTTCCATAGAATAAAGTGAAGGCTTTGTTTCTGGTATATCTTGACTCATGTTTTTGCTTTGAAAACAGAATACTGGAAGCCAGAGCTGGGTTCAGGTCAGGGACTTCCTTACAGGGAGTGGCCAGGACACCTGTCTGAGAAGGTAATGTTGGAGCAAAGATCCAAAAGACTAGGGAATCAGAAATGTAGCTATTTATGGAGAATGCTTTAGGCCAGAGGGAATAGCCAGTGGGAAGATGGTTCCAACATATAAAGCTTGGGTGGGTGGCTGAGAAAAAGGAAGCCTGTGCCTGTCTCTCAGTCATCATCATTGTTATGAGACATTCAGGTGATAGCCAGCAAGCAGCTGGATGTAGAAATCTTGGGCTCTGTGAAGTCAGGGCTGGAATTTTGAAAATCACCAGTATTATAAAGGTTTCAAAGCCCCAAGAATGGACAGAATGAAGGGGAGAAAACACTGAGTGAAGAAAGCAGAGACAACCTGTGCAAGGGACAAACCAATGTGTGGGTGTGGGTATGGATATCAGGGGATCTTGTATAAGGGAAGCCTAGGAAAGGATTTTGAGAAGCAAATGAATGATCCCTTGTGTCCTAACTACCAAGAGGCCCATTAAGAGCAGACATATAAGTGACTGTATAATTCAGTGGCTTGGGATTCACTGATGACCTTGACACAGCCATTCCCAGAGTGGGACAGAATGGGGGCCAAATGGGAATGAGTTTAGTTGTAGAAAACTTCCTCTCCTCCCTCTCCCTCACCATCTTGTGTGCATGTGTGTGTGACAGCTGTCTCTTCAGCCCCATGTTTAGCTTTTTATGTGTGCTTTTATGTAGAACAGCAGCATGAACTACATAATGACTACTTATATTCTACATATTTTAGTGCAGTGTTTCACACATTAACTTATCCATTCCCACAATAGCCCTTTGGGGTAGTATTGTTTTCCCCTAATTACATTTGGTGTAGCTAAGATTCACAGACATTATCAACCAGCTTAAGTTTCCATGTCTGGCAAGTGGAAATTTGTTTTGAACTCAGACATTTTGGCTCCAGATTCTGTGTGCTTAATGCCTCTGCATTTAATCTTTAAGTCTACTAAGAACATGTAGTCTCTTCCCAGACTGAATACATATCTAGTTCTAAACATGAGCCTATGGGAAGATAAGGAAGAATCCAAGAGTTAACCATATGAAAAGAGATATAGATGAGATTTTTACAAAGCAAGATATGATTGTTGAGCAAGTTATAGAAGTAGTAAGTACTAGGAGATTAAGAAAGGAAGAAACTGGCTACTTGAGAATAAACCTTAAACAGTCATACTACACTGAGGAATAGAATACACTTGGTAATGGAGAATGTACTCACCTCCTTGTCTTTACAGTTTTACAGGGGGTGGGGTGTCTTAGTGAATTCTCACATCCATGCATCAGGAAGCATGCTCCAGAGAATTCACAGCAGCATTTGTTTTTCTCAGGCTGAAAGCTGGATCCAGCCTATGTCTATTGCTTAAAGAATAGGCAAGTAAGTTGTGGGATGCCTTTATAACATCTTCATATTATACTTCTGCATATCGTTAACACCACAGTAGTAAATATGAATGATGTGTAGCTATTTTTTAATTCATTTGGGTATATTAAAAAGTCAAAGAATAGACATATAGGATTCCAATTACAAAATTTAAAGTCAAACAGAAGGAAAAATGAGCACCGTGATGCATGCCTGTCTTTAAAAATATAAAGTAGAGAAGTATACACAGAATTTAAGATAGTGTTTACCTCTAAAGGAAAGAAAATGGTGTAAGAAGCTCTTGAGAGACACAAGGGGGACTCACAGGCCATGGCCATTTCTGTTTCTTAAACAGATTCATATGTACACAAGTGTTTGCCTTACAAGTGTGTGTCTATGTGTGTTTTGTGAATATTCCTTAAAGTATGTTCAACATTTGATTTTAATATGAATCTTACTTGATTTAATTTTTTAAAAGTCTTGTGATGTGGTCACCACCAGCAGTGGCCGCTCCTCCATTCTCATGGGTGCCGCTCCTTCTACCTCACGGGCATTGAGGCTGCTCCTCCACTCACCCTGGGCTGAGGCTGTTCTTCTGCCTGTCCTGGGCTGAGGCCGCTATTCTGCTTGGGAGACCAGGTTCAGTGACACAGATCTGCTTTATTTCAGGAAGGCACAAGCTTATATAGGGGTAGTGGTCCAACCACAGCACAGCAAGTAGGATACCTTATTAGCCTATCACAGAATAGCAGGTAGGATGCCTCATTAGCGTACTGGGTTTCAGATTACAGAGCCTGGATTCCTGGAAACCACGTGACCCTGACTGTTGCAATATCTAAGTGTTGCAATTTTGGATTCCACAGGTGGTGATTAGGGAGTGGCGAGCTCTAGGCATCAATCTCATGATCTGCCAATGGAAGCAGATGTCACAAGGCATTCCTTGTGGCTCCAGTGGTCAGGCCATTGCCTCTGGCCTGCTGTATGGCTGTCATTAAGATTCACCTTAGGCTCAAGCCTGTCTCCCACATTGTGAGACCTTGAGTATTTTTCTGTGGCTGCTGTAATAGTTTATCACAAACAGATTGTAATTACTTTGTTTTCTACCTGTAAAATTTGAGCATCTGTGCTGGCTAGTTTTTATCAACTTGGCACAAACTAGAGAAACCTGGGAAGAGGGACTCTCAGTGGAGGGAGCACTTCTATCAGCTTGGCCTGTGGACATGTCTGTGGGGCATTTTCTTGATTGCTGGTTGACATCAGAGGGCCTAGCCCACTGTGGGCAGTGCCATTCCTGAGCAGGTGAACCTGGGTTGTATAAATTAGAGTGAGCCAGGGAAAAGAAAACCAGTAAGTGGCATTTCTCCATGGTCTCTGCATTCAGTTCCTGTCTGCAGGTTGCTGTCTTGACTTTTTGCATTGGCTTCCTTGATGATGTAACCTGCAAGCCAAATCAACCCTTCCCTTTTTAGGTTGGTTTTGGTTACTGTTTTATCATGTAATAGAGAAGCAAACTAGAACAACATCTCATATCATTTTTTATGTTGTCCTATTTCTGTCCCTTTTGATCCAAGTAGGCAATATTTCTGCTGACATGACAATCTCAAAAACCTAGTGATCTTCCTGTGTGTCCTGCCCTTAGAGCAGCCATTGCTCCTCAGATCTTCCTGTCCAGTTGTCTCTACCCTGATTCTGTTGGAATGACTGGGGAAATCCCTGAGTCATGTGGGAAACGTCTTCGAGGAGCCTTGGGTGTGAAGGACATTCTGACCTTGTGATCTTCTCAAGGCTCCAATGAGTAATTTCCAGTAGTGTCCTAAATTTTTTCCTCAGAGTCTTTATTCCTAATAGTTAATCTCCCAATTGTAGCAGTTTTTTAAAACACAATCAGAATTGCCAGAGATTTTCCTAAATTGTCTAGGCCAGGTTTCTGTTTTGTCATGTTAGGAATGGAGCCTAGGACCTTGCACATGCTAGGCAAGCACTTTACCACTGAGCCTTGCTTTCCTGCTTAACAAATTTTCTATTTATTTGTGTATTTATTTATGAATGTATTTATTTCCTTTACAGCAGGCTAAGTATCCCTTCACCTCAAATGTTTGACACCAAAAAGTTTTCAGAATTTGGAGTTTTTCTGCATGCATATTTGCATGTACCTTTACCAGTGACACTTAGAAAGTTTTAGATCTCAGATTAAAGATACTTAGCTTGTATGCACTGCAGGAAGAAACCAGGCTGTACTTTCAGTACCTTGCTTAGAAATCTTTTACTTGTGGCAAGCCCATTTATCAAATTTTCTTTTCTTCCATGTAAATGTAGGACATAAATGAGTTGGTCTTTTTCCCTCTAGCAGATCCTCTTTCCTCCAGGTTCCAGGATCATTTTCTTCGTCTCCTTTAAAGCTGTCATTCACAATTCGAATGTCTACTTAACATTCTATTTATGACCCATGCATACTGTCTACATGACATGGGTATTAGCCACTATTTGTCACTGTGACAAAAGGTCCAAGAATAATAACTTGAAGCCAAAAAGATTTATTTGAATTCATAGTTTCCAAAGGTTTCAGTCCAAGGTCAGCTGAATCCAATGCTTGGGTCTGAAGTTAGGCAGAACATCATGGTAGCTAGAGTATGTAGTGGAGGCTGCTCACCTCATGGGGGCTAGGAAGCAGAAAAGCAGAGGAAGAATGAGGCCAGGGACAAGACACACCATTCAAAAGTACTCCCTCCCCTGCTAGTGTGACCCATTCCCTCCAATCAGGCCCCACGTCCACAGTTTCCACCATTTCCCGATAGTCCATTCAGTGATGAACCTCTCAGTGGTCAGCCCTAAACCCCAACCTCTGAATATTTTGTTGAGGATCGAGTCCTGCACATATGAGCTTTTGGGGAGGAGGCCTCATATCCAAATTACACTCCTCCTTTCCTCCCAGCAGCACCCAGTAACACCCATGTCTACCAACTGTCTGTGTAAAGCTGTGCAGGCTTTCTACAATGTACTACTTCCCTCAGCTTTACCAATTTTACAATTCCAAAGTCACTTCCACATCTACACATTTACGATAGCAGCACCTTACTCACCAGAACAGATATATTTGTGGCTGCTGAAACAAATTGCCAGAACTGATAACTTAAAACAACAGAAATTTTTTAAAAATTAAATAAAAAATTATTGTCTTAGAGTTTCTGGAGACCCAAAATCAGAATTACTAGGCTAAAATCAAGATCCGGCAAAGCAGGGCTTTTCCTGGGGCTTTAGAAGGATCTGTTCCTTGCCTTCTGCAGTTGCTTATAGCCACAGCATCCTTAGGTTCAGAGCTACACCACTCTAGCTTTTCTGTGGTTACTTTGGCTTCTCTTTTCACTGTGTGTAAATCTCCCTTGTACCCCCCCCTTAAACAAACATGTAATTGCATTCAAATACCATGTGGTTAATTCCTATCTCTAGTTCCTTCAGTGATCACAGCAATAGCATTATTTTTTTGTCACGTAGGGAAATGTTCACAGGTTCCAGGGATTAATACATGGACTTTTGTTTATGTTTTAGAGGGGAAGCAACATTCACCTTACTGCAGGGGACTTTCCTTGATTTACTATGTCCAGACACTGGCAAGTGAGGGACTTGAGTTAGTCTAGAGATAGCGTGCCTGTTCATCCATTCATTTGAATGAATTGTGTCGGGCATTGGGGTAGACACTGTATAATGCACTGGGAACTCAGTGGCACCATCCATATCCCACTTCAAGGACCACCTGACCCCTGAAAAATTTTATTTAAAAAACAAAACTCATTCCTTACCTATGGAAGTTAAGATAAAAAGCCTTGTAAGCCTTCTAGCCT
>NW_008360317.1:4204707-4215845 GCF_000622305.1 Nannospalax galili | reverse complement strand
CTACTTAACATTCTATTTATGACCCATGCATACTGTCTACATGACATGGGTATTAGCCACTATTTGTCACTGTGACAAAAGGTCCAAGAATAATAACTTGAAGCCAAAAAGATTTATTTGAATTCATAGTTTCCAAAGGTTTCAGTCCAAGGTCAGCTGAATCCAATGCTTGGGTCTGAAGTTAGGCAGAACATCATGGTAGCTAGAGTATGTAGTGGAGGCTGCTCACCTCATGGGGGCTAGGAAGCAGAAAAGCAGAGGAAGAATGAGGCCAGGGACAAGACACACCATTCAAAAGTACTCCCTCCCCTGCTAGTGTGACCCATTCCCTCCAATCAGGCCCCACGTCCACAGTTTCCACCATTTCCCGATAGTCCATTCAGTGATGAACCTCTCAGTGGTCAGCACTCTCATGATCCCTAAACCCCAACCTCTGAATATTTTGTTGAGGATCGAGTCCTGCACATATGAGCTTTTGGGGAGGAGGCCTCATATCCAAATTACACTCCTCCTTTCCTCCCAGCAGCACCCAGTAACACCCATGTCTACCAACTGTCTGTGTAAAGCTGTGCAGGCTTTCTACAATGTACTACTTCCCTCAGCTTTACCAATTTTACAATTCCAAAGTCACTTCCACATCTACACATTTACGATAGCAGCACCTTACTCACCAGAACAGATATATTTGTGGCTGCTGAAACAAATTGCCAGAACTGATAACTTAAAACAACAGAAATTTTTTAAAAATTAAATAAAAAATTATTGTCTTAGAGTTTCTGGAGACCCAAAATCAGAATTACTAGGCTAAAATCAAGATCCGGCAAAGCAGGGCTTTTCCTGGGGCTTTAGAAGGATCTGTTCCTTGCCTTCTGCAGTTGCTTATAGCCACAGCATCCTTAGGTTCAGAGCTACACCACTCTAGCTTTTCTGTGGTTACTTTGGCTTCTCTTTTCACTGTGTGTAAATCTCCCTTGTACCCCCCCCTTAAACAAACATGTAATTGCATTCAAATACCATGTGGTTAATTCCTATCTCTAGTTCCTTCAGTGATCACAGCAATAGCATTATTTTTTTGTCACGTAGGGAAATGTTCACAGGTTCCAGGGATTAATACATGGACTTTTGTTTATGTTTTAGAGGGGAAGCAACATTCACCTTACTGCAGGGGACTTTCCTTGATTTACTATGTCCAGACACTGGCAAGTGAGGGACTTGAGTTAGTCTAGAGATAGCGTGCCTGTTCATCCATTCATTTGAATGAATTGTGTCGGGCATTGGGGTAGACACTGTATAATGCACTGGGAACTCAGTGGCACCATCCATATCCCACTTCAAGGACCACCTGACCCCTGAAAAATTTTATTTAAAAAACAAAACTCATTCCTTACCTATGGAAGTTAAGATAAAAAGCCTTGTAAGCCTTCTAGCCTCTTTGCACACTAGTGTACTGGCCATTTGTAGATATTCCTAAATCAAGAATTTCTCCCACGCTCTCACCTCTTCCTCTGTCTTTCTTTCTCTTAGTCCCACTACTACACTGGGCAGTTTTTCTGCTTCATACAGAGGTAGACCAGAATGAGCCCTAAATGAAAAGGTCCTAGTGATAGCTTCTTCATGAAATGACAGGCACTTCACTCTGTGTCTCTGGGTACCAATTTTGTAATCAAATGAAGTAGTTATGATTCTACTGTCTAAATCTAGGACCTGCCTTGTATTGCTAAATATCTCCTATGGGTGCTGTTTCCACATCTGTATGCTATTATGAAAAGTACTTAATCTCAAGACATCAAGGTTGTCTAATTAGACTAAATACCTGCTTTATTAATTTGGAAATTTTGTCATTGAATTGAATCAATGTGAATATCTGACTTTTGTTTACAGACTCAGAAACATAAGGAAACTCTGCCATGAGACAGTGGTTTTTCATGGATGTAAAAGTTAACTGTGGCTCACTCAATAAAGATTTACTCAGTATTTATTATCCCTTTGGTTCTGGAGATGGAATGATTAAAAGCAGGCACATTTTTGGCCATTGTTGACTTTATAATCTTGAGAATAAATAGTAATCAAAACTGCACATAATGAAATATGTAGTTACAAACTGATAAATATTGAGCTTTGGTTTGAGGCATTTAGAAAAGCAGGTCAGCATGTGGAGGGGTCAAGGGAGTGTTTCAGGATAATACAATGTGCACAGGCTCTTGGAGAATTTATGACTTCCTTGATAAGCTAATTTTGCCTGGAGTACTCTATGCCCTTTGTAATTTTCTTTCTTCCCTTAATATATCAAGGATATCTTACATGTGGCTAAATATTCTATAATAAAATCCATACCTAGTATTTCAGCGTGTGTTTACAACAAAAGTTTCAAAGGAATTCTCCATTATGGGTTATTTGGTTATCACTATGTGAGACAGACCAGAGGAGGGCTTCTTGGCAAGCATAGTTTTGTCTTCTGTCATGTTTCCAGGGATTTATAAGGCCCACTTGTCTGTAGTGATCAAGATCAACCCCATGTTCCTTAATGTGGCTTATACTTCTCTAGGCACACTAGGATTTGGAATTTTCTTTGTGATGGGTTTGAATTTTGACCTTGTTCATAGTTAGATAATATTATGAAAATTAATCTCAGCATTTTGCCAACCAATAATAAGTATAATTTTATAATCTTTCTGTTTATTATTGGTTTGTTCCCAAGCAGTCATCAATGCCCAAACTAAAACTATTATCACATTCTTATACAACTATAAAGATAAGTTTTCTGTGCCAGAGATTTTCAATGCAGGTTTTCTTTTCACAGTTATTTAATAAAATATAGATTTGACTTGGACTTTGGTTGGAGCCCAGTATTGGAGTACTTACTTGCTTAGCATGTCTTACCCTGTGGACCAAATTCTCTCTGGGTCTCCTGCACAATCAGACAAACCATATAATATATTTTATGTGAGTTTATTAACTTACAAAGGAAGGAGTACCCAGTGCCTAGTCCCGCACCACTGTGACTCAGAGCCTGCCTTATCAGACCATGCCACGCCCATAGCCCCCGCTAGCATTTACTCACACCTCCGGGGCCAGTGGCATCTTGCCCGAGGTCCACAGGAAGTCAGTCCATTCTGTCTTTGAGTTGCTGCGCTGGCTGCTAGTTTCCTACACCATCATGCTCTACTGGAGGCTCCTGGATTCCATCCCAAGATGGCTCCTGACTTCCCTTCCTAGTTCTCACTCAGTGTCAGGCCCTGCCCATTGAAGGAACCAGCCAATCGGGAGACATACCCCTAGGGTTCCATCTCCACCAGCATAACAACCAAACTATAAAGGTTTGATTTGATGTAGCACAAGTTTAGTGTGAATAATGTGCTGCTTTGTTATTAGTCGAAAAAGTGCAAGGACGGATCTGGCTCACAGATGATGCTTCTATGCATAGCAAAGGCCAAGTGAAGCCTTGGCACACTGGGAATGGGCTTCACATGGAAGGCTAAGCAGGAGCAATACTAACAAATCCCAAATGGAGTGAATATGTCATTTCCCTTATTACTATTTTCCTCCAAGAATCTAATTTGGAGCTGGACAGAGCTCAGTGGTTAAGAGCATGTACTGCTCTTGGAGAGGACTGAAGCAGCCCAATACCTTCATTGGGCTACTCATAACTGCCTGTAACTCCAGCTTCATTGGCACCCTCTTCTGGACTCAGTGGGCACTTGCACTCACATGTGCACACACATATATACTTGTAATTAGAAGAAAATTAAAAATCTTAAAAGAATTTGAAAAGAATCTGAATTCATTATTTTGTTTTTGTTTTTTGTCTTTTTGAGACAGGGTCTTCCTGTACTCCCAGCTAACCTGATCTCACTATGTAGACCAGGCTGGCCTTGAACTCACAAAGATCCACCTGCCTCTGCCTCCCAAGTGCTGGGACCAAACCACCATGCCCAGCCAATTATTTTTGAGATCACATATAACCTTTAGCTTCCAAAGCCCAATTCCAATAGTAGTGGAACTAGTGATAGCCTTTTAAAATATATTTCAATAATGCCACAATTGTTTTCCTTATCCTCAAATGAGCAGATTGCTACAGCAGTGTCGTCATGTGGTATTATGGTGCTAATAGCATTGTTTGGGTTACAATATTAGTTTCTTTTGTCATTGTTGTGACAGAATAATTGACAAAAAATAAGAATGGAAGAGTTTATTTTAGCTCATGGTTTGAAGGTATAGTCCATCTTTCCAGGGAAGGTAATGGTGGAGAGGGTGTGTCTAGCTGTGGCAGACAGAATATAGCTGATCACATTACGTCTGTAGCAAGAATGCTGATTCTGAGCACTGAGCTGACTTTCCTCTTTCTTTCCTTCTCTTTTTTCTCAAGTGGCCAAACATGTTCTAAGCCTGTTCTTCCTCTGCCTCCTTTTTTCTTCTTTTTATTCAGTCTGGAGTTCCCTCCTTCGTTTAAACCTCTTTGGAAATATGCTCCCACACACACCCCTATAAGTGTGTCTCCTAGGTGATTCTAAATCTCATCAAGTTGACAACCAAGTTTGACCACCACAGTTGCTTAAGCCACTTATGAACTGATGAACAAGGTGTTTCTGGAATGGCAGTTGGCATCGTATGCACAATGATCCCAGAAGTTCTTTCTAAGGGGTCTGATATTTTGTATATATTCTATTATCATGGCAGAGCTAGTCTCTGTTCTCTCCTAGGTGACTTTCAGAGGTTCATCTGGCTTCCTGATAGTTTTTTCTAATAAAGATTAAGAAATAGTGCTAGGTAATATTGGTACATGCCTTTAGTCCCAGCACTTGGGAAGCAGAGGCAAGTGAATCTCTCTGAGATGGAGGCCAGCCTGGACTCCATAGTGAGTTCCAGACCTGCTGATGCTACAGGGAAACCCTGGCCTGAAAAGACAAAAAAAAAAGAAAAGAAAAGAAAAAGGAAAGAAAGAAAAGAAGAAAAATAGGTCATGACTAAGGCACCTTCTGACTCCTTCCCTTCTGAACCACCATAGATGGTGCCCAAAGGCTCTGCTCCTGCTGGGGGACCTGTCCTTTGTATGTGGTCCTTGAACAGCTTCTGTTCTTATCCCCTCAAATGCAAGGGTGTCAAAGAGCTTCCCATGGTTGCTAGTATTGAGGTACTGTGAGCTTCCTGATGGTTTCCTTAAATGTTCATTCCTTTACAAAGTTCCTTAAATGTTCATTCCTTTACAGTCTTTCTTAAAACAGCCTAATAGTCTGGTTTGATATGCAGGTGATTATCAAATGGCATTCCTGGAAGAGGGATTAGAGAATGATCTGAACCCAGGGTACTTCTTTCTTTAACAGGGGGTGGGTTGCAGGCACACTCAACTTTCTTCAAGATGCTCTCAGCATCAATCGAGTGCACAACTCTCCTGAGTAGTTGACACTAAAGCCCATGCTGTTCCTTGCTTGAAATGCACCAACATGCATACAAAAAGGAGAGCATGGATGGGGGAGCCTTTCTCTCCTAACATGGCCTCGTGATCTGAATGTTCCCAAATGTGTTCTGCTCAAGAATAGGTCTCCATGAGACGTAGGGATCTGCTGACTTTCTGCTATGATTTCCAGCCAGGACCATAGGACAGTCCATGGCATCTGGCCAAAACCCTTTTGCTAAAAATTTTGATTGCTTTGTACAATAGGCCTATGTGAACCAGAATTTTCTGGAATAGCATTATTTTAAGTAGGAATGCAGAGTTAAAAAAAAAAAAAAAGAACCAAATTTGAGCTTCTAGCTAATCCTAGCAACTTAGTTTTAGAGTAATGAAGTCTATCACATTAAATTGATGTTATAATTCATCTTATTGTCTTAGAAATGTTGTTTGTATTTATTTTGTAAATAAATCTTATGGTTGTACATGCTGCAGTAACATTATTTATTTGTTTATTTTATTTTTCAGGCAGAGTCTCACTGAGTTACCCAAGCTGCCTTGAATTGCTGGGTACCCCAGGCAGTCCTTGAACTTGTAATACTTCTGCCTCAGTCTCTTAAGTAGCTGGGATCACAGGCCTATGCCAGCATGCTTGCCTTAAGTAATATTACAGTGAAAGTAATATAAGATGATAATCAGAATCCATGAACACATCACCTTATATTATTCAAATTTGACAATCATGGACTTTAATTTTGATTCTACAACTCTACTGTGGGACAGTGGACAAGTTAATTAACCTTGCTTCACCTTAGTTTTCACTTCTGTAAAATGGGTATACTCATAATTCCTGTCTTTTAGGATCATTTTGAGGAATAAATGGGTTGAATGATATAATAATCAAAATATGCAGCATAGTGCACACAAATCTACATTAAAGTTGTACACTGTGCTACAAATTATCCGTACCATTTTCTTCCTAATCGTCTAAACTCTGTTAAATTTTCCTATTATTGATAGCACCTCATATGGAAATGTAATCAATGTGCTCTACTAGTAAATAGCTCTAATTATTACAAAAATTATCAAATAAAGGATATATACCATTTTAATATTCCTAGGCAAAATGAATTTAGTAAAGTTGCCCATAAGAAATCTTGACTAAAAAGAAGTCATCAGATATGTGTGGACTGCTGGTTCTAACAAAGACACAAGTTATTGACTTAAGAAGTTGCATGCTCCTTGCAATATAAGAGGAATTTTGGACATTGTCTTAACTGGTGACTTTTCCAGATATCCCAATGATTGATTTAAAATTTTCAATTTCCTATTCATATTGGGTAAGAAAATCACAAAACTTTGAAAACTGTATCACATTTTAGAACACATATTCAGAGCTTCAAGGGTAAGAAGCCAAACTAGATACTGTCGGCATGTGACATGTTGAATAAAAGAGTCAAAATAATAAGGGATAGATCCTATGCCAGAGAAAAAAGATGAAAGAGCATCTGATGTTACAAAAGAGGTAACAGGACAGCCGAAAAGCACAGAGAAACGGAAAGGCTACACAGCAAAAAGGAGAAACCAGCAGTTTCAGCCTCAGCTCCCCAGTGGATGGGGAGAAACAGAAGCCTCATCCAGAAGGTATCCCAGATGGCCCTGGTGAAAACAGACTGTCAGTCTTTCCCATAGGATAAGCTCACCCATCTCATAAGCTGTAAATCCAGGGGATTTAGTATGACAGGGACTCCTGCAAGTCACATCAAATGGATGGAGAGATCCATTTTGTTACTCTCCATGCCTCAGGGAACTGTAGGCAGATGCTATCCTGACAAGTGGCCTACTGTTTAAGACTGAGAGGGCTTGAAAACAGTAAACACTAAGAAGTCAAAGCCTAGGGATACTCTGCCACAGCGCCTGGGTGGGAGGCAGTCATAGAAAGGACCAGACACAGTCATGCTAAGTTCAGCTGGAGGGCGGTTGGGGCTTTGAAGGTCATGGTGGTTGGTGACCTCACCCTCTGAAGAAAGGAGTGAACACTGTCATATAGAGACTGATAGCCTTGAGCCCATGGTCAGTGGGCAGCTTGACTTTCAGCTTGGTCTCGATGCTATGTAGTTTTCTTCCAGTGAGGCAAAGAACTATGAAGCTCAAGTGCAATGAAGCATTCAGTTTCTACAGCCTCTACCTCCCACAAGGTATCTAATGCCGGTGAGATTAGAAAGCACTGAGACTGGTCCTCTCAGTGCTCGTTTGTTATTTCCACTCCAAACACTCAGGTAAACCTCTTGGCTTGGACATTAGCAACTCCAGGATGTACTAATTGATGATGCTCTGAAGCAAATAGAAATCTTTCAGCCAATAGTTGCACAAATCACAGCATCAACACATATACCATGGAAAAGCAAGGCAACACAATTCCTCTAAAAGATCGTAACTCATCAATTACCAACTCCAAAGACACTGAAATGTTTGAAATGCCAAAGAATTCCAAAGGCTGCTTTTTATTTTTATTGAATTTTTTGTGTATTTCATACAGAACAGCTCAAACAATCTTAACCATCTTTATACCCCTGTCTCTACTGGCACCCTCCCATAGGACTCCCACCCCCTACTGGAGCCCATATACTCTGTCATCCCTGTAAAGGCTCACTGGGTTGTCAGTATCCCCAGCTGTTCCCCAGTGCAAGTCTGTCTACTAAGTCTAGTCAGCCTATCTAGAGTCCCTTGTTTAGGAAGATCAGCTCTTCTTCATCTAGCAGCAATCAGTTGCCAACATTCCTTCAGATAAGATTGAGGTCTGCTGTTCATTTTCCCAGTTCTATGCTGGTTTATTGTCTGCCTGAGTTTGCATGGGACTTGTATATGCTGACACCATTGCCATAGAATCATATAGCAGGTTTCCAGGAGCTTTTAGGACTCTGTTTCGATATGGTCGTGCACCTCCTCCCCAGCTCTTACAATTTTTCTGCCCTCTCTTTCTCAAGGGTTCCTGAGCCTTGAGTGGGTGAAGTTTAATAAAGGAATCCTGTCCAAGGACCACCATGCAGCAGACTCTTGATGTCTATCTACACTTTGGCTATTTGTGACCTTTGGTGTTCCTGGCCCTCCACTGTGTGAGGGAGCTTCATTATTAAGAACTGAGAGATTTGGGGGCTGGAGAGATGGCTCAGAGGTTAAGAACACTGGCAAAATACCCAGGTTCGAATCCCAGCACCCACATGGCAACTAACAACTGTCCATAACTCCAGTTCCAGGGGATCAGACAGCCTCTTCTGTCCTCCGCCGGTATTGCACGATGTGGATGCACTTACCTACATGCAGGCAATACATGCATACACATAAAATAAACATAATAAATAAAATATTTTTTAAAAAAAGGAACTGAGATATTCATTAGTATTCTCTTCATTATCCCTGTTCTGTTTCATGAACATTAGGTATAGAGGTTGCATTGTAGATGTATCTCTTAGGCCTGGGAAATTCATAGACAATGTCTGTGTGTGACCAGTTGTGGTACTTGGTAATAGTCTCTAACTGGTGCAAAATGAGCTTCTTTGATGTGTGGTGACTGGGATGTTTGACTGTAAATATAAGGATACAGTATTTTGCACATAGTAAGAAATCACACTAGTCTAGCGATGTGAAAGTCTTGGAGTGTTTTCTAAGACCTATGGCCACTCCAGCCATATGTATTAGGTTATGTTACAGTCCCACACTTGAGTGTCCTCCCTTTGAGTGGGTGCTTAGTTAAGTTAGACAGCTGTTGACTGCCCCCAAGATAAGAGTGCCACCACTATACCAATGACATATACTGTGCTGGCCACTGATGTGGTTATTTAGTCTTTTTTTTTTTTTAACTTTTACAAAAACTTTATTGAGAATTTCATACATGCATATAAGATGTTTTGATCAAATCCATGCCCACTCCCTCCCCTCCAACATTCCTCCCTCTGAAGAGGTAACCCTAAAATATTTTAAGGATTGATACAAGCTCCCAAATACTTTTGACAGTTTGACATTTTTTTGCCTTTGGAACAGAGTGTGTTGCTAACAGGCCCAAGGACATTTTGACTTTTAGCCAAGAAACTGGCTACATTTCTTTGGGGTCTTTTTACCCTAATTGTCTAGCCAATTCCTACCTCCTATTCTTATCACACCATGTTTTGAAGGGGTTACCCCAATTGCCAATAGGGAATAGGGACATAAATGACTCTGGCTTCTTCCATGCTGAACAGAGACAGAGGGTGAGGCAATTGGAGTATCCCTTCAGTGGGTCTATCTAAAAGACTCCCAAATTGCATAAGCCCTTGAATCATGAATAGGATATGTAAAGGAGAAGTAAAGGCAAGAGTAATTAGCATTACAAGTTCTAGACAAGGAACTAGAAAAAAGTCAGAACAGGGCAATTTTCAAACGTTCATATGAGAGTCTATTGGAGTTTCTTGACAAGGGCTTCCAAAAGCATCCCTCTATTGGGTTCTTCCTCATTTTTCTCTTGTCTTCCAAGGCTGGACTAGTTGGCTGGGAAGAGTGCCTGGATACTCAGGTGAGGGTCCAGTGACCCTGTTTGACATTCCTTTAATGAATGAGCACAACCATCAACAAGCCCAATTGTGACGAAAAGGATTTGGTGCTAGGAGCCACATATGAGGGAGAACATACGTCGTTTGTTTTTCTGAGTCTGTGTTGCTTCGCTTAGTATAACCATTTCTATATCCATCGATTTACCTGCAAATTTCATTATTTCATCTTTCTTTACTGCAGAATAGAACTCCATTATGTAAATATACCACATTTTTGTTAACCACTTGTCAGTTGAGGGACACTTAGGTTGCTTCCATCTCTTAGCTATTGTGAAAAGAGCAGCAAAAAACATAGATGTCAAAGTGTCTCTACAATATGATGAGTTCTTTGGGTATATACCAAGGAGTGGTATAACCAGATCATATGATAGGTTCATTTTTAGGTTTTTAAAGAGTTCTCCACACTGTTTTTCATAGAGGTTGTAAATTTGCAATCCCACCAGCAGTGAATGAGAGCTTCCCCTTTCTCCACATCCTCACCAGCATTTGGTATCATTTGTTGTCTTGATCCTAGCCAGTCTGATAGGGGTAAGGTGATACCTTAGGGTGGTTTTAATTTGCATTTCTCTAATTACTAATGATGTTGAACACTTTTTGAGATGTTTCTTAGCCATCTTTATTTCTTCCTTTGAGAACTCTCTGTTTAGATCTTTAGCCTATCTGTTCATTGGGTCATTTGATTTCTCGATTATTTGTTTTTTGAGTTCTTTATATATTCTGGATGTTAAACCTCTGTCAGATGTGTCACTGGTGAAGATTTTTTTCCCATTCTGTGGGTTTTCTCTTCAGTTTTTTGTATTGTTTCTTTTCCTATACAGAAGGTTTTTAGTTTGTTGAGGTCCCACTTCCTTAATTCCTGAGCAACTTCTGTCCGATTTAGAAAATGCTTTCCTGCGCCTATATCCTGTAGGTTACTGCCAATATATTCTTCTAATAGTTTCAGGGTTTCCAGTTTCACATTGAGGTGTTTGATCCATTTGGAGTTGACTTTTGTGCAAGGTGAAAAATAAGTATCTAGTTTATTCTACAGGTGGAGATCCAGTTTTGCCAGCACCATTTGTTGAAGACACTGTCTTTCCTCCATTCTATGTTCTTTGCACCTTTGTCAAATATCAGGTGGCTGAAATTGCATGTACTCAGGTTTGGATCTTCAATGATGTTCC
>NW_008360317.1:4203293-4203789 GCF_000622305.1 Nannospalax galili | reverse complement strand
TCTGTATGTGGTTTGCAAGTTATTTTGTTGAGAATTTTTCATCTATGTTCATTAAGGATATGGGTCTATAGATTCTTTTTTGGTTGTGTGTACCCGGTTTGGGTATTAGAGTGATGTTGTCTTCATAGAAGGAATTTGGGAGTTCTCCCTCTGTTTCTATCATTTTGAATAATTTAAGTAGTATTGGTTGGAGGTCTTCTTTGAATGTCTGGTAGAATTCTGCTGTAAATCCAACTGGGCCTGGGCTTTTTTTAGTTGGGAGGCTTTGTATTACTGTTTCAATTTCCTTATATGTTATAGGCCTGTGTAAACTGTTCATCTCTTCTTGGTTTAACTTTGGAGGGTCTCATGATTTCAGATATCCATCCATTTCTTTTAGGTTTTCAGATTTAGTAGCATATAGGTTTTTAAAACATTCCCTTATAATGGTCTGGATCTTTTGGGTTCCCTGGATGATGTTTCCCCTTTCATCTCTGATTTTGTTGATTTGGATTTG
>NW_008360317.1:4202049-4202943 GCF_000622305.1 Nannospalax galili | reverse complement strand
CCTTTTTGTTGAATTCCAGGAATTCTTTTATTTCTTTCTTAATTTCTCTTTGACCCACTCAAAGGAGTGTGTTGTTTAGGGTATTGTTTTCTTTGTTTCTATTTCATTAATTTCTGTTCTGATTTTTGTTATTTCTTCTGGTTTGCATGGTTTGGATTTCATTTGTTTTTGCCTTTCACGAATCTTGGGTTGCAATGTTAAGTCACTTATTTGTATGGTTGAGATGGCACATGCAGACACCTCAGGGTGAGGCTGATGGAAACCACAGGGCAGGACCATCTGATAGCAGGTGTTTCAAATATAAGCCTATGAGAATTCATGCCCTTGTAAGTCACCGTCTCCTGGATAAACTATGCAAAACCCAAAATAGAAGGCATTGTGTCAGTTTGTCAGTCCTTGGACCTCAGAGGGCACTGGCGTGCAGGTCTCCCAAGAAGGGAGGGGAGAAAATATGGTGAAAATAGGTGCTGAATAGAAAGTATCCTCTTTAAATTTTCTGAGTACTTTCAGTTTGACATCTGTTTGTTTGTAAGTGCCATTTTCTTGGAATATTTTTTTCCATCCTTTTACCTTAAGGTAGTGCCTGTCCTTGAAGGCGAGATGGGTTTCTTGCATACAGCAAAGAGATGGATTTTGTTTCTTAATCCATTCACTTAGCTTGTGTCTTTTGACTGGGGAGTTCAGTCCATTGATGTTTAAGGTTACTATTGAAAGGTATGTATTGGTTTCCATCATTTTGATTGCTATTTGTGTTCTCTGTGTAATTTTGTGTTTACTAGATTATATCGCTCTTTATTTTCTTTTGTTGCCTCTAGAGTATAGTTGTTTCTCTCTCTGTAGTCTGTATTGCTTCAAATATTCTTTGAAGGGCTGGTTTTGTGGACATGTATTCTC
>NW_008360317.1:4192509-4201360 GCF_000622305.1 Nannospalax galili | reverse complement strand
TTCGTGTGTTCTTTAAATTTGTTGAATTCCTTGATCATGTTTATGATTGTTCTTTCAAATCTGGAGTCCTGGGTTATCTCTATGGGGTTCTCCTTGTAGAACTCTTCTACAGAATTGGTGGAGTTTGGTGGGGACAGAATGTTTTGGCTTTCCACTTTATTATTCTTTCGTTGTGATTTTGGCATGTGAATTTCTTTTGTTTTTTATGATTCTGATATGAGAATTAAGTTGAAGTATGCTTCTGTTTGTATTATCGGGGTGCCTAGATCCTTTTTTTTATTGGTTATGTAAAGCTGGTTGGTACAATGTTCAGGTTCTCTCAGGTTTATTTTGGAAGGAACTGATAGCTTCAGATCAGCTATTCTGGGGTACCCACAGAAGCCCAATTCAGGTTCCAGTCAGGCATACTCAGGCTTCCTTCACCACGTGGAGGCAGGATCCAGGCTCTCTCAGGCAGTTTCATGCATTGTCAACCCTATGCCAGAGGGAGGCCAGAGGTGGCCCAGAACTCGGCACTCTCTGGTGGTCTCCTGAGATCCCAGCTGCTACAGGGATGGAGGTCTGAACCCACCCTCTCAGGCTGTCTGCTAGGATCTCAACCTTAGCCTACCAAACCCAGATCTGCCCTGGGGACTTGGGAGGAGCCTCAGAAAATCCCAGGTCGGGGGATGGTATGGCGCAATTAGGGAAAGCTCACCACCACGTGGAGGCAGGATCCGGGGGGCTGTCAGGTAGTCCCCTAGGTTCTCAGGCTCTCTGGTAGTTGGAGGCCAGAGGGAGGCCAGAACCTGGGTACTCTTTGGCGGTCTGCTGAGCTCTAAGCTGCTACTCCAATGGAGGTCGGAACCCACCTTCTCAGGCTGTCTACTAGGATCTGGTTATTTAGTCTTGAAGCTGGTGTTTGATCATCCATAGCACTATGAGGAGCTGTGAGAGCTAGCCTTTTGGGGAAGTGGTTGTAGGTCAGTTGCAGCTCTTTTGCCCAAATCCTGTGTCTGAAGTATATTCTGTCTTTTGCAGTAGGGTCTTACCTTCAAGTTCTGGGAGGCCATCAAGGGCCTTTCTCTTTCCAACGTGGGCACTGGCCCACTTCTTCTCTTGGCACCCTGACCTCTGGACTACCCTTTTGGTCAAGAGGCCCCACTTCTTCCTGATCCTTTGCACCTATACCAACCCAATTCTTCAGTCTAGTCCCTTGGAGCCCTCAAAGCCTGTCCCCTCCCCGCGCCATCTTGTAATGGCGTCTGCAGGGACGGCAGGCGGCTCCCCACAGTCCCACCCCCAACCTGCCTGGGATTCCTGAGGCTAGCATCCTTCCCTGCTTGCCCTGGATTCTTGAGACCAGCCTCTTTCTCTGACTGCCTGAGAGTCCTGAATCTTACCTCCACCTAGCAAGCCTCCCAAACTGTACTGTGCCTGCTGACTAGAGGGATTCAGACCTTAGGAAGAAGCCTGAGAGCATATGATCCTCATATGACTTGGGCCTCTGTGGGAACTCCTGAGCAGCAGGACTAAAGCCATCTGGCCCCGCCAATATAAAATCAAAAGAGAGAAACTGAAGCCTAGACCAACCAGCTTTTCATACCCAATAAGTAAACAACAAAGGCACATAAAGTGTACCACAGAAACAGCCCTAAAGATTACTTGTAAAAAATGACTTCATAGAAGAGACAAACAGATGAGTGAAGTAATAGATATCAAATACTGTATCAGAGAGTCAGAAACATAGATGAGAAAGTCAGGAAGGAAATTGAAATTTTAAAAAAAGCAGAAATTATGGACATTAAAAACTCAATTAATCAAATAAAAACACATTGGAAAGCATCACCAATACAGCAGACCAATCAGACGAAAGATTATTAGGGCTGGAAGATAAAATTGAAAAAACACTACATTCAGACAGCAATAAAGAAAACAAATAGGACTGGAGAGATGGCTCAGCAGTTAAGAGCACTGGCTACTCTTGCAGCAGACCCAGGTTCAATTCCCAGCCCCCACATGGTAGCTAACAATTGTCTGTAACCCCAGTTCCAGGGGATCTGACACCCTCTTCTGATCTATGTGGGCATTGGATGACATGGGTGCACAGGTACAAATGCAGGCATACCACTCATACACATAAAAAAATAAAAATGAAATAACAAGAAAGTGTTTCTTTTGGGGCTGGAGAAATGACTCACCAGTTAAGAGAACTGACTGCTCTTGCAGAGGACCCGGGTTTGAGTCCCAGCACCCACATGGCGAATATGAACTGTCCTTAACTCCAGTTCCAGGGGAATCTGATGCCCTCTTATGACCTCCTCGGCATTGCATGACATGGGTGCACTCACATACATGCAGGCAATACACTCAGACACATAAAATAAAAATAATATGTTTTTAAAAAGAAGTAAATACTATGACCACAGATTCTAAGAGGTCAGAGACATGATCAAGAGAGCAAACTTAAGAATCCATGGGCTAGAAGAACTTGCTGACACTAAAACTTAAAATCATACAAACCTCATTCCATGCATTATAGCAGAAAACTTCTCATTTCTAGTAAAATGAACATCCAAGCAAAAGAGACAATCAGAGCCCCAAATACACATGATCAGAGAAGTTCTTTCCATGACCTATTTGAAGTTAAAATGCTGAACCTAAAGAACGATAATAAAAGAGAAGGCTTTAAAAATGTTTAGAGAGGGGCTGGAGAGATGGTTCAGCAGTTAAGAGTGCCAGCTGCTCATGCAGAGGATCAGGGTTTGGTCCCAGCACTCAGGTGGTGAGTAAAAACCATCTTTAACTCCAATTCCAGGGGATTCCACACCTTCTTCTGGCCTCCAAGGGCATTGTGGGACATGAGTTCACTTATATGCATGCAGTCAAAACACTCATATACATAAAATAAAAATAAATAAATCCAAAACAGAAACACACACACACACACACACACACACACACACACACACACACACTAGACAGGGATAGAGAGATTACTTACTGCTCTTGCAGAGGATTTGGGTTCAGTTCCAAACACCCACATGGTGGCTAACACTTGCCTTAACTCCATGTCCTAGTTTGCCTTCAATTGCCGTGACAAAACACTCTGACCAATACTAACTTGGGGAGGAAGGGGTTTATTTGACTTACATCTCCTGGGTCACAGCTCATCATTGAGGGAGCCCAAGATAGGAACTCAGGGCAGGAGCTGGAGCACAGACCATGGAGGAATGCTACCTCCTGGCTTGCTCTTATTGCCTGTGCTCAGCCTGCTTTCTTATACAACACAGGACCACCTGCCCAGGGGTGGCACAACCCACAGTGGGCTGGGCCCTCCCACATCACTCAACAATCAAGAAAATTCGCCACAGACAGGCCAGTTCAATGGTGGAATTTCCTCAATTGAGACTCCCTCTACCCATGTATGTCAAGATGACAACTAAAGCTATCCAGCACAATATATCACTTGTCAACATCACACACAAACACATCACTTTAAACCACAATTCTTCCATTTCTTATCCCCAAGGTATGTCAATATCACAATATAAAACAGTACAACTTTAAAAGTCCCACAGTCCTAAAAGCACTCAAGCACTTAAAAAAGCCAGTCTTTTTTAAAAAAGTCTCTCACTCCTGCAAAATTGAAAACAAGTACTGTCTAATTTCAAAGGGAAGAACCAGGCACACTTAAGCAAAACCTTAGTCGAGCAAAGTAGCTCAAGGATGAATTTGAGATTCTTTTCTGGATTCCACTTCTTTGGCTCTGCTGTCAACAGCACACACAGCTCATCTCACAGGCCTAAACTGGTTCCATTCCACACCTGCTGCTGCCCTTGGTGGTCATCCCATGGTCTTGGCATCTCCAAAATGTTGGGGTCTCCACTGAAACTGAGGCTTCACCTTCATCAATGGGCTCTTCTGGCCTCTTGGGGTGCAAAGCCTCAGATTATTTCCATAATCCCTTCAATCCTGGGGTTCTTCACTGCAACTGAGGCTGCACTTTCACCAATGACCTTTCCTGACCTCTCAGGGTGCCAAGCCTCAGCTGCCTTCTGTGACCCCTTCACTCTTTCAACACCAGAACCATGCAGGAGTTTCTTACACATTACCAAGCCTTGCTTCCAGCTTCAGATGGAGGCTCAGGCTCCCTGTGAACCACAGCTTCTGTGTGCTGACCCTGAAGAAATATTTCCCAGAAGATTTTGCCTTGATACTGCTGCTCTCTTGTTACTTACAGCTGATTTTCAGCCCCAGCTAACCAGCCATCAATTGCCCAAGTAAAGCACAAAGGGTTTCATTGTCAAAAATTCTTAATTCTCAGAAATAGCCCTCATAAGAGTCCTTGCTTCCCTTTGAAGCTTCATAAGCCTGGCCTCCATCGTCTATACCTCTTTCAGCAGCACTATTCTAAACTCCACAGCAACAAACTCTAAGCGCTCAATGACTTTTCCAGCCCAAATTTCCAAACACTTCCACAATCCTCCTCAAAACCCACATGGTCAGGTTTGTCACAGCAACACCCCATGATCTTGGCTCCAATTTCTGTCTTAGTTACTTTTCTGTTGCTGTGATAAAACACCATGACCAAGGTAACTTATAAAAGGAAGAGCTTATTTAGCTTATGGTTCCAAAGGGGATGAGTCCATCATGGTGGGGAGGCATGGTGACAGAGGTGATTGGAGTAGGAGCAGAAACCAGAAACTCACACCTTCAAGCAGGCACAGGAAACAGACAACAACTGGAGATCCTCCAAAGCTGAAGAACTCTCTAACAGCTGGGAGTGGTGGTAGACACCTTTAACCCCAGCACTCAGGAGTCAGAGGCAGGCAGTTCTCTGTAAGTTCAAGGCCAACCTGGTCTACATAGTGAGTTCCAGGCCAGCTGGGGCTGCAGGGAGACCCTGTCTCAAAAAGAAAAAAAAAAAGAACTCTCTAAGTCCACTCCACCCCCAGTTATGTACTTTCTCCAGCATGGCCACACCTTCTAAGACCTCCCAGAACAGCGCCTCCAACTGAGGACAAAATTTCCAAATACTTGGAGCCTATGTGGGACTCTCTCATTTAAACCCCCATACTCCAGTTCCAGAGGATCTGATGCCCTTTTCTGGCCTCCAAAGCACCAGGCACACATGTGGTGCACTTACATACATAACAGGCAAAATACTCATACCAGAAAAATCTTGAAGAAAAAACTGTTGGAGGAAAGCATCAACACACAATGAAAAGCTGTTAGGATAATGGCAGACCTCTTAGTAGAAAAGCTAAATCTAGGGAAGCATGGAACAACATATTTGAAGTCTTGAAAGTAAATAACCGCAACCAAGTTTACTATATCCAGCAAAGCTGGAAATAAGCAGACCTTCCAAGGCAAGCAAAAACGTAAGCAATTTTTGGTCACTAAGCTATCATTTCAGAAGATATTTAAAGAAATTCTTCTGACAGATAAAGAGGAAAGGAAGTCTCATTCATGAGAGATCAGGAAATAATTTCATGAGAGGAACATGTGAGCAAATGAGAGCTAGGAAAGACTCATCATGTCCAACTCAGTGAACAGCAGACTTCTAACATGAATAAGGGAGAAAGAAATGAGCAAACAACATTTGAACCAAGAAAGAAAACTATGAACAAATTTATGAGTCAGAAATTATCTTGGACTAATAACCCACCATGTAGATAGACTTAACTTTCCAATTAAAAGATGAGTGACCAAGACTAGTGGCTCACACCTATAATCCCAGCACTTGAGAAGCAAAGATGGGAGAACTGAGTTTGAGGCCAGCCTAGGCTACATAGTGAATTCTAGGCCAGCCTGAGTTACATATCAAGAACATGTCTCAAAACGAATGAATATGTAAATGACATAAATGAGATGATTGAATTAAAAAACAAAATCTGTTTGTTGTCTGCAAGAAATACACCTCAGTGGCAAAGGCACACTGATACAGCAAGTGAAAGATGGGAGGTTGATACAGTTAGCAAGTAGAAGTTGATTTTTTTATTATTATAATTATTCTTGTTGCTATTTTTGAGACAGGGTCTCCCTATAGCCCAACTGGCCTGAAACTTGCTGTGTAGAGCAGGCAGACTGGCCTCGATCTTACAAAGATCCACTTGCCTCTGCCTCATGAGTTCTGGGATTAAAGGTATGTGCCTCCTGGCCCAGAAGTTCCAAAGATATTATATGTAGACATCAATAAAAAAAATAAAATTAATAACATGACCATAACTTCCAAGGGTCTGGACATGATCAAGAGACCAATTAGACATCAAACCCCTATTAGAAGAGATAACCAAGATCATTACATGTTATTAATAAAGGAAAATATCAATCACAAAGTTGTAACAATTCTAAAAATACATATATCTTAGGATAGTGTGCAAATTTCATAAAACCAACACTACTAGGCATAAGAGCATAGATAGGTCCAGGTGCAATGACTTCAATACCCCAGTTTTACAAATAGGTGGCTCATCCATTAAAAAAAAACCTATAAGAGACCTCAGAATTAATCTGTCATATACCAAATGGCTTAAACTAAATGAATAAATAGACATGTATAGAATGTTTTATCCAATAGCTGTGGCATACACATTCTTCTCAGCATCCTAATAAACTTTCTGCAAAATAGATCACATTTTAGACCAAAGCAAATATTAACATAAAATAATTTATTGTGCCTTATTGATCATAGTGAAATAGACTAGAAATTAGCAGACCACTCAAAACATACATTAGAAATCATAGACAACTCAAATAGATAATAATATTCTTCATGATCTTTGAAAACAAGAACCAGTCAAACTCAAAGTTAATAGACAGAAAGAAATAATAAAAGTACAGATGGGGATTAATGAAATGGAGACCAAAGAACAATAGAAAGAGCAATGAAACAAAGAGTTGGCTCTTCAAGAAATAGCCAAGATTAGCCAGGCATGGTGGTGCACACCTTTAATCCCAGCACTCAGGAGGCAGAGGCAGACGGATCTCCGTGAGTTCAAGGCCAGCTTGGTCTACACAGCAAGTTCCAGGACAGCTGGGACTACAGGGAGACTCTGTCTCAAAAATACAAAAAAAGAAAAAGAAAAAGAACGAAATAACCAAGATTAAAAATAATGGTTGACAGAAAGAGAAAGAAGACTGAACTTAATAAATTATAGATGAAAAAGGAGACTTAAGACCTGGTGAGATGGCTCAGCAGATAAAAGCAATTATATTCGAGTCTAATGAACTAAATTTGAACCCTGGAACCCATGGTGGAAGAAGAGCACTGACTCCTGAAAGTTGTCCTCTGATGTCCACATGCATGCTGTGGCACACGTATGTCTGTCCTCAGCCTCCCACATACACACATACACACACACACATAGAAAAATTTTTTAAAAATACTCATAACACACACAAATGAATTGAAAGGCTCAATGGGTCTAGTTTGAAAACAAACATTTCAAAATCTGGACAATCTAAGAAATGGATAAATTACAAGACATATATAAACCTACTAAAGTTAACTCAAGAGGGTATAAACAACTTTCACAATCTAACAGTTACTATCTGCTATATGAGTCCTCTGCAAGAGCAGCCAGTGTTCTTAACCACTGAGCCATCTCTTCAGCCTTGAATCTAGATTTTATTTTATTTTTTAAAAATATTTTATTTAATCCACAACAGGCCTCTCACCTACCCATAGGCCTCTCTCTGGGGTAAGTCCATCGTGCCCTCCACGCCTTGACCCCCCCATCCTCATTCACCCTCCTATCTCCACCACCATTCTCTCCTCAGAGTTTGAGCCCTGCCCCATTCCTTGTCTTGGGGCCCCAGACACCTGCCAAACCAATATTGCTCCCTGATCCTTTTCATCCAGACCAATGTAGTGCCTTCTCTGGGCCCAGGAGCACTGCTTCTAGCCTGGCCCCACCCTCACTTCCCTCTGCTTCCCTGGGCCTGAAGGACCCGCAGCAGGCCTCTCTCCTACCCACAGGCCTCTCTCCAGGGTAAGTCCACTGCGCGCTCTGCTCCTGGACTCCCCCAGCCTCATTGACCCTCCCATCTCCAACGCCGTTCTCTCCTCTGAGTTTGGGCCCTGCCCCATTCATTGTCTTGGGGCCCCAGAAACCTGGGGAACCAATACTGCTCCCTAATCCTTTTCATCCAGACCAATGTAGTGCCTTCTCTGGGTCCCAGGATCACTGCTTCTGGCCTGGCCCAGCACTCAACTCCCTCTGCTTCCCTGGGCCTGCACCACCCACCAGCCTCTTTCTGGGACAATGGGGCCAGGGCCGACCTTTCCTCTTCCTGATCCTTTGCATCCAGACCAATCCAGCTCCTCAGTGCACTCCCCAGGAGGCCTTGGGGCCTCTTCCCACCCCATCTGCCTTTGCATCTCTCAAGGCCACCAGCTGCCCTAGACCAGCTCCCAGGCCATTCCAACCCCCAAATTCCTGAGGCCAAAATTCTTCCTGGAGGGATCCAGACCTTAGGAGAAAGCCTGAAAACATCTGACCCTCACCTGAATTGGGCCTCTGTGGGAACTCCTGAAGACAAAAGCAATCTGGCCACTCCAATATAAAATCAAAAGAGAGAAGCGGAAGCTTAGAGGAACCAGCTTTTCATGCCCCCAAAGTAAACCACAAAGACACATAAAGCTCAAAAAAAAGAAGCAGAACTAAACTTGAAGGCCCGAGTATCACACAAGAGTCAGAAACTACAAAAGAAATTCACATGTCAAAATCACAAAGAAAATATAATAACATGAAAAACAAAAATAATATATCCACACCAAATACCAATAGTATTCTAGAGGAGTACAATGAGAACCCCCTAGAGAAAAGGCAGGACATCAAACTCGCAAGAACAATTATAACCATGA
>NW_008360317.1:4190325-4191885 GCF_000622305.1 Nannospalax galili | reverse complement strand
GCTGAAAGAGTACATACTTAAAGTTGCAAAAGATAAGCAAAAAGTCACATATAAAGGAAAACCCATTAGGATTACATGACATAAATAGGCTGAAGGAATTCATGTACATAAAACCAACCCTTCAGAGAGTTCTGGAAGCAATAGAAAGAGCTGAAGAAAGGAATGACTATACTCAAGGGGTTGCAGAAAGAAATCCAATGAAGGTATAACTGTGGGAAAGTACGGCTACATCACGAATGTAAATAGGAATAAAAATGACAGGATTCAATACTCATCTTTCAATAATAACTTTAAGTATTAACGGACTGAACTCCCCAGTCAAAAGATACAGACTATGTGAATGGATAAAGAAAAAAAACAATTTTTTTGTTGTCTACAAGAAACTCATTTCACTTTGAAGGACAGACACTATCTCAAAGTGAGAGGATGGAAAAAAATATACCAATAAAATTGCACTAAGAAAAAAGCAGGTGTAGCAATTCTAATATATGACAAAATAGACTTTAAACTAAAACTAATCAGAAGAGACAAAGAGGGCCACTTCATTTTGATCAAAGGAACAATCAATCAAGAAGATATTACAATCATGAACATATATTCACCAAACTCTGGTGCACCCAACTTCATAAAAACAATACTACAGGACTTTAAGACCCAGATTAATGCCAACTCATTAATAGTAGGTGACTTCAATACCCCACTATCTCCATTAAATAGGTCAACAGGGAAGAGAGTTAGCAAAGAGACATCTGAATTAAACAATACCATATATCAAATGGACTTAACAGACATCTACCGAGTATTCCACCCAAGCACCAAAGGACATACTTTATACTCAGCACCCGCACCCGATGGAACCTTCTCCAAAATAGACAACATACTGGGGCACAAAACAAACCTCAATAGATACAAAAAGAATGAAACAATTCCATGCATTCTATCAGACCACGAAGCAATAAAGCTTACAATCAACACCTGAAGAAACCCTAATCATCACATGAACACATGGAGACTAAACAACACAGTCCTGAATGATGAATGGGTCTAAAGAGAAATTAAGAAAGAAATAAAAGTATTCCTGGAACTAAATGAAAAGGACAATACAATACAACAAAACCTCTGGGACACACTGAAAGCGATCCTAAGAGGAAAGTTTATAGCTCTAAGTGCCTAAATTGAAAAATCGGAAAGAACACAAATAAACGACTTAACACTGCAACTCAACACACTTGAAAAGCAACACCAAACAAAACCCAAACCCTGCAGACAAGAAGAAATAACAAAAATCAGGTCAGAAATCAATGAAATTGAAACAAAGAAAACAATACAAAGAATCAACAATTCCAAGAGCTGGTTCTTTGAAAAGATAAACAAGATTGACAGACCGCTAGCCCAATTAACCAAAAGAAAGAAAGAGCACCTCCAAATCAACAAAATCAGAGATGAAAGGGGAAACATCACAACAGACACCAGAAAGATACAGAACATTATAAGGGAATACTTTAAAAACCTATATGCTACTAAATTTGAAAACCTAAAAGAAATGGATGCATATCTAAA
>NW_008360317.1:4188455-4188975 GCF_000622305.1 Nannospalax galili | reverse complement strand
TGCTCATGGATTGGAAGAATTAATATCGTGAAAATGACCATCCTACGAAAAGTCATATATAGATTCAATGCAATGCCAATCAAAATCCCCATGACATTTTCCACAGAATTGGAAAAAAACATCGTAAGATTCATATGGAAGCACAAAAGACCACGGATAGCCAAAACACCTTGAGCACTGAAGAGCAATGCCAGGGGGGATTACTATACCAGACTTCAAGTTGTATTACAGAGCTATAGTCATAAAAACAACATGGTACTGGCACAAAAATAGACCCATATACCAATGGAACAAAATTGAAGACTCAAATATGAGTAAATACAATTTCAGGCACCTGGATCTTTGACAAAGGGGCCAAGAACATTCAATGGAGGAAAAACAGCATGTTCAGCAAATGGTGCCGGCAAAACTGGATCTCCACTTGTAGAAGAAGGAAATTAAACCCCTATCTTTCAACCTGCACAAAAGTCAATTCCAAATGGCTCAAAGACCTCAATGTAAAGCCTGAAACTCTGAAACT
>NW_008360317.1:4187698-4188293 GCF_000622305.1 Nannospalax galili | reverse complement strand
AAACAGAAAACCCACAGAATGGGAGAAAATCTTCACCAGCGACATATCCAAAGGAGGTTTAATAACCAGAATTTATAACGAACTCAAAAAACAGAATCAAGACAAGAAGCAACCCAATTAAAAGATGGACTAAGGAGCTGAACAGAGAGTTCTCAAAAGAAGAAGTAAAGATGGCTATGAAACATCTTAAAAGATGTTCAACATCCCTAATAATTAGGGAAATGCAAATTAAAACCACTTAAAGATTTCACCTTATCCCAGTCAGACTGACTAAAATCAAGAAAACAAATGATACAAAATGTTGGAGAGGATGTGGGGAAAGGGGAACACTCGTCCACTGCTGGTGGGGCTGCAAACTGGTTCAACCCCTATGGAAAGCAGTGTGGAGGACTCTTACAAAACTACAAATGGACCTACCATTTGACCCAGTTATACCACTCCTTGGCAAAAACCTGAAGAACTCATCCTATTGCAGAGACACATGTACATCCATGTTTGTTGCTGCTCTTTTCACAATACCTAAGAGATAGAAGCAACTTAGGTGTCCCTCAATTGATGAGTGGATAATGAAAATGTGGTTCATTTATATGATGGA
>NW_008360317.1:4186544-4187068 GCF_000622305.1 Nannospalax galili | reverse complement strand
TGGAAGAGTATACAAGGAACCTAGGGGATAAATGGAAAGAAGGAGCTCAAGAGAGGTAGGATCATAGGAGAAGGGTATTAGTAAGGGAGAAAGGGGGGAAATGGGGGCACCTTAAGTGGGAAAACTATGATGGAGGGGTGAGACAATGTGAGAGATAAACAACGCCTAGCTAGTTTTGAAAACCAGAGGGAACCATATTACTCCTAGAACCTATTGACAAATTATAGATAGCAGATCAAGAAATATATATCTAGGTAAGGTTTATCTGAGAACAACTGGTCTTTGCCTAAGATTTATCTACATGACACACAGTAATTAAAAATACAAGACTGGTGGAACTAACCTTCTTGGGTGTTTAGCAGACATACTTTGAGGTCTATACTAATTTGATCAGAGGGACACAAAGGACAGTTTTTGCTCCTTGCCCTCCTAGGTCGACTAGTTCCAGGGGACTATGAGCATCTCTCAAAATGTCCTGTAATTGTGGTGGGTCACCTGTCCTCTTGATCAAGGAGGCCAAGGAG
>NW_008360317.1:4185620-4186410 GCF_000622305.1 Nannospalax galili | reverse complement strand
ACGTGGACCAAATTTATGGCCTTAAACACCCAAAAGGAAAGTATAACCAAAGATTAAATGGGCCAACATAATTTCATAAGAGTCCATGTATAGCTAAAGGCTACATAACAAGCTACAATGCCAGACAAGTGATATCTTCTTTTGAGTTGATGGCCAGGGTGGCCAAAGGGACTCCCAGATAGTAACCCAGCATAGAACTGGGAAAATGAATAGCAACCCCAATCTTATCCAAAAGACTATAAACAGCTGATTACCACTAGATGAGGAACAGCTGACCCTCTTAAAACAAAGACCTCTAGATAGGCTGACTAGATTCAACAGAAGGGCAAGTAGTGGGGTATGGTTGGGGGTGCCCACAACACAGTAGACAGTAGCAGGTATATCAGAGTATAAGGGCTCTAGTGGGGGGAAGGAGGCTATGGGAGGGTGCTACCTGGGAAGTGGGTATATAAATAAATAAAAAAGAAAAAAATAATTCTTCAAATCATAAAAATATGCTCCTTAATAATTAGTAGATGTGAAAAACATTACCACTGAAATCTACCTGATGACTTTATGTCCATGCTCAGATACCAAGGCACTCAGAAAGTAACTGACTGTGCCTAGTAATAATCAGATATACAGAGATTAGAAACACCTGTGTATTGTAGTGTCCTCAATTGCATTAAAAATGAAGTTTTCTGCATGAAACTCTGTATTTTAATAATGAAATGGAGATCTTTCTTAAAGGTCAAAACCTCATTTAATTTTATGTCTTAGAGGGTTTATAGTGAGTACACTATTGTATGAC
>NW_008360317.1:4178394-4185600 GCF_000622305.1 Nannospalax galili | reverse complement strand
TTACAGCCAATTTTGAAAGAGATGCCTTGTAGCTCTGGAAATTGTTATTGAATATGTGAGTGCTTTGTAATGAAATGCTTCTTCTAATTATATGGTTATTAAATAAATTTAAAAAAACCACAAAATATATTTTATTTATTATTTTTATTTTGTGTGTATGAGTGTATTGCATACATGTAGGTAAGAGCACCAGTGTTGTGGAATGCCTGCGGAGGACAGAGGAGGCTGTCGGATCCCCTGGAACTGGAGTTATGGGCAGTTGTTAGCTGCCATGTGGGTGCTGGGGTTCAAACCCGGGTCTTCTGCAAGAACTGCCAGTGTTCTTAACCTCTGAACCATCTCTTCAGCCCGAATCTAGATTTTAAAAAGTACAACTGCAGAAGAAATGAAAGTAGAGGGGCATTATTTGGGAGAGGGGGAAGGGAACAAGAGAGGACATGACAGTAAATATGAGCAAAGTCCAACGATACCACGGAGAAGCTATAGTGAAAACCATTACTCATAAGCTAATTTCAAAATTAATAATAACAGATATCATGCTGCTAACTGAAAAGACAAAACATATATGCAGTCATTTTGAGGATTTATGTCTGAAGAATCCACTCTAAATTTTAGATTCTGTTGTAAGAACATGAAGCACACCACAGGAACTTTCCACGCAGCCAAGGCTTTCCATAAATGTTCATGTTACAGTAGGGACCACAATTTGGTGGGTTATGGCAACATAAGGTAATGATCTGACAGACAAGGATGCCAGAATTTTGAAATAAGTCTCATTGGACTAAAAATATATATATATGGCTGTGCTCCTTCTTGGGGCTAGGGTGGCAGGCCAGAATCCATTTCTTATCTTTTCCAGCCTCTAGGGGCCAAATAAATTTTGGACTCCTGGCTCCTTTCTTCATTCAAATGTGTTGTTACACAGTTGTGTAACATTTGAAGGGCCTCTCTCTTTGACCTCTTACCCCTCTCTTAGATAAGACCTCCTTGTAATAACATCAGGCCAATTGAATAATTCAGGATGGTCTATCTCCACTCCTTTTAAAGAAATCACGTGCTTGTGTGTGTGTGTGTGTGTGTGTGTGTATGTGTGTGTGTATGTGTGTGTGCACATGCACACATGCACATACCATGTGGCTCTTGTGGAGATCAGAGGATAACTTACAGGAGTCAACTTGCAATCAGTTCTCTTCTAGGGACTCAATTCAGGTCCTCAGTCTTCATGGCAGGCACCTTTACCTTTACCATCTAATCCATCTCACCTGCCTTCCACCTCAAAGTTCTTAATCTCATCTGCAAGTTCATTTTACTACATAATATATTTACAGGTTCTGAGAGCTAGAATGTGCAAATCGTTGACATACCACATTGTGCTGTTTGTCTTGTTGAAACAACGAAATATCTGACAAAAACAAGGAAAGAAGGGTTTATTTAGACTCACAGTTCAAAGATACAGTCCATCATGATGGGGAAGCCACGGCAGCAGAAGCTCAAGGCGGCTGGTGACATTGTGTCTGCAGTTGGGAAGCAGAGAGAGATGAATGCTGGTTCTCAGTTCACTTTTTTCCTTCTTTTCAATCTGGCACCTAAGCCCATGGAATAGTGTCACCCACGTTTAGGGTGGGTCTTCCCATCTCAATTAACCTAATCTATAAATTCTATTAAGTTGACAACAAGATTAACCATCTCACACACATACACACACACACACACACACACACACACACACACACACACACTATCCTAGGTTTACTTCTCTTTGGAAGTCAAATTTACCTGAGGGTATTTCTGTTAAATACATCATTAGGCTACACATATGATTATGCCATAAGAGTGGCCAATGCTTTCTCTCATATGTCAGTTTCACATGAAGGCTGTTGGTATTGTCCTGATTTTTTTTCAACTGACAGCTGTGTAATTTTTCCCTCTCCTTGTTATCACACAGATTTAAAACTCACACACTAGAGACCACTAATATTTCTGTAGCTGTTCATCAACATGTCTGTTTGTACATTATTGTCACCTGTTCGTCACCTGTCACTTCATCGTGGAAAGCAGAGCAACTTGTGAGAAACACACTTTGAAGAAAGTACCACTTGATGGTGGAGTTGGAAGCAGATCTCTTTCATCTGAATCTGGTACTTTCAAATGCTATGTTCTTTGGATTTACACCTCAGATGCTCAGCATCTGCTAATTTTGAAAATTCCCATGGTGGCTTTTTAGGAAATATATGACTAAAATTATGGATATATTGATATGAAGTTCCCACAGTTTTAGAAACCCTCATAAAAATTGAGTTCATGGATGGTTTCAAGGGAGATTCTATTCCAAGAGGTAAATCTAAAAGTAATTCCCCCAGAGAGCAAAAAATGGGTTGAGATTTGAACAGGAATGTTCAGCAAATCATAAATCAATCCAGTACTGCTTTTATCCTGTGTGCCATGAATAACCCACAGCATTACTACAAGACTGATGGATATTCCCTGGGAGGGAAACCTGGGGCTGCTGAAGAGAAAGAGAATGTTACTGCTTTCAATTGATCCTGCGTGAAACGCTATTATTTGTACTTTAAGGTAGCAGAGAACTAAATGCATTTTTTGAGACAGATTCTCACTATGTAGTGTAGGCCACCTTAAACTTATGATCCCCTTGCCTCAAACTTCTGAGTGCTGGGATTACAGGTGTGTACCACCACACCTAACCCTAGATATAGTTTAGAAGAAATGGCCAAGCTTATAAGGGCAATGTAGTATCCAAGATTAGATTAAATAGGTCCTCAGGAATTAGGAAGGTCTGATTCATAGAGATGGGCACTTAGAGGGAGAGGCATAAGTTGGAGAAACACTGTTAGCTCCCTATCACTAACAAATTTCTAAAGAGAAAAGATTGATTTGGGCTTATATATTTGTAGGCTCCAGTCAATAATCAGTTGTCCCAATTGCTTTGGGTTTGTGGCAAGGTAACATTGTGACAAGAGCAAATAGTGTAATTTAATAGTTTAACTTCTCATCTCATGCCTAGGAAAAAATTAGAAAAAGGGTGAGGGTCTCACCAGTCTCCACTGGAGACATCCCTTCCCACTCACCAATGACTTAAGGACTTCCTAATAGGACCCTCCAGCTAGAAGTACCATCATCTCCCAATTTTACCTCCCCCTCAGACTGGGGACCAACACTTTATGATATGAGCCTTTGGGAAACGTGTGTGTGTGTGTGTGTGTGTGTGTGTGTGTGTGTGTCTTCCTAAGTTGCTTTTCCACCTGAGTTTTTGAAACAGGGTCCTTCATCAAACCTAGAACTTACTGTTTCAGCTAGACTTGACTGGTCCTGTGAGCCCCTAGGATCTTCCTGTCTCAATCTCCCAATAACTCCCCAGACAGGAAAAACAGTTGAATGCTATAAACAAAGCTTACCAGGCTTTTCTAGGAAGAGAGTAGTGCTGAGTAATATGAACTGTGGAGGCCCAGTTCAAGAGGTTTCAGGTTGGAACAAGTTCTCGATTACCAACTGGGCTAGAGGCCATATATGTGATATCTTGGCAAGGAAACTGCCTGCTTTCTGCCCCTGTCCTTAGAACTTGCCTGAGGCTAAATTAAAAAGTAATAGACTGATTTATTTGGTGGGGAAATAAAGGGAGACTTAATATTATGGACTTTAGAAATTCATGACCCTGAAGGTTTACATTAAGATCTAGCTACCCAGATTCAAGATTAAGATGCAGGAATTTGGGACTGGAAAGATGGCTCAGTAAAGCACTTGTCATGCAAGTATGAGGACCTGTCTTTGAATTCCCGGAACCCATGTAAAGCTAGACTTTGTAGTCATGTCTGTAATCCCAACACTTCTCTGGAAGCTCACAGGCCAGTTAGCCTGCTGTGCACAGCACTGAACAACTAAGAGGCCCTGTTTCAAACAAGGTAGCAGGTCATAACTCGAGATTGTCCTGGTCTCCACATGTGCACTGTGGCATCTGTTCACCCACAGTCACATACAAACACACATATAGGAATACACACATCATACACACGCACTCATATACACACACATAAAATGACACAAGATATCTATGAGCCTGGGAACTGAAGTTCCCAGAAAAAAGTCACACTGGTATTGAGGATTCTACAATGCCTAGTGCCTGGTTAAAACTGTGATTGTACAGAGTTGGAAGGTTGCAGAGCTGAATCTAAATTATCTTGTGCTATCTTTAGCTCCTTTTTTAGTTATTTGCTGTCTGCCTCTGTGTTTGACCTAAGTCTCTGTGACTATCAGACAAATTATTTTGGAATGTATTAACAGACATTTAGGTTAGCTTCCACCAACCAAAAGCTGAAATGTTCCCGGGTCGCATGGGAGACCGATGGCAGAGATTTTGATGTTCTTGATTTGACTTTCTTTTGTTCTACAACTATAAAAACGTCATGAAACTGTTACCACCTTAGGGCAACCTGAAACTGTGTTCCCAGGCCTGGTCACACATATTTGACACATTCCATTTGAGGTGAGAACTGTTTTGTGTTGATAAGCCACAGGTGAGTGGCCCAAGTCACTTATGCCTATGGTGTAATGGTGACCACAAAATGGACACATATCTTTTTGTTCAGATAAAATACATTATTGAGACAACGTGTGAAATTTGAGTATGGGCAGTGGACTAGTTAATCCAATTATGCCACATATTCTGAGTTTGACTCCGATTATTTATAGTCTTCCTAGAAAATACATACTGAGCAAAATAACTCACCATTCTTTCACACACAGCCAAAAGTGAATTACAGACTTAAATCAGCAGTATTATTATTCAGGCAAACCCTTAAAGAATTTTGAAAAGCGATGCTTCTCATCTTGCCTTTTTAAGTTGACGTTTAAAATATTTTATAAGCTTTTCTAAACTAGACAATATTTTCAAAAAATCATTATGTGGCCTTTTGAGCATTTCCTAACATGTGAGTATGAGGCAAATCTTTCAGGGAACATAACTCTGGTAGACTTGATCGTGTGCTTGATTAGCGCCCAGTCATTTCAGTCTCCTATAAATTTAGAACTTAGCTTGTCGAAAAGTGACAAGTTTTGCTGATTTTCCTTCTCTCTCTGTTACAGCGGAGAGCCTTGAAAGTCGTGATTTTATTGCATAGTGGGATATTAGTTTTGTTTCTAGTTCAGCAATCTTATTTCAGTATTCTCTTTTTCTTGAGCTACATAAAATCTCCCTTACTCACATGTTCTTTTTTGTTTGTTTCCAGCTGGTTTCTTCTTTAATCAATTACCTAAAACATTGCCTCATTTATTTGTGTGATGTTTAATATCTATACGACAATCATATTTTTAACATTTTGTGAGTTATGCTCACAAAATTCAAATAGTGATGAAACATATAATTTTTTTGATGGACAAATACAGTATAATTTTTTCTGCATTTCAACTTTTTAAAAAATTATTTATTTAACAACCACATAATGAGAAGAAACATTTCATTACAACAGCATGGACCTATTCAATAACAATTTCCTGAGCTAATATGCATCTCTTTCAAAATTGGCTGTAAATTTTTAGGTTTGCAGTTGAATTAATACAGTTATACAATACTGTACTCAGTATAAACCCTATAAGACATAAAATTAAATGAGATTTTAACCTTTAAAAAAGATCTCCATTTCATTATTAAAATACACAGTTTCATACAGAAAAATTCATTTTTAATGCAATTAACACTAAAATGTTTGCACATGCTTTTCTAATCTCTATACATCTGATTGTTACTAGTCACATTCAGTTACTTTCTGAGCTCCTTGGCATCTGAGCATGGATATAAAGTTATCAGGTAGATTTCAGTGATAATGTTTTTCACATCTACTAATTATTAAGAGGCAAATTTTTATGCTTTGAAGAAGTTATTCTAAAATTTTTTAAAAAATTTAATAACCACATGATTAGAAGAAGCATTTCATTACAGCTTTAACATATTCAGTAACACACTTCAGAGCAAGGATACATCTCTTTCAAAAGTGGCTGTAAATTTTTAGGTTCACAGTTGAATTAATACAGTTACACAGTATTGAACTCAGTATAAACCTTGTAAGATATAAAATTGAATGAGTTTTACCCTTTAAAGAAGATCTACATTTCATTTTAAAATACGCTGTTTCCTACATTTTAAAAAATATTATTTTTTTAGAAGTAGCATATCATTACAGCTTTAATATACTCAATAATAGTTTCCAGAGCAACGATAGATCTTTTTCAAAAGTGGCTATAAAATTTTTATGTTCACTGTTGAATTAATAGCTATTCAGTATTGAAGTCAGTACAAACCCTATAAGACATAAAATTGAATGAGTTTTGAACCTTTAAAAAAAGATCTTGCCCTTTACTTCCCTGGGCTGCACAGCCTCCAGTATCCTCTATATTTGTCTGATTATTACTAGTCATACTTGGTTGCACTCAGATCCTTGGCACCTGTGTATGGCTATAAAGTCGTCGGGTAGATTTTAATGTTTATCACCTCTACTAATTAACATGATGTAAATTTTTATGCTTCCTCCTCAAATATAATACATTTTTAAAATTTGTTGATTTTTGTGTGTGGGTGTGTATATCACACAGAACATCCAAAACCAACTTATTCAACTATATACCCACTTCCCAGATGGCACCCTCCCATATCCTCCCTCCCCTCACTAGAGCCCTTGTACTCTGTTATCCCTGCTACTGTCCTCTGTGTTGTTGGCACCCCCAGCTGTTCCCCATTACTTGTCCATCTGGTGAATCTGGTCAGACTCTGTAGAGATCCTTGTTTTAGGAAGGTCAGCTGTTCCTCATCTAGCAGCAATCAGTTGTCAATATTCCTTTAGATAAGATTGGGGGTCTGCTGTTCATTTTCCCAGTTCTATTTGAGAGTCCCTTGGGCCTCCCTGGCCAAAAACTCAAAAGAAGGTATCTCTTATCTGGCATTGTTGCTTGTTAGGTAGCCTTTAGCTATACATATGGACTCTTAAAAAATTATATTGGCCCATTTAGTCTTTGGTTATACTTTCCTTTTGGTTGTTTAAGGCCATACTGTAGGCTCAGATAAATCAGTTTATTTTTTTACTTAAGGTCATTTGAGGATCTGTTCCTCAGAGGTCACATGGGCTTGGGATGAGCTCCTGGCTCCTTTCTTTTACCAGTTCCATCTATGTGAAGATAAGTCAAAGTACTGTTCAACCATGT